>NC_137543.1:88618451-89156972 GCF_963082525.1 Nesoenas mayeri
CTCTTTCTTCTTTCTTCTCTTCTCGCCTCGCCTCCCCTTTCCTCTTCCTTCTCCCTCTCCTCTTCTCTCTCCTTCTATTCCTTCACCCTCCTTTCACTACCACTACTTGCTAAGGAAATCCTGACAAACACTTGCGACCTTGCCCAGGCTTAGCCATTCTCTCCATCACCTTGTGTGAAGGACGCATGTATCTTCTAGTGGCCAGCACAGCACTGGGCCCCCTTGAAACCGCTCTGCATTCCACTTCCTACAGCTGCTTACCCTAGCTCCCCAGTCCATGAGGACGGTGAGCTCTGCAGTGCTCCTCAAGAAGGCGTTCTCTTGATTTTGCTACTGCTGTCCAGCTGAAAAGGATGTTCAGCCATTCAGATGAACTTGGAACGTGGCCCTGCTGGGAGATGGCCTTGCAGCGGAGAAACTCCAGCTGCCTCATCCAGGTCTTCCTTCTTCAGCCCCTGTCAAGGGATTCCACCGGCTCCTCAAGGACTTCCTCTCCCATGTCTTCGGGCTGCCTCCAGGCCAGCTCTGGCAGCAGACACGGGACGCTGCTCCCTTTTATACTGCCCCGGGGCATTGTGACCTCAGCATTGCCCGGTGGTCGCACTGTGACATGGAGGTGACATGGGCCCCCAGTGGTCCCACGCCACCCACTGCCCATCCACCCAGCAGTCTTCGGAGGAAGGACTTTGGGCTGCTGCTGCCCCTAGGCTGTCCTTGTGCCCAGGAGGCCCAGGGGGCTGTCCCTGCTCTTGCTGGTCATGCACTGGCCATGGCTGAAACCACCTGGCAATGGCGGTGCCATGAAATTACTGAGGAGGTTATTCAGATACAAAGGAACTTCTTCTCTTTTCCTTTAACGTTACTAAAGGAAACTATGAAAAACAAGCCTCTAGTACATGCTGGTGATGAATTGCTCTGCCAAAGTGCTGCCATGCGTGCAGGAACCTGCCCAGCCTACGTCTATTCCATTAAAGAATCTCAACATTTTGGTGCCAGCTCCATGTGAAGCGAGGGGCCCTCGCACCTCTCCAGTCGTGGTTGTGATGGATCATCAGGCAGAGTGAGGCTAGAAGCGAATTCTCTTGCCAGGAGCGCCCCCTGTCCAGAGGGCTGTTAGGAGAAAGTCTGTCAGGTGCAAGGACTTCATATCTCAGTACCTACTTCTGCTGCCTTTTTTTTTCCCAATCCACACACATGAACTGAAGAAAAATGTAAGGAAATCCATTTTGGTAACACCATATGGCTAATGTAAGCTTGCCATTTTAGCCCAAACTAGAGTCTTTTACAGGAATCCCTTTGCACCACAGGAAGGAGGCAAACTCCATGATTATATCAAACCCATAATATTACAAATGAAGAAATCTCAGGGGTAGCATTTCCCTGCATCTCCCTGGACCCCAGCCTAATAGACCTGTCACAAGCTCTTTTCTCTGTGGTTTGCATGGTTTAGATGGCTCAAAAACAGGTGGCAATCTTCTCTTTTTTCTTGGCTGTTGTTTTTTGGTTTTGTTTTTGTTTTTGTTTTCCTGTTAAGCCCTTTCGATAGCAAAGGGAAGACCACTCATACCATCATTTTCTGTTCACGTGTATGATCTACACAGTACAAATCATAGGCTGCTGCCAGTGTTGCCATGTCCTGCTGGAAAACACTCTTATTGGGGACAAAAAATCCCGAGCCATAGGCTGGGCTGGGCAGTGCCAATAGACCACCATGGCAATAAGACTCGCTTTGAAAAACAAGCCAGCGGAGGTGGCACTGGTGTGCTGGAAAGGTCAGTCATGTTCAGACCTACAACATTTGGATCTCCTCTCCTCTCCTCTCCTCTCCTCTCCTCTCCTCTCCTCTCCTCTCCTCTCCTCTCCTCTCCTCTCCTCTCCTCTCCTCTCCTCTCCTCTCCTCTCCTCTCCTTCTCCTCTCCTCTCCTCTTCTTCAAAGTCTTTTGGACAAGATTTACATAAAGGTTTGGGTGTGTATCAGACTATATTTGTGTAAGGCTAGAAGAAAGAGCAGAACTCCTGTACTATATTTTGATGGCTTTCAGAGAAGCAGTCTTTGATGTCCTCATTAGTGTTAGTGAGTGAACTAAATTGTTTCAACAGGGGTACAAACTCTACTTTTTTTTCAAACTTACTCCCCATAAAGAAAATAACAGCAATAAAGAGATGAGTTTTGTCACACATCAGGGCTGCAGATGGAGATAAAAAAAGTGCAACTGTGTATGTGCAGTGTAAATAGTGGCATTTGTGAAAAAGCTGCCCTTCCTGTAGTAATAGTTTCTCTTTCTTTAGGTAGACTTTCAAAGCTTATCACATCACAACTTTAGTTCATTCTCTGATACTCTCTCCAGGGAAAATGAAGCCAAATCCAGCCAGCCACAATTTTATATTTAGATTCCTCACTCCAGTCCCAGTCTAGGCTCAGTGATTTCTTGGGTTTTTTTTTTCCAAACATATTAATTATTTTGACAACATTTATTTTTTAAGGCATGTATCACTGTGACCCTGCTGGAAGCACAGGATATGATGACTCTCATGGGGGGAGTAACATTTGGGATTCAGATTTACTGTTTAGGACCTTCTCTAAAATACCCAGATATGCTTGTCAGCTGTAGAAAAATTAGGCTTTTATAGTTTTTGAAACTTCAGCCACTGGACTTCTTCTCAAATAGCTGCAAACATCTCCCCTAAAGGTCTCATGATTCCTTGTACATACTGAAACAATAATGTTGGCTAAAAATGTTTCTAATCAGTTGTGCACAGAGATTTCTCCTTCTCCTACCAGTTAGGAACCTGTTTCTTCTCTCAGGTATTTTAACTCCATTGGCTCCAGTCCAGTTAACACCAGCTTGCAAAGCTGTAAGGGACAATCATCATGTACCCAAACACATGGCTGGGCCTGATGCTTTTTGTACTCATGGCTCTTTACGCCCTTCTGGGAATGAAAAGGGACATTTATTTGGTGTTTCTTACAGAAACAATGCCCATAACTAGGTACCTCTAGTTCTGGCTGAGATACAAAGGAACAATTGTTAATTGTTTCCATGTGCTTGAGGAACACATTGCATGGAGGGCTGGCTGGCTTGCAGACCACAAGCAGTGAGGTACGAGACTGTCACTGCCATGCTCTTTTTTAACAAACAATATTTCTTCTTGACTTAAGGCTTGGCTTGGATCCCTGGCTGCTTTGCCCAAGCCCCAAGGGTACTCACAGGCCTGTCTGTCCCTGCCTGCCCCTGGGCTCCCCCCACCCTCCTGACAGCCTAGGACCCCATGTCAGCCCTCACCAGGGCCAAGAGCCCCTGCTCCAGTGATGCTGCAAAAGCACTGGTCTCCAGCTCCCCAGAGCCCTGACCAGGTGCCTGAGGCTGTAGAATGTCGCCCATTACTGCTGCAAGGAACCTCTTGACCACACAGAAAATGCCATCCAGACTGAGAGGAGGAGGCCTGTCCCAGACTTCCCTTGCGAAACACTGAACATGGGCAGGCTTCTTCCCTTCTGCTAGGCTGAAGAGCAGCCTTTTCAGTGGTCCAGAAGTACAAAGCCTGCACAAACCTCTGCCAACATCCCAAAATTTTTTGCCAGTGCTGTTCTTGTACCAAGCACAGGAAGGCTAGAGATCTGTGTGCCTGGTTATGGTCCTGTTCCAGTCCTGAATAAAACTTCCAGGTGTAAACCTTTAGGATGAAAACAAATGGTGGCACAATGCTTAGCTTGGATGCTGCTTTTCCATCAGTTTTACTGGAGGGTAGTATCATTTCACTGTAGTGTTGGAGACACATGTGAGACAGGAATGTGGCATGGGCACTGCCTTTGCCTTTGAAACACTATGCTGCGCAGGCAGCTGTAGAAATCACATTGTGACAGCACCAAGAGGAACTGGACCTGTGCCTTTCAAAGGACGTATCTTTGCCAAGAAGTTAGTAGATCTGGCCAATCTTACCCATCCGTTAGCAGGCGAGCATCTGCAAAGAGGAGAAGGAGGCTGCAAGTACTTTGTGGGCTGGGCACAGGCCATGAAAGCTGAGCACAAAGAGCTCCAGCTGGGAACCAGTACTGCCAGGAATTCTCCCCCCACCCCCCGCTTTGTAATGCTGAGTTGCAGCACTGTCTCGGCTTTTCATGACTCTGCCTTTGCCACTAGAAGCTCTTCTCTGGAAGAAGCATGACAGCCTGTGGGAAGGGGTCTGAAATGCAACGTTTTTTACAAGCGTAAGCACCACCTGAGAGGCAAGGGATGCCAAAATGCTGCTTATTACCAGGCCCTGGCCTTGAGGCTCACTGTCCAGAACTATCCCCTGAATCATCCTGTTTCTGCTCCACCTGCCCATCATCATGGCTGTGGGTCACTCCACATGCCTTCAAATATTCAAGCCAACAGTCAGAAAAACAATTATGAGACTTGTCCCCCATTTACCATCTTGTCTCTGCCCACTCTCCACTTCTCTTTATTTCCCCATGAGATCCGATGCTCTTCCCCACGCGATTGCTTACTTTGACCCCAACATCTGTGCCTTCTTTCACATTGTGATGGATCTCCCCTGGACTCACCACTCCCTCCTTGGGTACATCCCTCTCCACAGCTTCTTAGCTCTGTGAAGTCAATGAATACAATCATTTTCTGCCATTACTTTAATACAATGAAGTAGGAAAAGAGAAATAAACTCTTTCTGTAGTATCTTCTAGGCCTACCACAGTCCCCTCACTTGCCTGCCTGTATAAAATAAAACCTCCTCAGCAAGGAAAGTGTGCTCAGATGCACTATTTGTCCTCCTGTGGCTCCCCTTCTGCAGCCTCCAAACCAGCCCTCATGGGGTTTTGAACACTCCCTAGATGCCATTGTGGACATCACAGCCAGAGACAGGATCAAAGGTATTTGGTATCTGAAGGTAAGCAAAGTGCAACATATTCTGGACAGAGTTCTTCTTTGATCACTGGACACTGCGTTGATGGAGTTCACAGCAGCCTGATGCAGAAGTTGCTTAAACTATTGGATGTGGATCATTCACAAGAGCCTCAGACAGACACAAATGATCAGTTTTTCCCTTTGTTGCACTGAGTGATGCAGAGAAAGAGGGCTCAACTCGCTCCAGTGATAACTTGTAACCCCTGTACAGAACAGGATATACTGGTATCACATCAACTTTTCCTGCAGCAAAATGTATCAAAGTAATGTGGAAAAAGTATTTCTAGCATGGGTGACACTGTTAATGAAATAATACCAGGGATGTAATTGTCCCACGGTGAATAAGTGTTTCAAATCAGCAATTTATACTTCTGAAGTTACTGCCTCCCTCTCTCTCTCATTATTGCTGTTGTTACTGTTTGTTCGTATTTCTTCACTTTTCTGTTAAACTGGTCATACCCTCACCCATGGGTTTTGTCTTTGTTTTCTGATTCTCCTCCCCATCCCACCAGGGGTGGGGGAGAGGTGAAGTGAGGGGGCAGCAGGTGGGTTTAGATGCTGTTGGGACCAGCTGGGGCTAAACTACGGTATCCCTTAACATTTAAGATGGTGTTTTTTGTAATCTAACACAATTTAGTCTTTTTCTGGTATTCCTCCTTTCCTCCTTACTCTCAGTAACATCTATTTTCTCTTTAACTTTCTCTCTGTGCTTCCTCCTTGTCATTTTCATTATTTCCTAGTTTAACCAGTTTGAATTCAATCAGCTGTGCTTTCTATCCTTCTTTCCCTGTGATACATATTTTTATCCACTACCACCGAACTAATTTCTGCATGTCTCTCCTATCTCTTTCTCCCTAGTTCTTGAGGTGGCAGCTTTCCAGTTAATGCCACACATGCTGTTCTTTTTATCTCCTCAGAGCTTGTCAGACTGTTTATTTGCTGGGCATAAAACTTTTTACTGGACACCCATGCTCACACAAGCATCTCCTCTTACAGGGATCCCAGGGGGCTGGAGGTGCAGATGTCTCCTGCTGTCTCCTCTTCACATGAGGGCCTTGCCAGTTTTAGAGGCCAGAGCCAGATCCACACAGACGTGTGAAAAAGTGACTATGTTGTGGGCAGACATAGCTGTATGTCAAGCAGCACATGCAATGGTACAGATGCTGGAGGCAGCATGAAGACACCAGTGCAGGCTAACACTCAGAGTGAATATTAATCCTGGGGTCCCTGGGGGCTGCTGGTCCAGTTTTCAGCTGTAGTCTGTCATAAATTGCTGTCGACAGTAGAGCAACATAGCTAAAATCTAGTACCTGTGCCACAATTGAGCCTTCAGTCTCTCCCATAAATGTACCTTGGAAGACTTTGGTGACAGAATGGTCTTTGTGCATTAAACCTGGAATGTGCCTCAGTGCATGCCAGGAGCAGACCTCGCAGGATTATGGTAGCTGGCTAGTGGTGTCTGCAGCTACCACTGCCAGACTTATAAATGGAACAGAAATTTAAACAGCTTAAATACTTGCCTTTTTTTTTTTTTTTTCCTTCAGTCAGCTGGAACCTGAACTGGGCTACATCCTGTCTGGCTTCATCTGCCTGTTTCTAGTATTAGTATTGACCAAAAATACAAGTATGAACCCTGCTAAAGTGTTCTCAGCACAGTCTGACTGAGATGCTCCCCTTGCAAAAGCAACACAGATTGTAGAGTCTTTTTGTTCTGGATCATTTGGGAGTGCACATGCTGAGTAGGAAGGAAAGCTATTGCTCTGGACAGGGGACAAGCCCAAGGTGCCTGTCACCTGAGAGTACAACCACAGGACAAGGTGGTCATTCAACTGATGTACTTGGTTAATCAGGCAAGTTATGAAAGGTGTGAACTGGCTTCCCCTGTCAGCTTTTGGCAATAACAGTCAAGGAAAATGCTACATTTGAAAAATAGTTCTTGTGGGATATTGGACAACCGGGGTAGGAGAAATCCTGTTTGGAGAAAGTGGCCAGAAAAAGCCTCTTAGCTGCATGTGGTGGCCCCAGTGATGAGGGCTCTTCTTCTAGCCCAGCTTCAGGACTTGTATTGTCAGCCCTGTTCACTGCTTTCTAGAGCAGAACACATAAAGAGACAAGCTTTACCTTGGAGTACATTCAATGGACTGCCAGCAAAAGCTAGAAATGACAAGCTTATCTGGCCACATAAAGGACAATTTTAAATATTGTAACTCATGCATTACCTTATGCATCTCTGATCTAGCAGGAGAGGGAATGATCTATATAAAAAAGTAAACAAAGAAAACTTGCTCCTAACTCCCTCTAATCTCAAATCTTAAATTCTTGAATAAAAAAAAAAAAAACCCACAACCTTTTGTGCCTTATTTCTGGTGTACAGAGTCCTGAAACTGCCAGAATTTTATGAGCTTTTTGTCTCCAGTGTAATTTTAAAACTATGAGAGCAGCATTCATATTAATTTTGGCATCCCTTCTCATTTGAATCTCAGATTATACACTCATACAGCAATCACTAGTGGAGTGAAATCAGTTTGCAGTAGTAGTAGCCAACATTGCAAGCCTTATAAAACTGCATGTGCCCAGGAAAAGGCTTCAGAAACAAGATGCAGAAATAGTATGACTGGCATGAATCTTGCAACAGAGTAGTAGTGATATAATGCAGTTTCTTCATTCCATCACAATGAGGCTGCAACAAGGTGATTTAAACTGTGAGCATGTGGAAGAGTGAGCAAAAAGTCATTCAGAATTTCAGACAATTCCACTTGAAAAGCAGTATGCTCCCAACACTCCACATTTTTTTTGTTTAAATTAATTATGGGCTTTTAATGACACCAGGTAATGTTTGACCACATGCCATGATAAGCCATAATAACAGTAAAATTATAGTCATACAATTATCTGCCTGTGCTGAGGTCCCACCATCCAAGCACACAATGAGGAAACTCCAGTGTGAAGGCCTTCATGGATTAACAGTAAAATATGGGCAGGACCCTTCTTCCTTGCAAATTGTGGCCTTTCAGTACTTGAAAGGGGCCTATAAGAAAGATGGGGGCACCCATTTCAGCAGGTCCTTTTGCGATAGGACAGAGGGTGATGGCTTTAAACTAAAAAAGGGGAGATTCAGGCTAGACATGAGGAAGCAATTTTTTTTTACAATGAGGGTGGTAAAGCACTGGCCCAGGTTCCCCAGAGAGGTGGTAGATGCCCCATCCCTGGAGACATTCCAGGCCAGGCTGGATGGGGCTCTGAGCAACCTGATCTAGTTGGAGATGTCTCTGCTCATTGCAGGGGGATTGGACTGATGACCTTTGAAGGTCCCATCCAACCCAAACCATTCTATGATTCCATGATAGAGTGACATGCTGTCTCAGTAACAGAGGGTGCTGATCCAGTGCTTCACCAGAAGATTAGATATTTGTTATAAATCGCTTTTCCAGGAGCCTTTGGGTCGTTTACAAACGAGCCTTTCCACAAGTAGGGAAGCTCAGGAGGACCAGCTTGGCTCAGTTTTGTCTCCCCCATAGCTGGAGGTTCCCGTGCCTCACAGGCAGTGCGTTTTGACCCGGAGCTGCACCCGCAGCTGGGGCACTCCCGGGTTTGCTTTCTGATGTCTTGGACAGCCGGCAGGGCAGCGATGGGCGCAGGGGCTACGGGGGCCCAGGGTCCCCACCAGCCACCGGCGCGTTAATTCCCGCTACTCGGTGCTTCCAGCGCCGCCACCCACTCCTCCACGCCATAGGGGGCGCTGAGCCCTCCGCGCCGCCCGGGGAGGGGAGGGCCCGTGTCCCGCTCTGCTCTTCTCGCGTGGCGCCGCCGCTGCCGCATCCTCCTCCCCGACACGCGGTTAGGGAAGTCGGCGTCTCCCCTGCTCCGCGGCGGCGGCATCCTCCGCGCAGGCCACGCCCCGCCGCTGCCCGCCCTCAGCCAATCACCACGCCCGCCTTCGGCCCCGGCGCGCCGGCGCTTCCAGGCGGAGAGCCGCGTCGCCTGTATCTTTAAGGCAGTGCCGGAGCTTCTGATTGGCTGTGGAGCCGAGGAGGGCGGGGCGAGGCGAGGGGAGGGCTGCCTGAAGCGGAGCGCGAACCGGGGCTCCTTGGCGCATGTGCGCCTGCGCGGGGCTGGGCCGGTGGCGGCCGTGGCAGCAGCGGCGGGACTGCACCTGTGGCCGCCGCGGGGCGGGGCGGGAGCGCCCTCGGGCAGCGAGCGCGGAAATGCCGCGGCAGCCGAAGCAACAGAGGTAGCGCTCGGGGCGGCAGGCGTGCTCCCCTCTGTGCCCGCCCCCAGCGCCGTGCGCCTGCCCCCGGCGGCCGCGCCTCCACCTCGGGCTGTTTCCGCACCTGGGCCGCGCCCGCCGCCGGCAGGATGGCACAAGAGGGGGCGTGTGCCTGCGCCGCTGCAGCGGGAGACGGCGGCGACGGGATGGACGGCAGGAAGGTGGCTCTCATCACCGGCATCACCGGGCAGGTACGGGTGGGGCTCCCCTCCGTCCTAGGTTTTCCACGCGTGGGGAGCCGCGTGTCATGGGGCTCCCGGAGGAGGCGGACACCCGCCGTGTGGCACCCGTGGGCAGCCGTGACCGAGGGCGTGCGTGGGAGCAGTGGCGGCGGAGGGCTTGGCGTGGGGCTGCCGGGCGCGTTCGCCGGCAGCGGCGACCCCTCCCGGGCCACCGGTGCCACATTCCCTCCGGTACGTTTCCAGCCTCTGAAGCACCTTGTACCGGGGCGGCTGCCCGCGTCCCCTTGTGGTCCGTGCTGCCGGCTGCGCGCTGTGCGGCAGCTCCATCTGACAGCCCCTGGCTTGTTTAGGGGCGGACAGACCCTCCCGAGGTAAAAGGCTTCTCTGGCCTCCCCCATGCGTGGGTAGGGCTGGGGGTTAGAGGTGTATGTGTAGGAGGGGGTGCATCCCTCTTTCTTTGCAGCTTTGGACTCTTTTGTAGTAACTCTTACCAGGAATTCCTAAGAAGTCATTGTAACCTGTACTGAGATGAGGTGTGACATGAGCATCAATGACAAAGGAACCATGCCTGTAAAAAAAAAGAACAACGAGCCGGTGTTGGGACTTTTCATCCTGATGGTCTGAAGTGGTGAAGGCAGTAATGCAGTGGTACCACTGCAGGTGTGAGGCAACCTGCAGTTGGGTTTTGTCTGAGCAGGCTTGTCACTCAGGGGAGTTCTTTGTCACCTGTCTCCTTGGCATACTGGGCAGCCACGCATTTACAGTCAGTACCTGCTTTATACCCCAATCTGAATGGTTAAGAAAAGCGTCTCCCCAAGCCACTTGTTTTGTATTCATGTGCGTTCATTGCAGCCTCATATATTTTTTGGCTATGTTGCTTGTAGGGATAATGATGCTCTCAGAGTCCTGATGCTTTGATCAGAAGGTGCAGGAGAAAGGTTTCATGGAAAGAAAATTCACAGTTTCCCTTGGAACAACTTCCGTACTGTGAAAAAGCATGTGCCAGTGGTGAGTTTTAACCTGGTGAGACCTGCAGCAGTGCTCATGTATGCAGTTTGTAGCTTTTGCTGCTATGATCTCAACAGGTAGTTTGAATATTTGGCTGGATTGCTTGTCCATGCAGAGGTCTGCATTGTTGTGTCTTTGCTGGTGAGCAGGTGCTGAATGAAAGCTGCCATGGACATACTTACTTGTATTTCAGGAACGCTTTACTTTGCAATGTAGATGTTACTCACTACTTGGAAAAAGACTGCTCTGCTCCTGCATTGCCTACCTGTTAGAAGGTGCTGAATGACTTTTGCTTGGAGGTTGTATTTTCTGTTACTGGTATAATCTCTTAAGTAGGTAAAATTGCACAGTAAGCATTCATGCTTAGAATCCCAGTCGAACAGCTTTTTTCCTTTATGGCTTGCATTTAATCAGTGGCATCTTCATACATGGAAGAACTTCTTCCCTTTCAACTGTGACTTGTCCTATTAGGCTTGCAGATCCACTTGTGAGGTGCTGGTGTGGACTGTTTAAAAATCCATGAGGACTGTGGAAAAGTACATGTTGAAACAAACAGGTTGTTCTTTTCCCCCAAGATAATGTTAGTCAACGTTTGTTTTGTGTGTGTTTTGTTGTGTTGTTTTGTTTTTAGTAGAAGAGCTACCTGACCTTTTGTGAGAGCTTTTGTGAGAGAGTAAATCCAGAGACAATATAGTGTTATAGCAGCTTTCATCCGTTATCCAAGAGAACCTGGATTACACTTTGAATGCTTACCTGCTGCTTGTGTTTTACCTTTTTATGTCTGTTCTTGTGTGTTCTTACAAGACTCTTTGGTGCCCTCACTTCTGATGGGTTAGCAACAGTCTGCCAACAGTGTGTTAAGGAAACCCTTCTGAGTGGCTGTTTGACAAGGACATATAACTATGTCTGAGAAGAGGAAAATCTAATAATCTGTGTACACTAACATTTCTGCTTGATGTTTATTTGTAGCAAGAGCACAGTCAGAGCTTTCCCAAGGACTACTTTGGTGCTGTGTGAACAGTCTTCCAGTTTGTTGACAGAAGCACGTTTCTCTTCATCAGAGGTAGTAAGTTAGAGGCCTGTAACTACACCACCATGATTATGTCAGTATTATGTTCTCTATGTTATTTTTCTCTGTTTTCAAAGAAGCTATTCTGTCTTAATTTAACCTTTGTCAGGCATTAGTATTGGAACATGTGGAGAACCAGAACTAGTGAAGACCTGGGATACCTGAAAGTCAGGCAGTGAGGCTGGGTGCTTTAGTGACAAGAATGTACAAACTCTTGATTTAGGATGAAAGTTTTATGTTGAGGGTGTCCTCTTTTAGTATCCTGTAGTCCTCCATCATTTTGAGATCTGCCACTAGGAATACTCATCCCACTTTTCTTAGATGAACTTAGTGTCACCATAGTACTTGTTTCTTGCCCCTCTTTCACTCCCTTACTTTATTTCAGCATAATAGCTTTCATTTTATTTGGAAAGGCCTCATCCAGAAATGGGAGACCTGGATTCTGTTTCTTACCTGAGAACAGGCACACTCACATGTCCCACCTCCTGAGTGAAAGTCCTATTGCTATGTGTCTTTAAATTTAGTTACCATGTGTAAAATGTACACGTATGAGGAAGTGAAAGCTAGAGCTTGGACTTCTTCTTTCCCAGGTAGTTACTGTGCAGGTGGATGTGTTACTGATAGGAAGGTGGTTTTGTGACCGTTGGCCAAATAACAGGAGTTTGCAATGCGCCTGTTGAAGCCACAAAGGAAAACCAGTTCTGTAATTGTGTGATCATGACTTAGGTGACATTCTGGCTGCAAGTGCTGGACCTTAGTTTTTATGAAATCAAAGCAGGTAAATGAAACTCTACAAATTCTGCATTTACATGTGGGGTTTGAGGGAAATCAATGTTGTTCTACCACTTGCATTACTGATAAGAGACTCCAAGCATGTAGCCAGTGGTGTTTGTAGGTTCTGTTTGCAGCACTGAGGTTTCCCTTATCTCCCTTCTCACACCACAGCAGTGGGATGAACCACACTTCACTATTTTGCTGAAGTGAGTTCCAGAGTGAGGCAATTGGTGTGGTTGGGTGGATAAAACATTTCTGAAGTGTCATGTAGGTATTGGTCTGCTGGTAGGGTACTTGTGAGTAATGCATAGCACTTGTTTTCTTCATTTAAGGAAAAGTATTTCAAACTAAACAGGTCTGTTTTGTATGTTAAAATGAAAATATCTTTTTTTACAAAACCAGAACATGACTCTTACTGGGAGAGTGTTTTGACAATGCAAAACAGATGTTCTGGACATTTCAAACTTTACCTTGAAGAATTACCCTGTAAAAAGGGGAATTTTGAATCAGATACTTGTATAACTAACAAATTTCTTTTTAGCTATATAGATATGTCTTCTCTCTTATTTGGGGGAGATACTAAAGCAGTGCTTTGACAGCATTGTTTTCTAGGCATTGTGACTAAATGTCAGTTAAAATTCCATTTGGAAGTCTGTTTACATTTCAATCAGTCTGATTGTCTTTTTGTATGCGGATGCCTGTAAGAGTATTTAGGTGCTTGACTTCTTGGAGAAATACCAAGAAATATGCTAACTACGAGGTTATATGTTGATGTTTCTACTTTTCCCCCCTCAGTCACTGAATTATCAGCAGTGAATAATGTTTGTTTTGTGTCTGGTACTGTCCTGCTTTACTTGGAGAAACAGCAAGGTAAGAGTTTGTAGACCAAGATCATTCAGCAAGCTCTTATAAAGCTCTGTTTTAATTTAAAGGATGCACTAGAACTCAAGTGTCAATACGTGGCCAGAGGCTATTGCGAACGGTAGATGAGGAAGGCAGTTGTGTTTCTGCCTTGTGAGAGCTCTTACTGCAGCAATACAAGCACCAACTTCTGCTTTCTTACCTGCTGTTCTGTTAAATTCAACTGCTATTTGGGAAAACTTAAGGTAGCAGCCTCAGAAATTCAACCAAACCCTAAGGTCGTTTAAATAATGATGGCAAGTGAGTGTGCATGCAGAAATGCAAGAACATTCTTTTTGTTGTAGGTAGAATATGAGGCCTGCCTCTGTGTTCCTTGTATTGGAAGTTCAATCAGTTGCTTATGGCCTTTGCTATTCCTGTAACCCACCAGACCCCTACACATGTGTAGTCTAAGTTTTATGCAGGTGTTACAGGTCATATAGTTTGAGAAAGACTAACTGTCTTGAGAAGGGGGGTGAAAGATACTGAGAAAACAAGATTAACTGTTGAGAATGAAACCAGGCAAGACAGACACTGTGGGGCAAACTACCAGTAATGAGAACATGACTCATTGCTTAACATTAAAAAAACCCAAAAACTAAATAGCTGGTATGGAGTGTGACTATAAAACTATCTGATACTCTGTGGCTAAAAGAACTTTATTTCTTGGAGAAGAGTTGAAAGAGAATCTTTTATAAAAAATTGTTTAACTGTTTCCAAGTATTGTGACAAAGTGTTGATGTGGGAACCTTTGTAACTGAGGAGTGGGTGTATATCTGGAAAGCAGATGTAGAGAAACATTTGTAGTCTGTTGTACTAGAGAGAGGACATCAATTTGCCAGGTAAAGGATAAAATCCAAAGGATTGCTTTTCTGCGTAGGAATAGGAGGATAGTTTTTGCTGAAACTGGCTAAACTAACAGCATTGCTGCCTTTTCATTAAAACAAATATTGTCTTGGTTTCTAGCTAAAGCTAAATATTAGTATTGCTGCCTTTTCCTTTAAACAAACATTGGTTGAAACCAGGTACTCTATTTTAATTGCTGTCTGTGAATAAACAAGAGTTGTATTGAGTGAGAAATTCAGATGCATTGAACATCCTTATCTCAGTTTGAGGATGCAGAGGACTAATTAGGAACAGTAATATTCCTGCTTACTAGTTCTAGGAACTAATTAGGGACGCTAATTTGGGCACAAATTGAAATACAAGAAACTTTGTTTAAACTTGAGAGGGTGTGTGTTGGTTGTTGTGTGGTGGGTTTGTTTGTTTGCGTGGTTATGTTTTAAACGATGAAGGTGGTCAAGCACTGGAACAGCCTGGCTGGAGAAGTTGTGGAGTGTCTGTCCCTGAAGGTATTCAAAACCAAACTGGACATGGCACTGAGCATCCTGCTCTAGCTGACACTGGCTTGAGCAGGTATCTTGGACTGGGTGATCCACAGAGGTCTCTTCCATCATAAACTTGTATGATTCTGTGAGTCCTCCACAGTATCAGAAGTTGAACACCTGCCATTTGTGACAAGATGTCATAAACAGCTTGTTGAAAACTCTGCAGCAAATGAATAGTCGCTGTGGCATGAAACCCAAGCTTCCCTAAAATATAATTCCAGGTCTTTCCATTTACAGGTTATAAATAAGTGTTGCCATCAAGTTTCATCCAAAGCTCTTGAGAAAAAGGTATTTTACTGAAAAGTAGTGTAACAAATACTGAAATGCGTGACTAGAATATTTTCTGAAAAGAGGTCCTACTTTCATAAAGATGCCTGAATTTTGGTGGTCTTGAGTCCAGCTTTGATGGGAGGAGGGTTACCAGATAATCTTATTTAGCTAGTGTATTGACCTCTTACCAAAGAAATCTGTAAGTACATGGTCTAATGCTTTACTCTTTCACCTGTATTTCATACTATACAATGATATGTGCAGACTGGTAGGGCTGTTGTCTTCTCCAAGAACTGGGAGTCCAGGATATTGCCTACTCTCAGTTCCTGCCTGGAGTAACCCAGCTTTATTGCCAGAGTAGCGCAGTTAGTGGTGGTATTCAAGTATAAGTGAGCTAGGAGACATTAATGGTAAAAAGTATGGCTGATGCACAATTAATTAATATGTGCCTTGGTGTATTAACTTCCCTTTTTTTTTGTCTTTGCACAGCTTTGCTCAGTGTTTCTGACTGCCAGTGAAGTCTATTCTCTAGCTGCTCACTAGAGAAGGAAGTTCTGGTAGCCTCGCTCAGCTAGCAGGTATTAATTAACTCAAGGACCAGTGCAGGCAATCTGATTCCTTGTGTTTGAACAGGATATGTACAGGATGTGGATCAAAAAACAGTGTAAAGTTCAAGTGGGTTATAAGGTACTGTATACTGTGATGTGTACTTGCTGCGAAAGTCAATAAAATACTGACAGTGTTCTGGGAAACATAAAACAATGAAGTTCATGTTAATGGTGCTAAGATATGAAACAGATAGAAGCATGGTGCTCAGTTTGGGTTTGGGAAATTGATTTCCTCCACGCAGCATTTATCATGAAAATTTCTGATGCTATGGGGGGCTATTGCTGCAGCTGCCCTGGCTGACAAGGAGAGAAGAGCATCGTATTGCCAGCAGCATGCTACTTGCATAGTCTTTGTGGTGTGCTTTTTTTTTTTCTTAATTGGTGACTGTCAGTGTAGACAGAACCTGTATTTCTCTGTTTCCTAAGTTTTTAAAGAGTTGAAGCATCCTCTTCTCTATGTACCTACAGCAAATCCAAACTGAAGAGAGAGCTCCTATGAAAAGCTTTTTCTTGTGACTTCATCCTCTCCCAGTAAGTTTTGCTCTCTCTTTTTTTTTTTTTTTGTGTCCTTTGATTGTCTCTTTCAGGTTCTTTTGGCTGTTGAGCTTTCCACACCAGCAAGTGAGCTGCTTAGAAAATAGATAGCTATGCAGAAGGACAAGGAAAATGGAGTACTTAAACCTGCTGATGACCTGTGTGAAGAACACATCAAGCTTACCACTCTGATTGCTGTAATGCAAGGAAGCTGAATAAAAGGTTTTTTCGGTGCAGTTGTGATGTTGGTATTCATCCTAGTGATGCTTTCTGTTGCTCACACCTTATTTCCCTGAAGGGTACTGAGACTGATTTTCTTTGCGCTTATCTATGCTTTCATTTAGTCTGGGAGGCAGGAAGGACTTTGACAATTTCTAGCAACTTTATCCCAGCTTCTTCAGACTTAGCACAACTCAGGCTTATTTTGAAAAGTATGGTTTCCTTGAAGCACTAGGTGAACAATGACACAAAAGCAGCATGGTAGATGTATAATTTCCCCTCTTGCCGGTGTGTGCTCTCGTATTCTAAATCTCTTCTTGCTACTTCTATTTTTTAACTAAATGAGCAAAATAAAATATTTTTTCTTAATATACTTGTCACTCCTTACTTCTTTCATATGAATTCACTGGGTTTTTTTGTTTGTTTGTTTGTTTTTTCCTGAACCTTAGCTAAGAAGTTCCTTTGGGTCATATGTATATGAACTGGGAGATGTAGTTATGTCCAAATAAGTTAGGCAAAGCTATAGGAGGTGGGGTAAAAGAGTGGAATTCTCTCCAGATTCCTCTAACTGTTACTGGAAAGCCTATTTAGCTTGCTATATTTCTAGGGTGTGCACAGGCTTTACAATCTAAATGTATAATGAAGCTTTTGTAAAGCCTGCCAAACAAGTTGATGTAAACTAGCTTATCTGTTATCACCTCTGCTTTTTATATGTGTCATTAAGCAACTGAACTTCCTCATATGCCTTGTAAATGTTGCAACCATTTTTATTTTCATGTATTCACAAATACATACAAAGTAGTGTACCTAAGGCAGGCTTCCTTCTTCAGGTGTATTTCCTGTTAAAGGTGTATTTCCCTTTAAACTGTTGTTTGTTTTTTTGTTTTTTAATGTGGGAGACATGAATTTTGCTTTGTAACTCGAATCTCATCTGACAGCAGGCAAATTAAGGAAATATCTGTTGATTTTATGGTCCAGTTGCAGTTAGTTCAGTAGTAAGTAACACTGAACAGCATTTGATACTGTGCCCTGAGACAACTCTATTGCATTGAATAATGGCACAGCTTCAGTTGTGCCATCAAATCTGTCAGTTAGAAACTGACAATACCACAACACATTTGTAGTGAAGTTCAGTTAAGTACAGTGATCCAACAGGTATGTCAGCCACAAAATTGTACTTGCCTTACATGTGAGATGCCACTAGCTTGTGCTGCATTCTCTGTGTTTGAACACCTTTGAATTAGCAGAAAGAAAATATTCCTCTGGAAAAAATCTGACTATCAAATATAGTAAGATACAATTAAATTTTGTGAAAGATTTCTGTAGGGCTTTGCTTTAGTTGTTGTTTGACCCATTTATTACTGCTTCAGAATTCTCCTCAAAGGAGAATTCCTACAGCCTGTGGTGACATTTAATGCAGAAGGAAAAAAAATGCCATGTTGAATGTTTAGTTGAGTGCTTTTCCTGTAACAAGAATTTACCTTGTCTCTGCATATCTGACACCTGCATAGCTATTAAATATGTGCCTCTTGGCTTTTTCCATTCTTCTAGGCTTCTGAGGAGATAATATTCTTTGTTATCTATACTGCATACAAATCTCTAAAGCTCTGCCTTCAAGGATAGTGCTGAAGCTTGTGGCTAAGATATACTGTAACTGGTCTTGTGTATTCATAGGCACTTAGAGGTAGGATGTCACCGCACTGCAATGGAAGCCTTAAATCAATCCTGCCCCATCGTGTAGCAACTTGAAAAGAGTAGAAAATTCTCTTATTAGTGTACTATAATGTCTGAACCCATGCCAGAAGTAGCTTGAACATATTTACCATTTTATGAGTGGAAATAAGCTTTTTCCAAGGTATGTAGAATGTCATATATGTTTAGAAGGAAAAACAAGACCTGAAGTCAGGCAGGAAATACTCCTGACTGCTTCTGTGCATACTTTGTTTCTGATTTTCATGCTTCTAGTTTGATATGCTGCAATCCATTCTGGCTGCTAGTATAGTCTCTAACTACACTTCTGTTGGTACTATTCGGGAACTGGGATACAACACCTGACTGTTTAGGCTGCTGCTTGTCAAACTGCAGACATGCTGTCATGGATGACAGTTTTGCTTGCTTGCTTTTTTTTTTTTTTTTCTCCTAACATTTGTTTCACGCATCCAGGATCTCTTTAGATGCATTAACAATGTCTGGCTTCTCCAGTGGTACTGGTGGTGCCCACCCCTAGCTTCCTCTTGATTGTGATTTCTCTTTTAGAAAGATAGAGAACAGCCACTCTATCTTTGGCTGCTGGTTGGTGTTCTTGTCGCCTTTAGCACCAATATCACTCTCTACCAGCATAAGCATTACTATGGGGCACGTTTGGTTTTGAAATGCTGAAATTTCTGGCTATGCTTTCTGGACTTCATACAACTAAATAATTGTGGTTTCCATGTCAGTGTAACTTTTCCCATGATTACACAGTAGTAGTCTGTCAGTGTATGCCTGCCAAAGTTAGCATGCTGTTTGCCTCTGAAATTAAAATGCCATTAAAATCCTACAAGATCTATAGTATAAAAGCGACAAAGGTTTTCAGACCTGCATACAAAATATTATATTCTTTCATGCTTTAGGTGGTTTGTCCATGCCAGTGGCTTTGTGAGGTGTGTGTGTTTCATGAGAATGCTTAAGACAAAACTCAAAAGCAGCATTCCTGGTGCTGAATTCGCTGTTACTGGTCAAGTGATGCTTTCCTGAAGCCCAAGCCTGGTCTGTACTGGCAGAACTTAATAGAATCTTTGTTTACAAGTTGTGGGTTCCTCCCCCAAAATGCTTGCAGTGATGCTGGGCAGGGCAAGAGCCTTTTCAGAATCTGTCTAGCCTTGGAACAGCAGCAGGGGCTCTGTGGTTGTAGGTCTGCAGGCTCAATAACATACATCTTTTTATTTTTGAAAGTGAAACAAAGTTGGAGAATTATTCTTGAAGATGTGAAAGCAACGAAGTCATATAGACTAAGAATTAAACTTCAATTTATGCCCTTGCCAGCCTGTTTTAGGGAAATAGTTGTACTCTCAACTGATCTGAGACTGAAAATATGTAACTGTCTGTTTTTGCTTCATGTATTTGATTTCTTAAAATTTTGAAGGTCACCTTATTTGTGTTAAATGTTCTTATATTGTTATTACAGCTCTTTCTAGTTGAATATGTAGTGCAACTGTTTCAGTCCTTTTTTGCATTATACAATTAGAAGATTTTTTTGCTAATTTGAGTTCTTCATTATTTAAGAAGAAAACAGGAGTCCTAATGCTGACCAAAATGATACTTGTTGCATTTCTGTTCCTAACAGTTGGTAGTTTCCTTGTACTTTCATAGTCCTGCAGTTATTGTGCATCGTTATTTAGTTGTGTTATTAAAAACACCTTTGTGGTAATGCATTATTATGCTGCAATATTTTTATTTGTGAAGTGTAGATAGAATTTACATTATCTGTTGCTTTTCTTGTTTAACCAGAATGAGAGATCAGACTTGCTTCAAATGGGAACATAACTTGGATGTGGAAACACTGACTGCTAATTCTTTTTTACAGTACAATTTAGCTCTGTCACACACAAGCTGCAAGTTTCAGTCATATGCTAGGATCTCACATCTATCTATTTTCTTGTTTGATTGAAGGGAAGTATAGCACAGACTTGTCTTAAAGGCTGTGGCTCTGCTCAGTTTGCCTACTAACGTTCCCTAGGTAATAATGCTATATTGATTTTGATAAACTGAATGAACTGTAAAGTAATGGTTTAAGTTTCTGCTGGTACATGTTCTTAGTTAATGTGAAGGTATGCAAAGCAGGAAAAATGAGAGAATGCACATGCATTTGAATTTTACAACTTCCCCATAATTTAATGCTGTAATTAGTACTTACAGTGGTGGACACAGCTTACTCTTGACACTGAGTAGGTTGAGTTTCTCTTGCAAATACTTGCTGTGATTTCAAAATGTGATGGTGAACTTTCACTAATTAATTAAGTCCTTTCACTTCCTTTATGTGAGCCCATGTTACTGTTGATGCCTTCTGTTATCTCAGATGGGAACCTTCTTGCTTAACTGTGTCTACACCTGGGAGGTTGACTAGGCAGCTGTCTAGGTGAGTGAGAACCCTCTCCCCGATGAAGAAATTGCAGGCCGACTTGAAAAACTACAGATGCCTGCCTTAGGATAAGAAGACTGGTGTTATGAATCGCACAGCTATACAGATGTCTGCTCTGCTGACTGTCAAAGGTCCTTAGGGTGGCTGTCTGATGGTTATGGTTGTGTTGTCCTGAGTAGCACTTCATCTTGCAATGAGAAAATGTTTATCCGGAGCACTCTAGGATAAGCAAAGGTGACAGAATTTGATTACTGGTGTTGTTTCTTCTTCCTAGTATGAAGAGCTTATTGTATGGTAAATACATGTATCTGCAATTAGAAAGACTGAGTGCTTCTACAGGACAGGCTACTGTGAGACTGCTGCTTTGGAGCTGATCTGAAGAGGAATGGTGCTCCCATATCACTACCTGCCTGCTGAGCACCCTCCAAGCACCACTGCAGTGGCCTTGTCACCTCTGTCTCAATCCCCAACCCTCTGGTCTTTCTGTTTGAGGGACCAATTGGTATGTTTGATTTCTGCTTTGCTTGGCCTCAGTGATGTCTTACATTGCTCTATATCACGTGTGTACTGTGACTTTGGTGTTAAACTGTGCTTCCAGCAAAAAATGTGATGGGTTTACTTCTGAAACTCTCCAGAGAGTTCAGGTATTTTTGTCTATTGGTTCACTGAAACTGTGGCATTTCAGTGTAAACTTAAGATATTCATGATCCCCTCGTAAAACTTCCCTATAATTACTTACAAATGTTGGCACCTACTGTATGGCTTGTGTGTTGAATGACAGGATGGGGCCAGTTTATAGCCATGGATGGTAGGAAAAGGGAAAGAGTGGCCAAAAATCAATTAAAGAGAGATTATTTTGAAGGAAGTACAAGCCCACACTCCTAATGAAGGTCTAAAATCTTGTGAGTAATTCGGTGTTCACCAGTTTGATCCTGAGTAGTTCTTGAGTTTCAGTGGGGGTGGTTTTGATGGGTTTTTTTTTAAGTGCTTTCTCTGAGAGAATTTCAACATATGAGAATGGCTTTGGTTTTCTTGCTTGAAGAATCTGAAATGGCGCCTTTTCAAACATAAATCTCTTAAAGTCATTCTGTGTTTAAGCAAATGGTGGCCAAGTTGCAAAGATCTGTAGCTGTGAAATGCATATTAGCACACAGTTTCTTTCGTATACTTCTAATTCTCGAAGAGTGTATGTCAAAACAGAAAAATCACACACTCTTATTTCTCAGTTTCTAGCCTTCTACCAAGTTTCTGTCCTGCGGTATTTACCAAACTGTCTTTTAAGGTGTGCTCCTATTTGGCAATGATTATATACAAAAACAACTTGCAAATTCTGGATCTTACTATTTGGAGGTTATGTATTAAAATATAGTTGACTCTTGCGTTTTACCCAGTGAAAACAAACCGTGCTCCCTATGGCTACAGGCGCGACATGCTTGCTTCTGCTGAAAGCCGTTTTTACAGCTGGGTGTTAAAGTCATGAAAATCAAACTGCTGACACAGCCTTAACCGTAGTGCCACAAGTAGTGCTTCTTTGGTTTTGTGTGACAGTTTCATTGGTACTATTAATAGCTGGCTCCTTACAGGTGTTCATGTATAATAACTCTTATAAGACAACACTTGGTAAGTTTTCAAATGAATCACGTTAAGTCCAGGACTAATTTTTGCTGAGAGACCTTTTGACTCTCTTTCCTTTTGAGGTTTTTTGTCATAAAAATCCATATGTTGAAAATGTACATTGCTTTGAATTCTTCTAGTGCAGCTTTGTGCTGCGGAGGAAAGCAGATAGACTGGCTTGCCTGTGGTGGTGGGCAGCCTCACTTGACCTGATATTTCTGTTGTCAGTCTCCTTGGAAAAAAAATACCAATATATTTCTGTTTTGCTGGTCTGCCATTGCTGCTCTCCTGGCAGGACAGCATAGGAAGTGTAGCTGCAGCATTGCCTTCTTCAAGGGAACAGCAGACATGTCAGAACTGTGAAGAAAAACCTGTACGCTTCTGTTTCAGACACTGGCAAAGAGAACTGAATACAGTAGTAAAGGCTTTCCTCAGCTGCTGCTGGGTGTGTATGTGGACATGCTTTTAGCAGAGCAGATGACAGAAGGCAGCTTTCCTCTTCTAGGGCTTTTTGTTGTTCCCCCTTGGGTCTGGTCTATGTGGTGGGGTTAGGCAGGACAAAGGAATCACTGTATAGAACGTGAATCTGGAACAGTTTAGGTGGCTATAGTCACTCTTCAGACAGCTTGGTGAAACACTCTCTATGGAATGAACTGTAAAACCTTTTTTTTTTTTTTTTTTCCTTGTATGGTTATTGTGGAGCCCCTTTTTAAAGCAGCTGAGCTTTGGCATGTTGCCCCTACCAGGTAGTGCCGGTTAATGCAATAATACACCAGGACATAATTATCTTGACCTCTGGAGAAATTGAACTGAGAGTAACTTGTTTCAAAAGTGAGCAATTTTCTGTGTGTGGCTCCTGGCATCTATAAAGCAAACAAGTCTTTGCTCAACTCCAGTTATAACTGTTCTGGGAGTGCTGTTGAAACATGGCTAGCAAACGTGGTACGGTACAGATCTTTCTATGCTTATCTTCCTCCCTGGTCTGTACCTGAGCTTACTGACATCTGAAAAATGCATGTGAGGCTTATTTGCAAATGATAATGCTTTAATATGGATTTCAAAGATGCATCAGATACTGTAGCATGCACGTGTATAATTGCACTTTAAAATAGTTTAGGTAATGAAGTATTTGATCTGGATTTAGCTGAAGGTTGTTATTAGGTTTTTAAGATATTTTGTAGGAGGAATGGCTTAATTAGCATGGAAACCAGCATGGAGACCTTGCAGAACTAACACTTCTAGCATACTGCTATCTTTGTTAATACATTTAGCCACACTTAGTTCATTAATTACATGGTAAAAAGGCTGAGTAATCCAGTGGAAAATGTTGTTGGGGAGGTGAGGGGAAACCAGAGAATGAGGAGGAGAAATCCTAAAGGTATAGTTTCTGGTTCTATCTTCTGGTTCAGGTTGTTCCAGGTTGTTGCTGTAAAGCTCAGCAAAGCCAAAATCCTCTGCTACTGAGAGACAGATGTCACAGAAGCACCCCAAAAGTCAATTTAGGCAGACAACCAGCTCCAAATAGACTTTATTCTAGCCAGAAAAGTATAGCAAATAAACTGACTAGAAACAGGGTTTATACAAATTATTCAGCATTCTGACAGCTCAAAACACAGATTCTGATACCAGTTGAGGAGATTATTGAGGTACATCCACATAAGAATAAAGAGGATCCACAGTGTGCATGCATTCACTCCCAGAGGGTACTCAGAAGAAATAATGGCTTGCCTGGATTATGCAAGGGTTATCACTCAAGGATACATCCAGCAGAAAAAAAACAACTACTCACCACAGGAGGAGGTGAGGTGCTCTCAATCACAGGGAGTTTCCTTAGACAGTGTCTCAGTCTAAGGGGAGGGAGCTGCAGTTCACAATACCACTGCTCTGAGAAGACCACTCACAGGGGGTCTTCGGTGAGGATCCCATTTTATAGCCTGGTCAGATCTGGCTGTGGGCATTACAACATGGTCCAGAAGCTTCTCTGGGCACCTCCTTTGTTGAGGATCCTGTCAATTGACTGAGGGTCCCACCCCTCCTGCCCCCCAGCATGGTGGAGGTGAAGTCACCCTGCCCCCAAGTGTGGGGACAACATGACTGTCAGCACCACCCTAGGTGTATATGTGGGGACAGGGACAGTGGGGCACAAAAGGTGTTAAAGAGCCATCAGGTGCCTTATTGAAGGCTCTGGATCTCATCTGGTGTGTGCAACTGCCACAACAGAATGTGCAAGAGAGTTTCTAGAGGCAGGGAGAGGATGATAATGTTTAATGCTGGAGGTTGCTATTAAATGAAGAGCTAGGAAAAGATGAGGACTACTGAAAATTGATCGAGCTGAAAAACCTACTTTCAAGGATTTTGGTTGGTGTTAGATGTGGATGACTTGGCTGGCCACATAGGTACTAGTGCTGGGGAAAATAGTAGAAATATATAGCTGGCAATGGGAATGGAGGTTAAAGGTGAGATGGTGCCTTTCAGTGGGAGCGTGTGTGAGTGAAACTGTGTCTGTTCATGAACAGGAAGTATTTTTCAAGGAAGCTTGCTTATGGGTTGTGTTTTGGTTCTTGGGAAAACTGTTGCCAGAATCACTGTCATTGAGCAGCTGTAGCTGCCACTGTTTCCTCCCTCCCTGACCAAACTTTCACAAAAACTGATGGTTAACTTTAGAGCTGTTGTCAGCCCCTCAGCTTCCCAGTTTGAGTAGGAAGGGAGAAAACCTCCTCAACGAGCAGTCTTCTCTCTATATCTAGAGTTACGAAGTATGTGTCTTTCTAAACAGAGTTTCACTGTGTCACAGCTGGTGTGCTATGTGGTGATGCAGTACTGGGTAATGAGCAAAGTAATTGATGGTGCTTCTATCCGTCCTACTCTGGGACTTGAAGTTGCCAATTTATTCCCAGACTTGAGTTTTTTTGCATACTTGAAAAAGCCCACATTGTTGGCCAACAGTTTTGTTCTTTTCTATTATGATTTAGTGTTTTCCAGATACTTAGAGATTTACTTACTACTTCCATGCATAAGGAACTGTGGAACCATTGCTTCAAAGGGTAGTTTCAGGAGCTGATAAGATTTCTGTTCAAGCAGAAAATTTATCTTGAAATAATAAATCATCCACTGAATGTTACCTTTTGAAAATTTTGTATGTATCTTATTCGTCTGGACACAAAAGAGGTTGTTGGAGAAGGAATGTATTGCTTTGGCTTAGTGGCAGCAATTTTTAAATATCTTGGACCCTGATGAAGAATAGAAGTATGTGTTTATTTTTTGTCAGAGAGTATATTCATTTTGATTCTTGTGGAAAATACATGTTATAAAGGTTCTGGTTATGTTTTCTTCACAAAGACACAAAACTTAGTTTCCTTTATTCTTACATATGCTTGCAGTATTTTCAGTTTTCTTATGTGTTTTATTTCTTCAAGTTTTGCAGTGCTGGTATTCAGACTCAGCAGATGAACAGAGCTATTTTTCTGGTGAGGCTCATTGAGAAGAGTTTGCTTATGGCTAGTTGGTGTGACAATTGAGGATAAGAAAATATAGTACTTTATAATATGGCAGATCTAGAGATGTGTGGTCCTTCTTGGAGCTGGCTGGCATTCGCTCTATTGGACACAGGGGAAGCTTCTAGCAGCTTCTTACACAAGCCACTCCTGAAGCCCCCCTGCTACTGAAACCTTGCCATGCAAGCACAATACACTGGGGTTAAACAGGAAACTTAAGCAATGGGTTGTATGGAATATTTGGAATACAGAAGAATTCCAGGCATGTTTTCACACGCTGGTTTGCCAAGGTTTCTTAGTTTTTACTTGCAGTGTGTCCTACAGTCTGGATTTCTCATGGATAAATAATTCAGTTCTAAGAGCTGTGCCATTGCTACTGATGTGCAGCAATGCACAAGAAATGGTTTTGTGATTACTGTCATTTTTTCACAACCTTAGCTTCATTGCAGACAACTTTCTTCAAGGAATTAGAGTCAAGAAGCTCTTGACCATGGAGAAATGCTGGCTTCCTTACTATTCAGGAAACTGATGAAGGTACAAGTATAATTGTATTTGTTTTCCTTTTTCTGCATGTGAAGAAGATTAAATTTTGGTCTTTGAGAAGAGAATAGCCTGTGGAATGCTAATTCTGAGGTTGAAAGAGTGGAGTTTTATACTTGGAGTTAGTGTTTTGTTGCCATTGGAATTTGACAGTATGAGAACATCTTGTTAGCTATTAATTTCAAAAACAAACCCCTCAAATTCTGTATGGCTTGTCACTGTGGAGTCATATATGTCTCTGTCATGTGGATAGCCTATGTGTTTAAATTCATCTTTTAAAAAAACATTTTGATTTGACATGACTGAAGCTATCTAATGCTCTGTTTTGACTGAAGTTTAAAATGAAGCAGAAGTCTTTCCATCAGAAAGCTGTCTGAGGTTGTGACAATTTTTTTATTGCTAGGCAATGACTCACTGTGATTTCTAAAGGACTCAGAAAATGAAACAGACATTGTTTGTCACAATTCAAGTAGAGAGGGTCTGTAAGCACCATGTGTGCTACAGTGGTATATTCCTTCTCTTATGTGCAGGTGTATTATGGCAAATACAGTCTTTGTGCTGCAGTACAGTGACTGTCATCTTGTGTATTGGGATTCTTAGTAGTGACCTTTTCAGTTTTGAACATAAATATGTTGGATATGTTGGAAATGTTGGATTTTTCCCAAGCGTTTTATATGTGGGCTGTTGTTGTTAAGTATCTTCATATTTTTGAGACTGCAACATTGCTCATTCTTACATATCATAAACAGCAAGTCTTCAGTTTTGATGTTATTAAGCCTGGAAGTTACTCTCTAAAATGTTTGTTTCAATAGAAACCCTGAGCATGTTCAATAAATATTTCAAAGCTGCTTGTATGCAATTATCAAAAGAACAAAAATCCTGTACAAAATAATATATGCGTATATTATGTTGTGGTCAGCAGAAGAGCAGAAAAGCACTGAAATTCTTTATCTGTCTCTAGAAGTTGAGGACCCTCTTTTCTGGCAACTTCCAGCTGAGGTGAAAAAGAAAGGGAGAGAAAGAGCAAGGATTTCTTCCTCAATAAGGTGGATATTGCATCCAGCTAAGGATCTTCCCCTCAGCTTGCATGGTCATTTATTTTTCGCATCTTCTCAGCAATGAGGCAGGCATTAAATGTATCTTGATGCACACTTTCATTTCACTCCTTTTCTGCAAAAAGAAATAGCCTCTGTCAAACCTCTCTCTAAGGTGTCTGGAGAGCTCTGGTCAGGGAGACAGTCATGGTGTTGTGGGAGTGATCTGAGGGGTCTTTCTCCCTTACATGTTATCTTCTGGTATCTGTTTCCCATGATGTTGTAGCCCATGGTGTTGTTGGGGTTGCAAATACAATACTTTGTGCCAGAGCACTATAATAGGACAAGTGCCCATTGCAAAAGTCTGTCTGAAACTTTCCCTGCCAGAAGTGGATGGAGCTGTGTTGCTCTATTTTGGCTACTGGCCTAATGCAGACTGGGAGGCTGGAGGAAGCCCACAGGGATCTGCCTTGACTTAAGCATGAGGCATGGACTTGGACATACTTGTAGGTGATGCCATCTTCCAGGTGAAGTGTTGAGCTGTCAGCTTAGTAACAAAATAAAATCTTACTTTTCTAGGTTAAATTTGGTGTATGTGGTGGCCATTGGTTATTTCACTGTAACTGTGTGCAGATGAAGGCAGGGATTTGAACCCCTCCTGCCAATTGCTGAAAGTTGACAAATGTGAACTAGAGAACTCGTACACTAATCAAAAAGGTGTCAGTCAAAACTGTTTTGTTTTAAATGAGCACAGATTTTAGCCACACAAATATTTGAGGGCCCCAAACTGCTACAGGCATTTCTACTCTAAATGAAATGAGGTGTGTGTACAGGTGTTGAATCAGTTTTGATACTGTTCAGAAATTTCTTTTAGATTTATAATGTTGAATCAAGTGACTGCAGTATGTTGAATGTGTGTAAGACTTTGTTTAACCACAGAAAATGCCCTTGCTCTAAATCTTGATTCTCAGTTTGACTGAGCTTGAAAACTCCCCACTAAACTAATAAACTTAAGCAGCTTTTTCATAGGAAATGATCTCAGTGCTTTAATTGTAATTAAGATGACATCTTAAATACCAAAATGTATATATATGTTAAGATTACTGATAATTTTTTGCTTTCAGTAAGAATCAAAATTCTAGATATTTAGACTTAGAGCAAGCTTTTTTTTTGTGGGAAGGGAGCTTCATGTAAAGGCTTTCTTAAATTAGATATTAAGTGATTCTTACACATATGGTGTACAAACTGAGCTACATGGTAGTGCTCCCTCAACAATGTTTTTTACCTTATGAATGTCAGGAGTCTTCTCAAAAGCCAATAAACTGGGTCTGCCTTATGAACCATGTGAAAACATAGTTAAGAACTAAAAAGGTGTAAGAAGAATATAACAGGTTAAGTAATCTGCTAACACCAGGTAATATCTTTAGGGTAATGGAAAACTGGCTATTTTCAGTTTCGTCCTCATTTGAAAGGCTAGTGATTTTCAAAATCAGTTAAATGTATTTGTGAGCATGGTAACTTGCACCAGATATGCAGTGATCTAAGTGCAAGGACTCTAGCAGAAGAGCTGCATGATCAATAAGTTAACGAAGAGAGAAACGGGAGGATTTTTTTTTTGCTTTGACAGAGAATTGACTCTGGTTTTATTAAAAATAACTCTAAAACTTTTAACCATCTCTGGTGGACATTTCTGCCAGATGTTACTGAAGCTGGTGTGCCCCTGACTCATTAGACTGCACAGCTGAGGCTGCTGTGCTTGCTGGAAAGCAGGGCATTTATGATCAAGTTCCTGTTATTGACTGGCTCTAGAGAAAACGCCAAATTCCACCAAACATAATACAGTAGGTTCACTGTGGGAGACTTCTGCGAGCACTATTTTTACATTTTTAGGCTGGGATTTTTATTTTTCTATTTCTAGGGTTATGTTCTTGACATTATTTTTCCAGACTCTTTAGCAAGTTTTGTAAGTAATCAAATTACCAACCTTAACAAAATGTCTTAACAGGCCTGGGTAGTGTGGAACAAGAAAATCATTTGCAAGTCTTTTTGTAGTTGCATTATGAGATATGTGAGCTCTTCCCCACCCCACCCCCCCCCCCCCCCCCCCCCCTTTTTTTTTTCTTTTTAATACACTGAAGATGTGTGTGTCAGCTGATGGGCTTATTTGGGCTTGGTTTTGGTAATACTGGTAAAATTTTAAAAAGATGATCTGCAGTATAATTCAAACACAGTAGAAGAGCAAATTACATTTGCTGCAGCTTTGTAACATTAATTTACCACGGTTTTGTAAGAATAATTTAAACATGAATTCATGGATGAGCAAAACCACACTTATTTTAATCTTAAAGATAAAACCTGTGGCTTTTTAGAAAGTGGTGATGGCTTCCTTCATTTGAATACTTTCCCACAGTATGGCATTAATATGAATTTACTGTAGTCTTTTTTCCTGTACTGGGTGCTTTGTAGCTCATTCACCAGAAGATGTTTAGTTTAATTTTTCTTTGAGTACTACTTTGAAATCCCTTAGAGCTGGAATTTTTCCTGAGTGATCTAAATATGTTTCAGTCAAAGCTTTTCCATATGAGAGCAGTTGATAGTTGTGATGAACTAGGGGTCCTGTTATAGGTAAAGGTGGCTCTGTTTATGGACATACTTTCTTCCACATATAAATGCCAACATGTCCTCCTGTGCTGCCTGTACCTTACTTTTTTCTTATCCACACAGTGGGCATTTGGGAGGTAAACTGGAATATCTGTTCCTTAAATACTGGGCTGTATATTGACCTGAATCAGAGTTGCAATCATGCAGTTAGGGGCGTTGGGCTTGAAGTTGTATACTTAATCTTCTTGGGTTTTGTTGTTATTTCTGTATTCATCAGTCCTTTAGAAAATGAGTTAATTTTCC
Organism: Nesoenas mayeri; assembly: GCF_963082525.1. Taxonomy (NCBI): domain Eukaryota; kingdom Metazoa; phylum Chordata; class Aves; order Columbiformes; family Columbidae; genus Nesoenas; species Nesoenas mayeri. The sequence goes on from NC_137543.1 coordinate 88,648,281, forward strand.
AACCTGCACACCATGAAAAATGCTGGCTATTAAATATGGGTTGTAGACTACCTTTGGTATTACTTTTCCTAGCCAGGAGAATGTTACTCTTTTGTAACAGTATTAATATATATACTAGGGGGTTTTTTTTATTCTTTCTTTTTTTTTTTTTTTTTAAGTATTATGAATTAATACTTGTTTGCGTGTTTACTGCATGATAATATTTTCCTGTGGCTGGGGCCAACCAGGACTCAGTTAAAATAAACTAAGCACTAACAGTTGGAAACCTTTTTGCTTAGGTTGAACTCTCCTGGAGGAGAGGAATTAAGATATGATTTCCAGCTCTGGAGCTGGGCTACAACCAAAAACAACAGAAAGGGAAGGTACCAACTCTTGGGCAATCACCAGTGGTTTCAAGTGTGATGGGCAGGGGCTTCTTCCATGTCTTGCTTCCTTCTCTGCTGCTTTTAAAGGTGTTCAGAGTGGAAATCTTCCTGCCATCAAGTGAAAGATCTCTTTAGTCATGTTTTAGAGACTGGAAAACTTGTTTTTCTTCCAGATTTTCTATTTAAAGTTGCTCTTAGCTTTGAAAGAACTTGTTATTCAATTTAACAAGTTTAATAAATTCAAGTGAAGAAAATGTTAAATATGCACCTGCCGAAGAAGCTGCTGTTGTGAGAGATTTCAATAGTGTCATCCTAGCTGTATGGCCAGCCACTTCTTCCAGTTTAGGGATTTCCTAGTCTTTCAAATATATAGCAATAATGCACTGCCTTGGATAAAATGTGAAATCTAGAACATGGGGTTTTTAATTCTTCGGAAAAATTATTTTTTTTTTAATTAGCTATAAGGTATGTGCATTGGGGGGGGGGGGGCGGGGGTAGGGCACAAAATTAAGGCTGTAAATGGTTAGCTTTATCTTCTGTTGTACAAGTCACTTACTCTACCTTAAGCAGCCTCTGCATTTTGTTTTCCTGCTGTCCATGGCTCGCACTCTAATGAGAGGTGTGTCCTACAGCCAGCAGCCTACAGGAATTAAAGCAAATTAGTTATTCAAGCAGGGTCATCGTTGAAGCTGAATCCCCACACCAGAGCTGTTATGAATATCTCTACATAACACCAAATAACATTCTCTCCTGACTTTTTCCTGCCATGTTGTGTGTGTTTGTTTGTTTATTTTCCTCAGGAATAGTCAATACCCACCCCTCGCTCAATATTATCATGCAGTAAACATGCAAACAAAACTTAGTGTGGAAAATGTCACCTTGAGCTGTTTAAGCTTGGCTAGCTTATCTGTAACTAAAGAGAAGTCTTTTAATGGCAGGTGTCTGGTACTCTCAATTATAGTCTTGTTCACAGTCTGCTGTATGTATTTGGAAAACATTAAAGGAAAGTGAAACAAATTAGGGGTTCAACCACCTGTTCAGTCCTATGGGAGAAACACTGTAGGTCCAGGTGGCTGGGTAACACTTTCCTCAAAAAAAGAGAGATTAAGTCGTTATAATTAAATAGTTATAATGATAGTAGATATTTTAGGGTAGAAGTTTTAGTATAAATGTACAAATCTTTAAGAAAGTATTTGTAGTGTCTTTTTGCCTTTTTTTAGAACACTTTTATTTAATAAAATAGTTTGATTTGAGGAAGTAGCTCAGCCAAGATCTTGACTAAATGACTTAAATTACTGAGATTGGTGATGTACAATACCTGAAGCTGACAGTGTACAGATCAGTGTACTAGAGTTATGAAATCATTAGAAATATAATAGCAGAGCTACCATAATATTAGTAACTTAATTCCCCTGGGGAAAAAAAAATGACTGAATTCCATGTTGTAATTTAATCAAATGACCTGGAAATTGTAATGATTTTCTTCATCTTGCAATTTTGATAAAGCAGAGAAACTTCCTATGGACAATTTGTGAAACATCCTAGAAAATGTCATCAGTGCTAGAAAGCTGTTTTTAAAAGTTCATAAAAACTAATTTTGAGTTTGACTCCTAATCTCAATCAGAAGCTGGAGTTTTAAGAGTTGCAAAGGTATACATTTCATTTAAATAATTCTTAGGTTAGAAACAAACTTGTGTAAACTTTTCTGTTGTCTGAAAGGAATTCTAGACCCATTTAAAAAAAAAAAAAGACCTTCCAATTTTACTTGAATGTGTTGCATTCTTCATAGAAGATTGGTGCAACAGAACAAGGGAATACTGATAAATACAGATAAAAATACTGTTATGTAAAGCTTGTGACAGGACTATAATAGTAATTTTGTTTCCTGCAGTGAGGTTTCTTGCTTTGCATGACAGAACCTCTTCTAAGATTTTATTTGGGTCACAGTTGTTCATCAAACCAACTTGTAACCTTTAATCTAGAGCTTGGAAAGAGGGAATTGAAGGCTTTGTCCTTATCTCTTGTTATTTGCTTTGACAATAAGACTTCTGAATAGTTTTAGTAAGACAAAACATAAAATGGTAATAAAATAGCAGAATGCATGTAACTTGTTTGGTATATTATAAAGACTTGTAAATTAAAGCTAGATGGCTCCAACTTTAAAAAGGGATTTGTTTTCTCCGGAAGTGCTATTATACTTATCTAGACTGATTTTCTGTTATGAGTTGTTAGCAGAACCATGAACTATAATACTGAAATAAGTAGATGCCAGCATGGCACAAGGAATATGATTTCACTCAAAACTTCTGTACAGAAACAGATGGGAGCATATAGGCAGGTGTTCATAGAAAAACTTTTAATTAACTTCTAGGTGCAAACTCAATAATATAACATGGTGGATTTTTACAGTATGATCAAGCATCAAGTGAACAGTCTGTTCGTTGCCTTGCTATTAACTGTTACTTTTTCAGCCTTACCTGGGAATGAATGTCCCTGCTATGCTGGTTACTGTTCGCTGCCTGGTTTCTATTATTTTGCTCTCAGTTGTGATATGATAGTGCAACACAATGCAGACTGTTGCAAATAGATTTATTTAATCTAGAAGTCTTGCAGAATTATAAATTGCAAGCTCTTAATAAGCAAAGCATGGGACAAGATCCTAATGAGATAATATAGGTAATACTTAAAAACTGATTCAAATATTTATTTTTTTTCCTGATTTAAATTTGATCCTGTAAGAATTCAACTGACTTAGATTACTGCTTTGAGTCACACAGTATAAAAACTTGAACCTCATTGTATAGGTCGAACTAAGTTTTGTATTTATTTCAATAATACCAAACTACTGTCACTGTCTTGTGTTTGAAATAATGTCTTGAAGGGAGTTATTGACAACATTTAACAGAATACAGCATTGGAGGATAAAGAGTTTTGAAAAGCAGAGGGTAGTTTTGAAGAGAAGGCTCACTTATGCGTGTTAAAAGGAAAGCAATTGCAGAATGAAATACGAGATAGGCTTCTACAATTTTACATTTTCTTGCAGTTTTTTTGTATCAAGAAAAGATCTCTTTTGTGCTTGTCCCTTAAGGTTTTTAACAAGTTGTGTATTTTTCAATATAACGGGATGAGAAATTGGGTGATGTGGCATTATTCAGATTCCCACATCTTTTTTCATTTTACTTTATCCCAGAGGTCCATTTTCAGCTTGGAAACACTTTGTACTGAATTTAACACACAGTGAAAGTACTATTTTTGGTTTCACAGACATTGAAAGACTCCAGTTATGCCAAAAAATTGGCGGGGGATGGAGGCCACCTTCAGAAGTCCTAGAGCATAAGAAGTCTAGTATTTTTTAATTGTGTGTTTTTCTCTTGCGTGTGTCTGTATGCAGGGGACTTATGGAAAGAGAGCTCTGTGCCTTACTAGTGAGTGTGAGTCTTAAAAGCATCTAAAACTACCAAGAGCAGTGATCAGCATGAATTACTCTGCAGCCTTATTCACACTTCTTCTTTACTTTGGATATTGTACCACTATGCATCATCACTTTGGTTTGTGAATGAACGTCTAATATACTGGACTCTGGAATTTTGTCACAGTTAAAGTACAGATAATGTGAAGCTATTATTAGTAAAGACCCGTCACAGAACAGTTTAACCTTTCTCTTTTACTGCCTCAAGGAGAAATTAACCATTCTGAACATCTTCAAGTTCATCCTGCTGTACTCAGTAATTTGTTCTCCTGCTCCATGAGGGAATGCACTTCCTGTCCTGTATTTCCACAAAAGTGGGAGATCTCTTTGGCTCTAAACATGTTTTGACTTGTTAGGAGTTATTTTCTCCTGGTAACTGAGCATTTAGCAGTTTTTGAGGTAACAGGTACTCTGTAATTAAAACAGCAAAGTGGTATTTTCTTTTTCAAGTGTTTGGAGAGACTTGTGGTCTTTGAATGAAAGCACTTAGAATAAATCCATCATAATGAAATATTCGCTGTGCTGAGAAGGAAAACTTGATGTGATTACAAAAAAAGCTTTTTTTCTTAACGCTTTTTTAATAGATCTTGATCTTCAGTACTCTTACAGTTACTTTTCATATGCTTACAGTTACAGGCTTTAAATAAAAACCATAGCTTCTGAATTTGAGCTCAGTGGTGGATATGAAGTTCTTTATGGTTGTTACAAATACTGTTCCTGTTATGTTTAAAATGTATACTCAGCACCCATTACTTGGTTTTGTACCATGTCCATTTTAGTATGCCTCTTCCTACATGCCTGAGAAATTCCTGTGAACTATGGGAATTTAGAGCCTGCTAGAACAGGGAACGTCCAGCAGATTGAATTGGCTGAATGTCATTAGGAAGGATGGGACTTTTGCAATCCACACAGTCTGCAAGGTCAATTTACTCACAGATCTATGCAGACTGATGTTACAATTACTTATTACAGAGGATCCAGGATTACAGAAGGAATGTATCATTATATATTGAGGAGATGCAGCACTGTGGTAATATATATATATATTTTTTTTATGATAGTCTAAGAAGATGAGCTCCTAGGCGTGATTGAGGCTAGTTGTTCCATTTAGCCTTTAAATGCTATTGTAGTGTGTTCATCTCAAAGTTACTCCAGGAAGTGCCCACTTTAAATCACAGGAACATCTATTACAGCATCTCATTAGTCTGTGGTTACATATGCACTAGGACTTGTGTTAAAACTGGAGAGCTTTTAAATGTGAATCAAACTTGATTAAACCACAAAGAATGGTGTGGGTGGTAGCATCAGCTCTATTTTTGTGCTGAAGTGTTTTTGCTTGTGTTGTGATATAGCTTGTATGGAGTCTGCAAACTGGAATTTGGTGGTTCCCGTCTGATGAAGTGAAGGCATCTTTGTAGGCATCTGAAACTGTAAGATATAGCTAGCCATTTACTTCTTGTCTTCTCAATGAAACTTGCAATTTGATACTCATCTCTGACCAAAGTACCTCTGAAACAAGTTTTCACACAATCATCGAAGTTATTTGCTTGTACTAGTTGCTCTGATTAAACAAGTAAATATTGTGTTTCATGGTTGTCTATAAAGGCCATACACAAAAGTGTTGATATAGCCATAGTGAGTTGTATAGCTTTGAAACTTAGTCCTTCAATGGAAAGTTTATTGGAGAGAGTTATTAATTATTAAACTTCTTTAGGAGTAAACTAAACTTACGCTATTTGTATATTCTGAGACAGGGAAAAATCTTGCTGCCCACCTATTAGGGTACCCACCTGAGCTGTTATGGGTGATAGTTTGTATTCTTACTTCAGATCATTTATGTATGCTTCAATAATTCCCTCTCTTGTAAAGCAGCTGTGATGCTCCTTCCAGACTACCAGGTAACTTGTGGCTTTGGTTGTCACTTAGTAAGGGTCAGACTCTCAGTCTTTGAAGGCTGCTTTGATTTGGTAGACTCTGTTATCTGTCAGACTAGGGATGTTGCCCTTTATGAAATGCAAGACCAAAGATTTGGGGGGGTGAGTGGACACCCAAAACAATCCCATGTGCTCAACAAAGCAACAGTATTTTTTCCCAATGAAAGTTCTCTCTAGTGTGTTCCCATGTAAAGTTTGATTTAGCTGGAGTTCTCCTTGTAAAAACCCCTCTGCTTTATCAGAAAACCCCTAGATAGCTCAAGAGTAGAGCTGTTTCTATGCCAAGTAATAATCCCTCTAGTATTAGAGAGACACTGTGATAGATACTACTTTTTCATAGAAGAGGGAGATAACTTTGACTACTTCTAAAATCTCAGAGGTTTTTTTCCCTGAATACCGTAACTGCTAAAACTAAATTACTGACTCAAGGCTGGAAGCTGTGGACAACTTCAGTTAAGAGAACTTTTTTCCTATGCAGTTCTCTGCCAGTAAGTGTAAGTGGTCCATATTCTTACCTTATATGGCTCCTATTAAATACAGGAAGAGACAGGACAGCCTTTTGAACTGAATTTTCTAAACCATTTAGTTTTGAGTTGTGCTTTTTGGGTTTTTTTTTTTGATTGCTTTTTTCAGTTAAAAGCTTCTGAAGTCGGACTGTAAAAATGTCTATGTTTTGAAAAATATGATACATGAGCAAGAATACAAACTCTGGCAAGTACGGGGATAAAACAGAATAACTATAATATGCATTGTGTATTTGGAGGCGTGACGGCTATGAGGGTGTGCTTTGCCTTTTGTATTTTCTCTTCTTTCTTTTTATCTGGTTTAGCAGCAAGAATACCTTAGACCTTATACAATTCTTTCAATCAGATACATATCTGTGGCCAGAATTACATTAGTCTGAGTGGTATTTTTCATTCTTACCATAAAGATCCTCTTAATTTGCTATTTTTAACAATCCAGGAGCTGTTAGCAGGTTAGTTGTGCTGCATCTTGAAGATACTCATCTGGTAAACATCGTTTCAGTGCTTTAGCAATGTAACAGATACTACAAAATGTTGAACCCATGCATGGTCTTGGTAGTAAAAGGACTAGTTTAAATGCCATATATAGTTTCAAAAACAGTTAAGGTGCTTTAAAAGAAATTACATATTCAACAGGTCGCTTGTGGGCAGATTTTACTTTGCTAAAATTTATCCTACCATTCATATTTATAAAACAGCTTGTCTCTAGTTTGAGCTTTATCAGATTTATATGCAAAAGATTTTTATGAAGATGAAACTGCTGTAATAAATGTGCCCGATGAGCTGCTCTTAAATGCACCGACTTGGGGCTATACCTCAGCTTCCTTGCTCAGCACTTACACATCGGTTGTATTTGGATAATCTGCAAAAAGGAAAACTTGTTTCTAGATTGCTGTATTCCTTACTTTAGAATAAAACTACTTTTCAGTGTTAATACACTTAATTGAAAATAAATATGTATACCAGCCCAACTGGCTTCTCTCAAATTGTACTTGTAAAGTAGAAATTAATTTATTTTTTTTTTTTCCTTTAACTTCACATGAATTCAGTAGGTATGTTAAAACAAAAAATAACAGTGAGAGATTAAAATCTTAAAGGTGCTGGTCGAAGCCACGACAATAGAGAAAATATTCTCTGGAAGTTGATCTGTGGTCATTTCACCATCTAACACTGTTAGATTATTTTCTAGTTGATGGAGAAATCTGTATATTGCTTTTGTCCAATTATTTATGTTACTTTTCTGAAGCATGCATGTGAAGAAATGATGCTGCTATGTCATATTCTTCCTTCTGTGCTTTTAAAAGAAAAAACAAAACCCAGACAAACAAAACAATACTAAATATACAAACACAGCTTCCCCCTGCTCCCCTGAGTTTAATGATTTGATTGATCATAATGTTGATCAGATTGCTTTATCTGGTGAATGCCATTATCAACTAGTTTTTCATTGTCATGAGAATATACAGTTCAGGATAGTTTCAGAGTATAGGTTTCCTGTTTTGTTCATTTCGGGGGGGGGGGGGGGGGGGGGAGAAAAAAAAAATCTAAAATCTTCTGATAAGGTCAATAGGTTTTATTTGTTAACCTCATGTTGTTCATGCCCCTCCACAGCAACAGCAGAGCCAGGATTAGAAAAGTACAGCCATATGAGTTGTTGGGTTTCAGGTAGTCCCTTTGCAGTGCATACTTTTTTCTGTATTTAACTCTTCAGTGCTGAGTGTTTGTGTTTCTCAACCCAAGTGCAAATGCAAACTGATATTAACACTTCAGCCCCAAAGAACCCCACATCACTGCCAACAGAGGTTTCATATCCAGAATTGTTGTTGTATGCAAGTAGTGTTGCAAAGAATTGTCCATCTTGAAATTCTCTTTGTAAAATTATAATTTTCCACCAAATGGGTTTAAGAAAAATCTTAGTTGTGGAACAAAAGTAGTAGCTTTAAGTAATGTGTACGAAAAAGTTAACAACACACAATAAATTAAGCAGGATAAATATTTATGTAACCATGAACAGCAAAAGCCTACAGTATAGGATTATGTGTCATTTTTACATGAAACAGGTCATTAAATTTACTATGCTGTTGCAGTTAAGGGGGAGATAAATAGTTCGTTTGTATTTACAGGTTTGGTTTCATGAATAAAACTACTGTATGAGTTTAAAAAATGTTAGATAAAAGAAGTTTCTGACGTGTTCTTTAATTGAGATTGAAAAAGCATTGCTCTCTTTTTAAATTGGATGTCTAGACAGGGGGGATGCATTTCCTTTTACTGAGGAGAGCTGAATATTCTCTAAATCTAGATTAGAGACTTTACAGGCAGATGAGATGCGAATCAGCTGTTTTACGAAAGCTAACAAGCGTTCTTGTGTTGCCTGATTGCTTCTGTGCAGAGGCCCTGTGTGTATGAGCCCTTTCCTTCCTGAGCAATAGTATTATTTGAGTTATAGATTTAAAAACTAATTTCTTGCTTTGCCTGAAAGCAACCTTCACAATGCCTGCCTGTGGCTTTATTATGCGAGGCATGGATATGTTTTTCAAGAAGCTGTTTAAACCTAATCCTGGTTTTGGGTGATGGTTATATAGATGGATGAGTATATTATGTTAATTAAATCTTGTTTTGAGATTCAGAAGCTGGCTGCTGAAGGGTTTTAACTTGAGGGCAGTCTACCAACATATCAGGATTTTCTTTTTCTCTATTGTTATTGAATAGTCCTCACTCCTTTTGACACAAACCCTATTCAATGCATTTCATACCATTTTTTCAATAGTTAACTGAAAGACGGGGGAGTGCTTTGAAAAATAGTGATAGTCTAATATTCTGACACTTTAATTTTTCTAAACATGCCTTCTATCAATATTCACTGATTTTTATTTTTTTTTATTTTTTTTTTTTTTAATTATTTTAGGAGCAAGACCAGTGCAGAATGCCATGCTGATATATTATAGTGTTTACTTAAATTAACATGCATTGCCATTTTTGAAACGTTCTTGGGTTGTTTAGATTTAGTGTTGAATATCAGCACAAAGCTCTTAAAGCTTTCTGCTTGCATGAGAAATCAGCAGGTTCAACTTAAACATTAAAATCCAAAGTTTACTAATTCTTGTAATGCCATTTGCAGCTTTGCACAACTTGGATCTTTAGAAACATCTCTACTTGTTCACTGCTTAAATTGTACGTGATCCTGTTTGTACAAATCTTGGATTGATGGTACCAAGGCTATTTAACTTTTATTAAATGTGAAATGACTGTGTTAGTATTGACTGTAGTCTTTACTCTCAAATCTTTAAAAGCAGGTAGAGCTGTTTCATGAAAATGCAGCAGATGGATACCTGCCTTGAAGATTTGTTATTGTTGTGATTAATTCTTCTTCTTTGCATCTTTAGCTTATAGAGTGTCTCAAATTCTTTTGCTTTATTATTTTGTCTGTCATGTTATGTAAATCAAAGAAGCCAAAGAAAGGTGGGCTATTAATTTTTTGCCCTTTAACTAGTTCGCATTTTGCCAAGTTCCCACAGGGCATCCTGTCTTCCAAGCCAAGGGATTCTGGAGATGTAAACGGTCTGTGGCTCTACTCCGCACTCCAGAACTGTTGAGGGAAGATAAGGTGCAAAATTGATATTAAGAAAACTATATGTTTTTTGGTGTGGTTTTTTTTTTTTTTAGTTTGTAGTTGTGTGGATGTTGCTGTGGATGCTTGGCATGAAGAAATGGTGCCTCAGTTAGTGAATGCGTGAATGGCAATGATCATGGTACATATCTTTAAAACCACACTGATTCAGAATGTTGATGATAACTGGCATGGTACAGATTGAAAACGTAGAAGCATATGTATTCTAGCCTTAGAAGAAGCATTCTGTAATAATTTTGTAGTTAAAGCCTTAATTCACAAACACACTACAGATGGTTTCCTCCTATTGAAACAGAGCATAAAGTAATTAAATAGCTTGATGTATTTTGTCCTGAGTAGTTTAATCCCAGATCTAGATATCTGTATCGTGGGATTATATGAATATTCCAAATTGGCTATTTTAAGTGAGGTTATGTTGCAAATAGAGGCATTTTGAAGAATTCCATGGCTGTAAATTGAGCTTATGTGAAAAGCTTTTGGAAGCTCTGGTGATGGGGCTGGATGAGATTTCGCAACTAAGATCACTGGGACTGCCCTCAAGTGCACTCAAAGACCTTCCCTGTTTTGTTTTGTGGGGTTTTTTTGTGTGTATGTGTTTTGTTGTTTGTTTGTTTGCTTGTTTGTTTTAAACTGCTGTTCCCTTAACAGCTTTCAAACCACCGCTTGAGAAAAGCTTTTTTTAGATTGAGTTGGTTATTCTGTTTTCTTCGTTTGTATGGTTTAAGCTAATGTGTATTGCAGCTTCCAATTATGTATCTTCTTGCCAGGACCAACCCTACTTCATTTTTACTGTGAAAGTGGGGAAGCCTGAAACTTCAGATTGTAGGAAGTTTTCTGGTAAAGGAGGGAAGGAAGTGGGTAAAACGAAGATGGTGGTAGGAAATGGGTGGAAGCCTCTTAGGACGTCTCTATATTTGTCCTGTGGTTATCTACATTCCACCTTTCTCGGGACTATTAAGGAACTAGAGTCAAGATTAGGACTTGTGGTTTCATGACTTCAGTAAAGGATATAGTGGGCAACAATTAAGGCAGTAAATAAATCTTGGTTTTGCTTTCCATCAGCCATATGGGTGTTCTAGTGAAGTATCTGGTGTGCCTTATCCCAACAATACTACTTATTAGTACTTTCCTAATGCCTCTGAAATGACTATAAAGCTGGTTAAGGCTTTGTAAATCTCCTTTACTTTGAGACTTTTGGGGCAGATGGAAAGAACATGACTTGTTGGTACTGTGTTGATATTGTCTATATCATTTGTTTGTCCAGATGTAGTATGTGCTGCATCCTGCCAGGATCTTGTCTGATGGGTTTTGCTGTGTTTTGAGGCTCAGAACTCGTTTTAAAGTGTTTGTAGTTAACATATCGGTATTTCTTTATACCTTATATGTAATTATATTATAGAAGAAATTGTTGAACAATGTGGGTGCCGTATAGTGGTAAATGAGGATCTAAAATGTCTTTGAGTGTGAGACTTGTTTGGTTTCTTATGCTTTACTAACTCTTAAAAGCTGCTGGCTTTCCAAGGTGTCAGAAGGGGCAACAATGAAAAACTATAATTATTCCAAAAAGGATCTCTTGAAGTAATGGTTATAGTGGAGTAGTGAGAAGATTACATTGCCACTGTTCACACAATGCTTGCTTTGTATAGAAACCAGCTTCATGTTTTGGTACTGTCTCAGAATTTAGGAGTGAAAATAAATCACTGTAGAATAAAATAGGTTGTTACATGAGGGCTGACCCACAGTAACTAGTGCTGTGCCTGCCCTGCCAGTAACTGTTAGTTATCCCATGTGTGCAGAGTTTAGAGAGCTGGTAAGCATGTATTCCATGGATTCACTAGTGCCTAGGGATCCTCTGCAGTAGCAATGCTTTCCTTTTAATCTGAGGCCTTAGAAGACCTGTATTTATTATACTCTGGCTTTGCTTCACTTTTTGTTAAATTGCATTAACCCAACAATTTAACAGCAAACCTAGGATTATAGGACTTTATTTTGAAGGTAGTGCATGAAAGTGTATGAAAACTATTGCAAGTAAAAATATTTTACAGTGAGTCTTCAGAAAATGTAAGAATGTCTCTTCTTGAACTTATTTTGAGGAAGAATGTATTAATCTTGCTGAGTTTTATCCAGCTGATAGCATGACCACAATTGTCTCATCTGTAAGGAGTTTTATATGCACAGCCTGAAAGTGGTTTTTAAGAACTTGCATAGCAGGTTGCTTTGTGAGAAGCTATTGATTGGAATAACCAAGTGCTTAAAAAAATGTAATTGACATTAGCATTTGGCTGATCTTATGTAGCTTAACTTCCAGAATTCATGGTTTCCTTGCTAAGGGTATGCTGTTTCATGCTGTATTTGAACTTACGTGCTTTCTGTTTGCTTGCCTGAATTTGAATAGACCCAGCAAATCACAGCCCTATTATCCTCTAGCATGTAGCTCTGTAATGCAACAAATATGCCACGAGGTGGCTCACCAATATAGTGCCTCAGGCAGTTCTAAAAGTTTTTCGATTGACCTCACGCCACAGTATTTCACTATAGTTTAACACTAACGTGGAAACGTTTGTTATGCATAGTGCTGCATCCTGCTATCAAGTTTCGAGGAATACTTCACTGCGTCACTGTGTGCTCTGTGTTGCATAAGACAGCAAGGTGTTCTCTACATGCTCTGTGTGCTATTACAGCAGATTTGTGTTTCAGTCACACTTTTTGGAATTGATTCATCTCTAGTCAATTTGTTACTCACTTTTGAAATTTTAATTTAAACTTTGTTCTTAAGACCTTCAAAGTAGGGGTTGGTTTAATGTTTGTAGGGAGAGAAAAATGGAAATAGTACTTTTATGATAATGAAATGTGAACCTCTTTCCAAAAGTTAAAGTACAAATGACCATGTGGCTGCAGAAAGAAACATGATACTTGGGATCCTAATCTTCTTAATATGCCTGGGATGAAAAACTAGCTATAAAAGTGTCACCTTGTTTGAAATAAAAATGGGAAATTCTCAGAGAACAAGATGATCTTTCAGACCACACAATTTCCAGTATGACCAAGTGAAACTCATTTTTCCTTCTGGCTTGGATACCAATAGGAATGCTAGAACAAAAATGGCAATGGTGCCTGAGTTAGAATGGATGCAGGTTCATCTCTTGTTGATAGCAGCTAATGCTTCCTAATGATGCTGGCGTGGGCCAGGGGGAGGTAGGTTTGCCACTGAGGTAAGGAAGAGAGAATGCTGAAGATTCAGTAAAAACTGGATGTTTCCAGTATTAAGATGCATGTCTTATGGGTCTTGTGAAAATACAGAGTTGTGCTGAGGACTCCTGGGTTCCGTTACCTCTCTCACTTTTCCATGTTGTCAAGTCATCCTGTCAGCGCAAAAGCAGTAACTATATCTGACTGTCAACCAACTGCTGATCTTTCTGGGACTGGGAATGCTGGCCAGAACAAGTCTGCCTGAAAGAGACAGGTGTCATACAATTACCCCCTAATTCTTGAACTGTTCTGGTCTGTAGTTTGTTGTTTAGGCTTCAGAGCTGGTAGAAAATGAAAGTAATGTTCTTCCTGTAGCTGTGGCAAATGACCAGTGTAATGAAGTGATTATATCTTACACTGACTGCCATATTAGGGGCTAAAACCTGTGTGATTAAAATCAGGAATTAAAAAGGAACAGCAAAGGTATCTTGGATACTGAAAGCGCTGCGCTGTGATTCTAATATAAGATGATGATGGACATGTTTCACTAATCACATTGACATGACATGCTTTGAAGTAGAGTCAGAAACAAGTGCTTACTAATCTATTTTAACTTCTGGAGTTTATCCAGCAGTAGTGAGAACTATTTTTGAATAGAAGTCTTTCTGCTATAGTCAGAACTGAAGTAAGATGAAGATCACCCAATTCTTCTAGATTAATTTTGCATCTGGAAATAAATAATTTTCAAACTATGGAAAGATTTAAAAGTTCTGGGAGATGCACAGAAGGTGGCAGAGCTCACGTAGCCCTGTACTAGCTTGCTGGCAGGTAGCTGCAGGACATTTAGCCCAGAAGCCCAGGGTGGTTCAGGACAGCCGTCCGTTGCAGAGCATGCTGTGGTAGTCTTTCCTCCCACCAGTAAGGTTTTCTCCAGAGCAGTGCCTGTTTTTAAAGAATGGTTGTAGTGCCTCAGCCAAATGCAAGATGTACAAATTGCTCTGGCACTCTTAATGTTTGAATGGCCAAGAAACAGAGATTGGCCTTAAGGGAACTGGAAGCTGACAGTAGTTTTATAGAACTGCAGCCCTTGAGGTAGAACTTGTTTGGTTAAATGTGGATGCTTGTCTGCCCTTCTAATGGGCTGTTAACACTGATCTCAAATAGCAGGTCCAGGATGCTTAGTACTCCCTCTCTAAACAGAGACAAAACCTGAATAAAGGAAACTTGATGAATACCAAATTGTACTACAGCTGCTTGCTCATTGCTTTCTTCTGACATCTTCCTTTCTAAAATAGCAGTGTGTTCAGGTTTTTTGTTTGTTTGTTTTTTCTTTTGTTCGTGTTTTCTTTCACAGCCCTGTGCTCTTCAATCTCCTTTGCGTAGCAAAATGACTGAAGGATCTTTGCTGGAAGCAGGACTATTGTAAAGGAGAGGGGAAATGCTGTGTCTAGACTAAACCACAGCTCTTCCTCCTCTGACGTGGCCAGTTCTACCCAACCCAAGCCTTTAATGGAGGGATTTGTAAGATAGTTAAAGGCTTAGGCTATTTTAGATGCTCACTCAGGATGCAGGCAAGGAAAGTCAGGCATTGTACTTGCCCTGATGTAACCATATTTGTCCATATGTCCATATTTGAGGGGTGAGTCTTGTGTTACTTGCCCAGGATAGAGCAAAGTATAGGCTCTAATGGGGATAAAGGGAAACAACCTCTCAACATAAGTTTTCAAGCTTGGCCAGAAGCTTCAGCTGAAACATATGAAAGGAAAATGGTTTTATATTTAAGTCTGATATGGTAGAAAGTGTTTCCTTCCCCACCCCTCCAATGTGAAATCTCTTTAGCTGAAAGTTGCTTGGCAATAATAATGGTTACACATCTGACAAGCCACAAATTGCTGTTTCTTCCTATTACAGTACATAACAGTGAATTTTAATACAGCTTTACTGCATGTAATTTAAACTGAAAAGTCATTCTTTTCTTCTATACCCTTCCCTCCATTTTTCTCATCTTGGTTAGCAGCCACTATGGCCACTGTGCGTACAGTCCTTGAATAGACCCCTGCTAGTCAGGCTACTTGAAATTCATCACAGGGCTGGATGAAAATGTTAATGATCTTAATGTATCAGTTTAATTCATTGATTTGCAGTGTATCAATGTACTCCTTAATCACTGCTTGGAGACTTTTGGATTCAGAGCAGATTTGTCTTTGATACCAATAAGGAGACTAATTTTTTTTAAGTGAACCAATTTTTCTGAGAAAAAGTGTCAGAATCAAAGCCTAAAATTTCGAATAACCAGTAGTTTCAAGATACCTGACATATAAGCATACCAGAATATTCTGCTGAAGGCCACTGCTATCTCCAGGCAAAAGGCAATGTTGTTGTGGTAGCATTTTATATTGTCCCTGCACCCTTCCCCTTACCAGGTAATATGAAAGCATCTCCAGTGTTTCAGATTGAATGACCCAAAATTGGAGGCAGATACAACCTGTTATTAACTTGTTACTGGGCTAGACAGAAAATAATACTCCAATGACAAATTATGACTGAAAATATTAATGCCATTTCAGGAGAAAGGCCCTGGATCAGTGAGAACACAGTGTCTGTCTACTTTGGTGCCTTCATTCATTGTGCTTTAATTGCATGTGAAAACATGCTTTTATTGTCACATTTAAGCAAGATGTATATCTATTTTTAGTAGTACTATCAGGATTTTTTCCTATATGTATGTCTGTAAAAATTTGGGCACCTGCATATGTGCACTATTTAGCTGTTTTTCTTCTGTGAAGGAAAAGCTTGAATGTATAGGGGCCAGGATGGTGGTGGGGTTTATAGTTTGTACACTAGCTCCTGGAATGAGAAAGGAAATGCTTGAAGTCTTCTGGCAATGTTATTTTAAAATTACTTCAGTTTTTTTCTTAACCTCAGCGCCTCATACTTGTGTTCTGTATTATAACAGAATAATTGCTTTGTTTTCTATTTTTTAAGAGAAAATAGAAAATTCATCTCAATCACAGATGTTGCTTAATCATGCTTTCCTCCTTATTATGGAAACCTGAAATCTTTCACCTCTGGTGAAATAACTTTTTTCTTTTTTCTTAGATTGAAGACCAAGAAAGGTGGCAGGAATAGCTTAGAATCTGCTTTTTCCTAAAACTGAAATTTGTCCTATTTGAGTTTTAGTCTACTCTGTGTTAGATTTGACTTTTTCGTTGCTCCTAATTAGTTTTCATATGTTCAAAGTCATGTGAGTGTGGTAAGTGTGTTCTGTTGCAAGTATGTAGGAAAGAATATTTTTCCAGCCGCTACTTTGTCAGCTAAAGGAGAACAAGACTTTTGGCAAAAAAGAGAAAGGAAAAACTGGTGTTGAAATGAGCCAGTATTAAAATGATGAGACTTGAAAAGAAGCTGTTGAAAAAGCTAGAGTGAGGGAGAGAACAGGGATTCCCTTTCCCCTCCTACAAGGAAACATTCACTGTTTGTTTAGTAGTGAAGTTGTTTCTGATTTTGGGTAAGCAGGCTAACTGTAGCATCCTGGTAGGAAAACCTAGCTGACTATGATGTGTTGCTATTGTTTTGTATAACATTAACCTGTATCACAACTATCATCACTGCTAAAAATAGCAGGTGTTTTTAGTTGTCATGTGTTCCTGGGAGAGGTGGGGAGAAGAATCTAAAAGACGAGGCGTATCACCTGGAGTACAAAGTCTCCTTATAAAGTAGTTTGTTTCCATGTTCCCCGAGAAGTACTTATCAGTGGATAAATATTTATAATGTATGATCTGAAATAACAGTGCTATGTTGTGTTATATCATCTTTTTCTGGCTAAAGTGGTAGTCCTCTGAAATAGTGCTCTTCTGCTTGTGTGCATTGAAAAAGAAAATACAGAAGAGTGTTTGTGTCTGAAGGATCAGGTGGTTCTGCCTGGTCTCTAAAGACTTTGCTTCAAAATTATGATGCTATAGACATGAAGCAGTTAATTTTACAGGCAAAAATGTTTTGCTTTACTGTTCCTCATTTTAAGGTACCCCAAAATATTAAAACATATGTGAAGTACAGATTTCTGTGGCCAAGAACTGGAAGTTTTGACAAGGGTAGGTTGGTTGTTTTTGTCTTGATGGTGTTTTATTTTTTTTACTTTTATATATATATATATATATATGGAAATTTTTAAGATCAGATAACTTTTACCCCTTCTTCTTGTATGGAAAACCAATACCCTGTAGTTATCTATTTCATTAAGTTTTGAGTCAGGCTCTGGGCACTAGCTGATGCCCTTACACGTCTTGCATGTGACATTCCATTCGTAAGTACTGTGGATCTTAGAGATTCTATGTGTTTGTGCTATTACATTCTAGGATGAGAGGGTAAACAGTCTAACCTGGTTTTGGAGTAGGTTATAAAAAGTTTACCTTTAAACCTGTAATCCTACTTGACTGAGTTTGGGTAAAAAAAAAAAAAAACCCAAATCCTACTGGTATCAGAGGATTGGCAGTTTACAATTTCTTCTTTTGATGTCAATGTGGACTTTTTGTTAGGATGGCTTTTTTTGTGTGCTTGAGACACGAAACAATATCAGATGGTCATTAATTTTGATGCTTCTACCTGAACTATTCCACTACAAGGAATTCTCATGTATACCTAGAAGAGATGTGACATCGAAAGGGCTTTAACAGGGATTGTGGCTGGTTCTCTAATTATTACATTTGTTTTATCAAAAGGCTGGTTAATACAATCAAATGGGATAGCTGTAGTTCATGCTGGAGTTTAAATCTCACTGTCTAAATTATAGTTGAATCTAAGTTATTATCTTTGGTCTGACTTCTTGAAGGGCAGAGGAAGAGAAGAATGATCCTTTGTATGCCTATATAGGTAATTATATTTAAATGTCTTCAAATGCTGACAAAATGTTTTATAAGAACATCAGCTATCTGCCTGTAATTTCATGGCTCTTCATCTCTTTTTAGTTTGTGTTAGGAAAATGGAAGTGCTGAATGGTTCTGTAGAAGCAAGTAAACTGTTTCTGTTGAAGGATTTTTTTTCCTTGTCTCCTCTAATGCAATAATTAAGATGATATAATGTGCAAATTATGTTGACAATAATATTGTGGATAATAGGAAAGAAAAAGGAAGAACAGATATTATTTTTGCCTGCTTAAAAAATCACAAATCTTCATGTATACTAGATGAAAGTAACATGAAAAGGTAAACTTGATAGATGGTATTTGTATGGTTAACAAAGCAATCCCTGTAAACTTCTCTAACATTGTGGGGTTTTTTTGTTGTGAAAGATTGATAACTTTATAATTAAAAAAAAAAAAGGGCAATTTCAAATTCATCTGTTAATAAGAGTAATTATGCTAAATAATGGTTGTGGCTTACATTTGATCCCTGTAACATTTTAGTTAGCAGGGTAATGATTAATTTGTTATAAGTCAGAAATATACTGTTCTGACCTGTTTGGGCCAGCCTGCTATTCAAGAGAATGATTCTAGTACAAACATCAGAGGAGTACAGGCTTATTGTATACCACCAGTAAAAAACAAGGGCTTGAACTGTAATAGAGTACTTTTTCCTGCCTGGTATTGCTTTGGCATCCATGTTCGTCGGGCAGTAGCACATGCCGTTAGCACTCTGCACACTCCTTTGCATACTGTGCGTGATGCATGTACTAATGCATGGAGGAAATCAAGGAAGGTCTGTCCACACATGGGGCTGATAAGAATGGGAGGTGGCTGCCACCATCTCTGTCTGAGAGCAGAAATTGGGGCTTGTTGCCTCTGGTGACTGTGCATGGTTTGGCACCATGTGGGGAAGCTACTGTTGCTGCTGCAGCTCAAAGCAGTTCCTGAGCTGCAATAACAGTATCTGAGGAAGCCAACATGAGGAACACCTGGGCTGCTGAGAAGAGGGATTTGTCAGCTGGGTGTTGCAGGGAAGGCTTGGATTTCAGGTTTGTGAGAATAAGGAAGGCAACGGTGGCAACTGTGACAGCAGTGGAGGAGATAAAAAGGCTGATCCTGCAAAGAGGTGGATGTACTTTCTCCTACCACAGTCTCCTGATACACTTGGATGTCCCTGAAGAGCTCAAAGAAAGTTAAGACCCCAAGCTGGGAAATGCTGCTGAAAATAGTGATGTTTAGACAGGATTTGATCTAAAGTTAGCAGCTGCCTATACTTGGTAAACTTGAAGATCAAGAGGTCATGTCTTGAGCTTGGTAGTAGGTTGTAGTCCTGGGAACACCAAAGGTTCTTTGGGAGTGATCAGTGTGAAAAGGGCAGCCAGACTCAGGAGTAAGAATGGGTGAGAGTTGACTGATGGACCATAATTTGAGAAAGAGATGGAGAGAATAGGCAAATTAATTTTAAACCCAAAGGAATTATGACTGTAGACTGGAAATAGTAGTCCTGGAAAAGATTGGTCTGGAATACTAAAGAACTATTAAAAAAAGTTCTTGCTTACCAGAAACAAAGACGAATTGATGTAGACTTTAGAGTAATTAGAATCCTAGAGACTTTCCATAAGGAGCAGGGGTGTTCAAGGCTAGAATAAAAGGGTCAAGATTGGTGTGCCTAATAGACAAGTTTTAAACTTGGAAACCAGACTACAGTTTGGGGATGATACTCAGACTCCACATTGGGCTGCTCAGGTGTAGTCCTCCTGAGTAATCTTTCTCAAGGCAGTCCTTCAGTCCTGGAATGCCTTCTGGTGGTCACACACTGTAAAGCCTATTAACCCAAATTTCTGAGCCATGACCTTATCTTCAAAATGTTGTATAATCTTCACCTCCTCACAATTCATGCCTTAGCATGGCATGCAATGTTTGAATAAATTCAGATTCAACTGAAAGTACATATTTAAGTTCTTTGAAGAAAGTTTTCAGAAATGGCAAAAAAGATTATAAAGGGAGTTCTGGGATCTGTTACTCATCTAGCTATAACTTTAAATATCCCACATTCATGAAACACATTCTGACTAGGGAAGGATAGAAGTTAGAGGTTTGAGTGACTATAAAATTGTCACAGGAACACTTGGTGAACATTAATGAGGACTGGAGAAGTTCTGTAATGACCTTCCATAGGAATGAGAAATAGTTTTCTACTTTTCCTTAGCTGAAGCTACAGGGAAGGGATTTCTTTTCTAATGCAGTACTAGAGAATGGTGTAATGTTGGGTGAGGTTTTCTGCTCCTGTTAATGAACCTTGTGGGGACCTGACTGAAGCTGTGAAAAAGGTATAAGAGTTACATGGATGCTTTGGAAATCAGGATATTTTCCTTGCAATTGGGTAGACAGACACCATAGCAGATTTTTTTTTATTTTCCCCAAGGTATGTTTTGTTTGATCTGTATTCTCCAAAATAAGCTGGGAAGTGATTCATTCAACATTGCTTGACACAGGGCCACAGCAATGTCCCTTCCAGACTTGTTCATCATGCAATGGCCTGCAATTTGAGGCAAGTTCAATCTGTGACCCATATGACTTCTTTCATTCTTTTCATGCAGCAACATGGCTTCAGCTTCTTTAGAGCAGCCCTCTTTAATGTAGAAACAGAAATTCAAGGTGGCTTTCCCTAACATTCAGGATTTCTAAAGACAGTCTTCTTCCAGAATTTCTTTAAAATTGCAGCCCATCTTCTGCTGATTTCTAAATTTCTAGGCAAGATTAGCCAGCCTCTGCCTTTTTTTCTTTCTTCTCTTCTTTCCCTTTCTTTTTTGAGAAGTGGGTCAGATCCCCTGGTGCTCCTCCGGGTGTCTTTTGACTGTGTGCATTAATAGGTAGTGCTGATTTGAGTTTTATGTTGCTGGACTTCAGCCCATTCAGTTTTGAAGGGCCAACTCTTGGGCTGTGTGTATATGTGTTGTAATTTTTCCTCCAGCTTGGGAGAGAAACTCCACTTGCATGATGACTTGCAGGAAAGGGTCAACAGCATAGGCTAAACTTATCTGCTTCCATTCCTTCTAAGTACCCATTCAGACTTTAAGGTGATTGTGTTTACCATGATGTCTGCCTTTGCACATTGGTGCTGGATGAGAATTAGCAACTTCTTTCATAATATCTTGAGTAGACCTGTTGCTGGGGCAGAAGTTTCTTGTTTCCTAATTTACATTCACAAACATGTCTGATTACTGAATGAGGTGGGGTTAGAGGGAAGGAAAACCAAAATACTTGCTTGTGGTCATAAACTCAAACAACCCTGCTTTATGTCTCTGTTTGCTGGTTTGTTTGGGCAGTGGTTCTCTCCTCCCTTCCTCCTGAACTGAGTCATTCCTAAGGCTTGTCACCTTGCCGTGTGCCACACTGGAAACTGCCCCCTGAAAGGATGAGATGGAAAGTGTAACTTGCAGTAGAATTAAATGCTGTCAAGTAGCAAGGCCAGTAGTGTTTTTTCTAGAGTGTAATTACTGTAAACCTACTAAGTAAAGTTGAGAACAGTCCAGATTTTTTTATGAAGTCTCTTTACCTGTCAATTTTGTGTAAGGATTTGCTGTCTTATTTTCCTAAAGTCTCTACTGAACTACAAAATCTGATACTAACAGCTATGAGTCACCGAACAGTTGGTTGTTTCTGTTTTGGAGCATATGTGTAGGTTCCTAAACTCTGTTCACTTAAAAAAAAGTGGGAAGTGTTTCATCCTTTGTATTTGGTATAGTAGACTTATACAAATAAATACTTTTAAGATGTTACTCACCTGCTGATGTAGTTGAGAATAGTAGTTCAGAAAATACTGTTCCCTGAATACGGCTGTTACTGAATATGAATCTTTGTTTTCGTTGACTAGATGGGTGTTTCCTTATCTCCAACACCTCCAACTTAGTGAAAATTTAACTAATAATATTTATATTAGTTTTTTATCAAAATGTGGGATCAGCTTCAGAAACAATCCCTCTCTTTGCAAAACACATTCTTTTAGGTAGAGATAAAAAAAATTAATTTGGTACATATGTTTCTTTAGTAAGACTTAAGTTTCCTTATTAAATCTAGCTTTTGGCCTTGTAAGCCATAGATGCATTTAAATTTGCATCTAAAGCTGTGTCTACAATCTCCATTTAGTCTTCTGGGAGCTATTTTCTGGAAGCTGACAATTATTTTTGTTAATGTTCTTAGCATACACCTTCAAAGCAGTCTGATAGTTTAGTTTAAATTTAATCATGATAAACGAGTAGTTCAGCAGATTAAGAGTTATGCCAGTGCTGGCTTCCTCTTCTGGTAGTCAAACAATGGCTACTGTGTGGGTTGTGGGTTTCTTTCTCCTCTATTTTTATTCAAATTCCATTGGGGAGATACAGTTTATGCCATTCATAGAATAGTTAGAATACTTGCTTAGGATCAGCAATGTGGAAGTAATTTGCAAGTTTATGTTCTCAAGGAGTTCAATAGTAAACTCATTGGAAGAAAAACTTTCTCCCTTCACCTTCCTCTTTACAGGATAGCCTGGTTTATTTCAGCTAGTGAATGTTTTAATATTCAATACATCTCCATTAACTTCTAAGTGCAGAAAGCTTTACTCTGAACATTTTGAAACTGGCTGCAAAGCAAGCTTTAAGAAAAATAATCACTTTTGTGAAACCTTTTGAGTGGGAGTGGGCGTAAATTTTATAGGAAGCCTCTTACCTGGATGTAAACAGGTACTGTTCATTGCTAATAAATTTTTAATTATAATAACAAATTAATAAACTAATTAACTTTTCTGAAGTCCAGAGTTTTTCAAGACATACCAAGCTTTGTCTGAAGGGAAGAACAATCTAGATGAAAAAGATTGGATGGTGTAAACACCGCCAGTATGTGAACCTTGGTGTTTTAAGGAGTCCCAGGGGAAAAAAACCAAAAAAGTAGGGAGGAATCAACTTCCTCCATAGTGAAACCTGAAGTTTCTTTATAATGTCATTTGGTGCATGCACGTTAGATAAATTAGTGCAATAGCCTGATATTCGGCTTCTGAAATAATTTATGGCAGGCCCTGTACAGTGTCTGAAACCAAAGAAAAAGTGGCAGCTCTTCACCACTGAAGCCTCAGAAGTTAAAAATGAAGGATAAAAATGTATTTTTGATTCAGCAGTCATTTGACCAGTTCAGGCTCTCCACTCTTCCAACAGTTAGCAGATGCCTTTCATTCTCTATTTTGTTCTCAGGAGAATTTTTTGAGCACCCCTTCACTGGAAAACCATTTCCTTCTAGCATTTGTTTCTGCTGCAGTGCCTTTACATTTAAGCATAACTGTATCCTTCCCATCTAGTCCAGTAAGAAAGCTGAAATCTAGTTAAGTTTTAGCTTCCTCCCAGCTATTGCTAGCTTTTCTTATTTTTATCCTCTGTTTTTCTTGCTTGTCTTAACTTACTAAGCATCAGACTTGACATTGCCTTCCTATTTTTGTAACCTTCAAGCACAGAGGAGGGTCAGAGAACTGATGTTTTCATGTTTGGCCTCACAGAGGACATGGAAGAAGGAGACTCAACTTATTGTGTGGTGCATGGTGGAAAAAAAGTACCTGTCTTCTTTAGCCTGCTATCCTGAGGACTTGATTTTGCATATCCCTGCATACACATACAATTTTGATTCCTCTTTCAGGATCTTCATTAAAATCTTTGGGACACATTAGCACACTTTATTTAGGACATCTGAACTCCAGTTTGTGTGGTAACATTTGTTTCTCAGCAGTGAGTTCCTGTCATTCTTTCTTATTTCTTCCTTAGGAGAGGAGGCAGGTTCTTTTTTACATTAGAAGTTATCAAGCTCATATGGTTATATGACCTAATATCATGGCAACTAATGACCAGAAAAAATAAAAGATATATTATTCTGTGGATTATTGAGGGCTTTGGGCAATATTTGTTGTTGGTCCATTTTAAGATGCTTGGAGAAGGTAGTCACTAATGTGAATTTGATGTTTACTTGCAACATACTTCTAAAAAAAATCCTATGCCATAAAATGTAGGTTCTGAATAATATATTTAGGAGCCAAGTTACATCCCATCAAGTTTGTCTAGGAAATCCATCTGTTGATGTGTGTTTATAAAACAGGACCCAATCTGACATAGGTTTTTGATATTAAGATGAGCCTTTGTTTCAGCAAAGTAAGTAATAAAAGCAAAGTAGTAACTTAAGGCATGCTGTGTCTGAATCTCACTCATCAAGTAAAATAAGTACCTTCCAACAAGTTGGAAAAGGAGAATCTTGACTGTGTGTCTTGACTCACTTATTTGCATTCAGAGGGGTATTAGAAAAACCTGTTTTAAGAAGGGGTAGGGGAAAAGAAGTGGTGGCTCAATTTCAGGTAGAACCAACCCCAAGTCAGTCGATCCAATTTTGAGTATTCCTCTATTAGTGTTTTTTACTTATTTTTAATAAGTTCCAGGCTGAACAAGCAAAGCAACCATTTCTATTAATTTAATGTTCCTTAAATCTTCAGACTTTCATTCTGTAGTAAACTACTTTCAGAGCTCAGTATTTTTCTTCAGTTCTTTGCAAAATCTTGTTCTCTAGGTTACTATTAATGATGGCCAAGGGCAGATTTGTAAATGATGTTAACTTCCCTTCCAAAGGACTTGTTTAATACCATAGGAATAATTGCTGCATCAGGGTATTATGCATGCTACTCTGGCATGTGGCTAAGTCATAGAGCAAGTGATTCAATCACTTTTTTAAAAACACTACACAAAGAAAGCAACTTTTGCCTAACAGACAAACCTTATAGCATATGTTTCTAATAAAACCTTTAACTTTTTTACTTGCAACAAGACAGTTGCTTTCATAGGTCCTTTTTATAAGAATCCTTTGCTTCCTAATAATAAGATATCAAACACTAAACAGGATTATTTTGACATGTTTTCTGGAAAGCTTCTCTTAGGCTTTGTTTGAATTGTATTTTTCTGTTGTCTCCCTGTCTTTCTATTTGTCTCTGCTCTGCCCCGGTGAGGCTACATCTGGAGTACTGCATCCAGTTCTGTGTTCCCCAGTTTAAGAAAGTCAAGGAATTACTGGAAGGAGTCCAGTGGAGGGCTGCAAAGGTGATAAGGGGTCTGGAGTCTCTTCTTGTGAGGAGAGACTGCGAGAGCTGGGTCTCTTCAGCCTGGAGAAGAGAAGGCTGAGAGGGGGGTCTTATTAATGCTTAGAAATATCTGAAGGTTGGATGTCAAAAAGATGGGACCAGACTCCTTTCAGTGGTGCCCAATGATAGGATGAGGGGTAACAGGCACAGACTGTAGCACAGGAGGTTCCATCTAAACATGGGGAGAAACTTTACTCTGAGGGTGCCAGAGCACTGGAACAGGCTGCCCAGAACGGATGTGAAGTCTTCTTCTCTGGAGACATTCAGACCTGCCTGGACACATTCCTGTGTGATCTGCTCTGGGTGAACCTGCTTTAACAGGTTGTTTGGAATAGATGATCTCCAGGGTTCCCTATCAACCCCAACCATTCTGTGATTCTGTGACTTTGTTAAGGGTTAAGGGCCAAAAAAAAAAAAGTCTGCAATGCAAATCTAATCAACAATAAACAGAATGTTGGTGGTCTTTGTGTATTTGTTTGGTTTAGCATTGTAAAAATGACAGCTGAGTCAAACTGCTTATTTACTAGAGCTCAAAATAATTTTGCTCTATTAAGCTTGAAGAGAACAATTGGTATGATATGTACTCCATTAAAACCTCATTTTTCTTAAGGATAGATTGTCCAGTAAGTGGTATGTTAAATGAAAAACCACTGGTATTGCATAGGGTTTTCTTAATTGAAAAAAAAAAAAAAAAACCCAAAACCAAAACACAACCAAAAAACCCCACCCCATTACTGCTGCTGCTACCACCCCAATACAACACCATCTCAACACCAGCCACCCATGACCACCACAACACCAACATGACCACTGCCACCACCACAATAAAACAACAGAACATTATCCCACCACCACCAACACACCAACAATGCCACAACACCACGAACAAAATAACAATGAAAAAAAAAAACAAAAAAACCCAGAAAAATAGAACCTGGACATTACCACTACACACCAACACAACAACAAAAAACACTGACCACCAAACCCCAACACCACGACAACACAATCCAACACCATGACCACACAATGACAAACATGATAACACAACACACCATCACAACAATACAAACCACCACCAACAAAATAACACAACAAAACAACATCACAACAGTACAACAAAAAAAATACAAAGCCACCAAACCAACACAACAAAAAAAAGAAACCCCCACACCAAAAAAAAAAAACCACCAGAAAACAACACAACCCCACCACAGCAAAACAACAAAAGAACAAAGCACCACCAACAAAACAGCGATGTAACAACACCACAACACCAAAAAAACCCACAAAACACCACACCAAAACAATAACAGAAAACAACAATAAAAAACAGCAACAAGCCATCAAAATAAAAACAGAACAACAATAAGAAGACAACAACAAACAAAAAACCACTAACAAAACCCCAAACAATAACAAAGATTACCTTTTCCTGTGAGACACCAGTCTGTGCTGTCAGTCTGGGTTCAGGTAGGTTGAAATTACAGTCAGTCTTCTGTGGGAACTGAGAATATATGATTGAGTTGTTTACCAGGAACATACAGAAGGAGTTGTGGACTCCTTGTTGCAAGCTGTCCACCCAACTTTTAATTACTGTCAGCTACAAGCTGGAGTTCATCTGTCCTTGGAACTGATCCAGCATTATCATTTCCTTTTTTGCCAAATTAGCAAAGAGGTCTTGCACCAGGTTATACCTCCCTCACTCCCCCAGTTTTCCTGTCTTGTTCCATAATTGGAGCAGAATGGTATTGAAGTTTTCAGATCTCTTTTGTTGAACAAGTTTGATTTCTTTGTATTCATATACAAGCCAGCACAGCTGCACATTTAGGAAAGATATGAGTGTAATCAGCTTGCAGCAATGATAGTAAACTTTCCTGTAGAAAATATTTCAGTTGGGGTGGGGGCTGATGGAGTTAGTCCTCTTTCTCCAACAGCGGTTGCATTTTTTTTATATTTGCAAGTATGAGAAGATGTCTACAAAAGAGTTGCTTAGCTAATGTAGTTTTTTTAAAATTATTTTTTATTCAAGTGTTAATTTACCCTTGAACTTTGACTTGCAAATTAGTTTTCTGTGATTTCAAACTGAATGAATTATAGTTGTATTGTGCCAAAACCAAAGGTGTCACATCAAGTTCTAAGTGAACATTTTCAGTTTTAAGGACACATCAGCGAAGAATTCCTGTTTCTCATTGTCTAGTAATACCTTTTCCAGTCCAGGCTCTGCCACTGGTGAAGGAAAGAAGCTTAAAAAAAAAAAAAAGAAAATAGAAAAAACAAACCAAAAACAAAACAAATGCCATTCACATGAAATGAAATAAGATATAGCTGGTCGATTACTTGTAGATGACTCATCATTTTGGTGCATTATTCCATTAATACCGAGTATAAAGATAGAAACTAACAGTAGTATAGTATGTGGGTGACTGGTTAAATTGGGACCTTGAAGAAAGTTTCTCTGCTTCCAAAATGGAGTGATGTGGCCTTCATATGCATCTTTGAAATGAGAACACCTACTTTTTTAATGCAGTGGATTATCTGGGAAGTGTTTTGGGGGTCTGTGATCTGATGTTGGTTCTGAAGTCTGTCATGCTCTTCATGGCATGTGAGATAATCTTGTGTCAAGTCTATTCAAGTTTTAAAATAGAGTAAGGACTTCGTATTCCTTCATATGCAGGAAGGTACTTGCGGCCTCTGCTATAGACCTGTTAAACTGTTCTGTGCTCTGCGTTTCCATTCCTGGATCTTGGTGATGTCCATGTTAACCAAGGTTGTGTGCTCTGCTGTTCAGCTGCAAGTTGCAAGAAGTGGTGTTGGTATTTTAATTCTAGACTTTTTCAGAGGTGAAACCCTAGGTCTGTAGAAATAATACTGGAAATCCAGTGTTATCCTAGTATTGCATTATACTTTGAAATATGAAGTTGATTGCTTTATCTGAAAGTAGTTTGTTCTGATTGGAGTTTTAACATTCTGGGACTAAGTTTTGATCTTAGTCTTTGGTCTGCCTGTGTAAGGCTAGGGGAAGGAGGAAGTAATGTCTTCAGGTTAACTAATATTGCTGGTGAGCATTGAAAAATTACTGGTTTTCAGTCTGAAGGATTGTATTTGTGCTGCGCTTCTTGGTTCTTCACTAGTTTGTGGGACTTGGGGGTAAAACCCTTTCTGTATGCTATTAAAAAACAAAGCACAGGTTCCCACTCCCTTTTTCCTTCCACTGGTCTCTTTTCAGGTTGTGCTTTTCATAAGTATGAAGACATGTATCCTTCAGAGACCCCACTGATATATATCCTTCTGGAATACTGCAGTGTTTTAACTGTTCTTATTCATTTAACAGCAGCTGGGAAGGACAAAATACTTTTCTCGCACTTACATTGTTTGAAATGAAATGATAATTCAAAGACTAATAGTAACATCCAAGCCCTCTTCTTCGAGCAACTGGGAGTATTCTTAATTAAACGTTGCAGTAAATATTGAAAATGTGATTAGCAGAGTTATATCATGTATAGAATTTTCTGTAATAGTGATTGTGTTTGTGCATCTGTAGTTCATAGACTGGTAAAAACTTGGTTGTGGTTCTAGAATTTGTGAGGCATAACTGAATTTAAAGCAGCTTGGATCATTTTCTTTCCCAAAACAGGAGATATGTGGCTGGGCTTATATAGCCTTTTTCTTATTAAAGCCCTGCAAAGCATTTCCATGGGTCTGAAATTTTAAGGGGAGTTCAGGATAGTTATGTAAAAGATAAAGGTTCATTTAAAATACATTCTAAACTTTCTCCCTCTATGTTCTCTTTTTCTTGTAAATCATGCAATGTAGTGAAAGTAAAATGGAACTAAATAGTTCACACCATAATATTTTTTCCCCATAATTCACTCTAAAGTATTACATAACTCTCTTTCTCTGTGAACACAAAATATGACAATACAAAGCTTGGTGAATGAGAACCATTCTAAGAATATGGCATCCCCATTCAGCATCTAGCATACTCAAACTTCTCTCTATTCCCAGTCTCCTTTTGGTAATAACATGTAGCATTTTTATATGCGATATACTAGGCCCTTAACAAGTTTTACTGGCATAAG
The DNA here is from genome assembly GCF_963082525.1 of Nesoenas mayeri. Lineage (NCBI taxonomy): Eukaryota > Metazoa > Chordata > Aves > Columbiformes > Columbidae > Nesoenas > Nesoenas mayeri. Next base: position 88,677,516 of record NC_137543.1, read on the forward strand.
AAAACTAGCATACAATGGCATATACAGCAGTAGAGCTATATAAATTCTTGCATGTTTATTTTAATAAAGTATTCCCAATTCATGGGTATTGACAATTTACTCATAAGAGAGTTTAAAAAAAAAAAAGCTGTTTCTCTTAAGAAAGGGTGATGAAAACCCTCCAGAAATGTTGCAATATTCCTGTACAGGCTTGAACTACAGATGGAGAAAAGAGGTGGGAGGATTCGTTTAGACAGCAAGCTTAGTTTTTTTAGCCCAGTTATTGTGTGTCTGATGATATCAAGAGGAAATAATTTTGTGAAGGTGAAGGCCAGAGAAAGAAGTGATGAGATGCAATAGAAAGTCTTGCCAGCTGTTCTACAATGTACTCAAGGATTGCTGACAGGGAAGCTGAAGGTTTCTTTCTGAGCCTTTTGGTTGATTTAGTACTGCTCCCTGACTCGGTTACCCCATAGGTCTGTCTTTGTTTCCATGCTCTATCTATAAAATATTATTAGTGTCAGTAAAATCATCTGTTAAAATTGAATTAATTAAAAATGCTCACACAAAACACTGTCGAGGGTCAGTTAGCTGAATAATCCTTGAATGAGCCGTGGAGGATGAATCCAATAGAGGCTGGTAAGGTTTATATTACCTTAATAGCCTCTTCATTTTTTAGTGGAGCTTTTCTTCTTGATTTCAGCAAATCTATTAAATTCAAATTATATTAGTGCAACCACCATACTGTTTCTAGCAATCTTAACATCAGTGTGTTCATTCTGATTCTGTAAGAACACATCTGAATGTGCCACTTATTATTATTTCTGCATTAAAAACAAACAAACAAACAAAACACAAACAAACAAACAAAAACCCAAACAAAAAAAACCAAACTTCCCTCCTTTCCCACTTCTAACAAAATTTCCCTAAGAGCTTCTGCTAGGACACGTGCTTGTATACATGTGCTAATCAGTCTTCATTCCTGAAACCTGTTTTCAGGAATATTTGCATATACTGCTATAATATTTGAGCTGGTTTTTTTAAGCAAAGTTACGTTTTAATCTTATGCTTATGACAAAAAGGAAGGCTTAAAACCAAATTTAAGTTGCTTGGGTAAGATCAAACACAAATCATGCCAGAGGCAAAAGTTGAGGCCCCATAGGGCTGTTCTTTGCATGTTTTAAACTCAAGGGACAGTGCAACTAAATCTTTACCTCTTTTTACAACATCTTCAGAGGTTTAGGTCTTTTCTAGAGAATGACACAAAAATTATGGAAATGACTTTGCAATTTGCACTTTACCTGCATGGCATCAGCAAGAGTAATTTGTTTTACTCAGCCTTGCTGTGCATTAGAAATGGAAGAAAGAGGATTCCTTTTGGTATCTTGCACTACTAGTCTAGCCAGTTACATTGCAGATGCATTTTTATCAGGATTTTCCTCAAGCTGTAAATAAACATAGGTCAAAAAAGGTAAAGAACTGTCTTACAACAATGTTATTAACCTTGTTATTAACTTGTAAGACTTAAGGAAAGCATGATTACTTGTAGATAGTAAAACAGATTGCACAAGTTACTAGTATACTGTTCATTTTTCATTTAGACAACTGGGACTGCCAGTCCCTGTGCTCCATCTTGGTTCCTGACCACCTTCCACAAAATGTCATTAGGACCAATGAGTTTCAACATGGTGAATTTCTGCCCATTTGATGTCAAGCTAAATATAAAGGAAGTGATCATTTATAAATTGCTAGCTTTCAAGAAAGGGGGAAGGAAGCAGCATGATGCTAATGCAGTCATTGGGATTCTGCATCAATGAAGCATAAAATAAATAAGCTGTCAGGTGATATATTCCAGTGAGGAATATATCCATGTGTTTTTGTGTGTCATTGAATGAAAACTGAATTGTTATAAATCAGAAGTGCATTTGACCCCATGCATGAAGTGTTTGTGCACAAATGATCCCTGATGCTGTTCAAGAGCTGTTGCTCTGCTCAGCTATTGCTTTTATGTAAACAAACTACTAAAAAAAACTTCTTATGCAAGATAACATGAAATGCTTTTTACTGACTACATGTAAGTTTATTGGATGTACCATGTGTCTGTAAGCATCAGTGCATGGAGAAAAATACAGCTTGACATCCTTGTAGAATGCAATGCAGTAACAATGAGTAAATGGATATCTGCTAGATAGATATCTGCTAGACAGATATCACATTTTTGGGGAAATACTTTCAATTTTAGAAAAGTAGCAGAATAAAATTAAAGTGTGACAATAGTTGTGGGAAAACATAACATTCACCATCTGAATAGAGCTGCACAACTCCTCTCACTGCAACTCGCTATTTTACCTTTCCTATATGTCAGCAGGAGAGTAACAAGCTCAACCTTTGCTGGTCCCACCCCAGTAATTCTGGAGAAATTCTTCTGTTGTACAGGAGCATCCCATCCTTGCAGGATGAGCATCCCTCCTTGCCTGCCTGTCCTTGTAATTGTACACTCCTGTGCTGGTTTGACTGAAAATGGGTTAATTTTCTTCATGCAATTAGAAACCTTTATTTTTCATATTATTTGAACTTAGTTTGAGAATAAGGATAACACCCCAGCACAGAGTTAATGTTTTTAATTGCTCTGGTCTGAGAGCCAAGGATGCTCTGAGTGCTCACAGGTGTGAGATATTGAGGAAGGGGGGCAGAGCTTGATTGACATCCAGACTGATCAATTAGAGTATTCCATCCCATTAGCGTCATTCTTCAGACTTAAGAGTGGGGCCCTCTGGTTTGCTCTTCTGTTCTTCTCTTCGCTCTTTTTTGTTGGAGCTGGGGGAGGTTTTGGTGTGGGACATTTAGTCCAGCTTTTGCCATTTTGCAGAGGCCTCTGAGCCTTTCTGCCTATTTCCTCTTTATCACGGTTGGGAACTGCGTGCTGCTTTCCTGGGACTGACTTCTCAGTGTGTTCATGGGATGGGACTCATGCTTTGAGTATTTTTTATTACTATTTTATATATATATATGTATGTACTAGCAATGTATTAGTATTTTGTTATTTTATTAAACTGTGTTTATCTTAATCCAAGTTTCTCCCTTCCCTTTTGATTTTCTCCCCTATTGGTGGGGGTGGGGGAGTGAGTGAGTGAGTGAGCACCTATCATGATTGTATTGCTAGCTTGAGTTAAACCACAACAACCCCTTCCCTGGGATCCCCCCTTTTTACCTTCTGATGTAATCTGTAGTCACTTGCTGGCTAAGTTAGTTTGCCCAGGTTGAGCTTGCCCTACAGAAGTATGTGAGTAATACCTGGAAATATTTTCTTTCAAGTTTGTACATCCCTTCATGTAAACCAACGTATTGAATAAAGTAGAAATGTCTGGAAAAGAAAAAAGCAGAATATTCTCCCTGTGGATCTAGAACTATTATCATCTTTAGAAACAAGCTAACTTTCTAAAACATCTAGAAAAATTCATATTCCCATCACAGGTAACCCAGATATGCACAGAGTGCTTGAATTGCAACATGTGGCTGACTGCTGTGTAGACATCCAGCCAAAAGAAGCAGTTTTGCACTTGCTTGCATCCTTCTAGCCTGTCAGTTTGCCAAGCTGTTTTTGGAGAAACAAAGCAATATTGACAAACAAGATGTGCAAACCTGAAGCCACAATTTTTAATTGGAATTCTGCTATGGAAGCAGCATGTGTGTAGCTGGAGGACTGCCTGCATCTGTAGATGGTCTGTACACAGCAGATAGCATAGATGACTGTAGTACCAATCACAGCTCTGAGTGAATGAGATGTAGTGCTGTGCATCAGGCAGCACGACTGCCCTCTGAAAGGGAGGGAAGGGGTGTAGCTGTGATGCCTTGGATCCTGAAGGTGGAGTTTTAGCATCATCTCGCAGCAATTTGTTGTAGACTTCTTTCTGGGCTGGAATAAATCAAATAACTTCCTTCAAAATGCCTGTTGGTGCATTTAAGCAGAGTTCTCCATGAGGATAGAGTAGAATAGTTAAGCTAACTGTCTGGTGGCATATACCTACTGCTTGTCGGCATGTTCACTAGTACAAAAACATTCACTAACACCCTCGAGACACTGTTCAGTGTATTTCCAGATGCTCTAAATAAATGCAATCAGCCCCTAAAGACTGAGGATGGTTATCTAAAGGGTACTGTGTATTATAGTTTGATCAGGGCACAGGTCGTATAATCAGGTTCCTAAGTAACAGTCCTATTATGATGCCTCTTCAACCTTTCTAAATAATGGATAACCCTCAAAGGGAATAATGAGAGGAAAATGTATGATGCCCCTTCTCTTGGAATGAGGCAAAAGGAAATGACAAATGGTTTGCCAGGTAGCTTAGTTGATACAGTGATAAAGAACTCTTTAAGGGCTGCTCAAATTGATTTTCCATGTGTGATGTAGTTCAGTATGGAAACTTCCTTCTTCTGTCTACGTTGAGCACATTGTAGTGATTCAATGCATAAATAAGAAGATTCGTAAGGTATAAGGTGCAAGTTCTTGACTTCTGTCTGTACTTATTTGCTGGAGGTGTTTGCTTAGCCCAGGCAAAAGCCAGATGGCAGGTGAACCTGCAAATATGAGGCATGAAGGCTATTCCAAATAGTGAGCTGCATGGTGATGTTAATCTGTGATTCTTAATAGCATTAAAAGGAGGACCGATGTACTTCATTTTAGCAACTGCTTTTGTATACACATATCTGATAATCTTCTCCTTGGGGGCTTAGTGTATTGCTCAAAGAAAATGGCTGTTTTGAATCCCCATGTTTCTGAAAATGAGACCCTCTTTCACTTTGCTGTTATATTTATATTTGATGTTTAATAAACCCAAGAGTTCTCTTCCTGTGCCTGCTATGGAAGTTTTAAGTGTTTCTTAAAAAAAAAAAAAGTAGGATATTGTAATTTTTAAGTGGTAGTGATGTTTGTAATAAAAACTAGATATTATTTTCTTCAAATTTGCTTTTTTTGCAAAAACTGCTGTTTGTTCAGTTAAAAGACTACCCTCACATCCCTTGAGAATTGAAGATTTTATAAATTTGAAATGACTAGGATTGTGAGACTGTGGTGTTTGGCTTTGGTAAGCTGTTATTAACATAACCAGGAATAAATGTAACAGAACAGTTTGCAAAGTGAGAGAGACAGGGAGGTTTCCATAGTATTTCCTGCGGTTCCTAGGGTGAAAGTGATTCAAACGAACTGCAAAGAAACCTTGAGATTAGAGGAAATTACTATTAATACAGACAAAAATGACTAGAATGTGTCCTATGTACTCAGTTTCTCCACAGCTTGTAAAGTTGGTTAAATTTAACTAGCTTCAGGTTTTATGCAACAGCAAATGAAAGAAGTTAAAGTAAGAAATGTTTGTGACAAGCTCTTTAAAGTAATTTGTTTTGATGTTTTTTAAAGGCTTCTTTGTGAAAGTTTTAAATAGTTTTTCTGTTCTCAGAGATCAATGCAAAACTGCATAATTCACTGGAACAGAACTGATGTGGAAATATTTAAACTATACGGTTGCTTTACCTTGATCTGTCTCTGTCCTAATCTTAATTAGGAAGCTGTTCATGAAAGCTAGCTAGCTGAAAGAATTCTTTTGATAACTGCGCTTGAGGGTGATACAAGGGGTTATTGCTAACTCAAACTGCAGGTGATTATTAATACTGTAGGAATTGAAGGAATGGGTATTTTTCTGTCGGTTTTGTAGTAGTCATCTATTCCAAATCCTGTTCCTGACGAATAGGATAAGCAAACGTGATTGCTTGCCTTCCCTTTCTAGTTCCCCTTAGACAAGAACCTTGGCAATTGATGAAACCGGGTGGATTTTTTTTTTTTTCCCCTTTCAAAGCTGATGAGGGAAAGCTGTGAAGTTTGGTACACAAGGCATTGTACGGTATCTGTAAATATAAGGATGACCTTCTGCAACCTTCTCTGAAAAAACATTGCATCCTTTTGCTATCACCTAGATAATCCTTATCCTGCTTGGCTTCGTGCCACCAGGAAGCTCAGTCCATGTGGCATTGGAGCACTTGATTAGCAAGAGCAGCCACGTGGAACAGAGGTATTTGGGCTAATATCCAATTTGAGTCGATATATACTTAAATGTTTTGAACATGAGTGCATTTATTATGTAGTTAAGCATCTCCACTAGCAGTTGTTTTTGCTTACACAGGAAGGTAGGCACTGTCTGAATTAATAGTTCAGTTAATTCAATCAGGTTTTACCAAAGAGTCCATGTATTTAATTTATTTACAGTTATACTACAGAACATACATTGTGTATTTTAAAAAAATAAATCCCAGACTGTAAAAAAAAAAAAAAAAAACAGCCAACCAAAAAAAAAACCCCAAACCTAAAAAACACAACCCCCCCCACTTTTGAAGCATATTTTCTCTCATTTAAAAATATGCAACAAAAGGTGAAGCCACTTCTTGGCATAAGAAAAATGTATTGCAAAACATGGATTTCTGGCAAGTGTTATCTTTGGAAAAGTTGGGTAAAAGCATTGTATTAAAATCCTTGTAGACTGTGTGTCTTTGACTTTGCTAGTTGTTTCTCTAGATTTTTTTTTTTTTGTGAGGACAGTGTTTTAGAAGGCATAGGAAGAACTCATCTTAAGTTTCCTATCATTTTGCTCTTTTTCAGCAAATTGACTTGTAGCTTTTCGCATTTAGGACTCTAAAAACATAACATGCTTCTGTTACATGTGTGTAGAGTGAGCATTAGGGAACAACTCTGAAGAGTTACATTTCTCTCCTGTTAGTTTCTCACAAATAAAAGATGATACAAATAGCAAAGTAAAGACAGTCATTTAAAATGTAACATTTTTGTCCAAGTATTGATAATCTTTCACAAGAGTTTAGCTTTGGGATTTCTGTGGGAGTTTTCTAATTTGTTTTGAAACTTCAATTGGATATTTCCTTTTCTATTTCATCGCAAAGTATCAGGAAGCTTATTGCTGTGATAGGGTTTTGGTGTTGTGGTTTATGGATTTTTCTGTTTGCCTTTTTTTTTTTTTTTTTTTTTTTGTACTTGTATCCCTGAAAAATCTATTTGTGCTTCAGTAAATGCCAGACCAGTAGAAACTGGGCTCCCACCATGCTGTCTGGGAGAAGCAATACCTGAGAGTAGTGATCTAGATCTTCAAAAATCTGAAATAAAGTGGTTGTTCCTATGACTTGCAGACAATCTCATTATGGGATAAGTGCTTTTCTTCCACCCAAGCAAATATTGCAAGACCGAGAGCTGATAAATCTTTGACATACCAATCAAGCATTCCTGACTTCATTTTTGAATTTCTAACCATGCAAACATTTTTAAAAATAAATGTCTTACTGCATGTTGCTTCTCTACTCCAATTGGAACAGCTTGCTTTCTGCTTGTGTGTTTCTTTGTAAACAAATAATATTTCGGACTAAATTGTTAAATCCATATGTAAATCTGAGTACAAAAGAATTAATTAAAAACCTTTTCCCCTGTCTACACTCATTTACCTCCTTTTCCTTAGACTTTGGTCTCATGCAAGCAAGATAGCAAGTGTGATGTTTATTTTGCTTTCTCTCAAATAACTAACCTTACGCCCTGTTAGGAAACAACATATTGGGCTAAACCTAAAGTAACAAACTTAGACAGTGCATAGTAGGGTAGAAAGTGCCGAACATCAGTGTGAGTGGCTGACACTACAATGGTTGAAAGCAGCTTTAACCTCATCAGCAGTTCTGTCTGGGAGTGAGGTGGGTCCATTATTTCTGGTAGGATGTGTGTTGAGCTATGGTCATAAGTTCAGGTGGCCACCCCAGTTACAGTAATGGTCATCTTACTGCTTTTGTTTTGGGTTTCCTCTGTAGGATGTTAAAGGTAAAGATGGTATGCTAAGATTTCATATTTTCTTCCTGGTGTCACTTCACACAATTACTAATCTGTCTTATGCATAACAGGCACTGTATTTCTTCCAAAACCATTTCTGGGCTTTAAGGTTTTTTACTGTGACAACTCTGAACTTTCAAATTTTGAGGTCAAAATTGCTCTTTCGCGAGAATGTCCTGCAGCTTAGTCCTGTGCAACCAGGTTCTGCATGTTTGGGTTTCCACTGCCTAGTATTTGGGGTTAGTTTGCATTTGTTGCAGATTGAGGGTTTCCCCTGAGCGAGTTGTAGTGGTGTTAGTTGGCTGATGGGTTGGTCTGAGTACTCAAGGATGGGCATGTCCAAAATGCTCACAGCTGCTGATGATTGGAGCTGCTTTTATTATTTTGGAAACGTGAAAGAACGTCTGACACCAGTAGCTTTTTGAAAGCAGGAGGAAATAGGGATGGGCAAAACAATCATCTTGTGGGTTTTAAAACTGTTATGGATTTCCCATTACAAACACTATAAGTAGAGGTTTTAGTTTTCTTGTGGACTGTTGTCCGTAGCATTTCCATTTCCATGTTTGTAGACACATTCCTCTGACCCCTGTGGTTTCATCAGTAAGACAGAAAAATATAGCTAGGTTTCTCTCAAATTCAGAGTTCACAACCAGTTTGTTTTATATTAGTATACTGCAGGCATTCATATTTGAAGAAAAAAGTAATGTATTATGGGTTCTAGCATCAATTCAGAAAAAAATTGTTCTTTAAAATCTTCAAAAACTCTCTACTGATACTTTTCCTCCTTATAAAAATAGTTCTTTGGGCACATCTGAAAACCAGTAGTTATTTTGAGTGTCTGAATGTTTGAGCACACAGCCTGAGAGTTTAGGGGCATTATTTTTATTATTTTCTGTAAAATCAAGCACCTGATTGTTATCACTGGGAAATTTGTGGTAAGCATAGTTGGAATTAACACATTAAGTGTCACAGGTTTCTGCAATTAGGAAAAAACCTTAGTATGCTCAGTTTGATGATGTAACTTGTTTTTCACAGGCTGAGATTTTTTTGGGGGGAGGAGGGGGTGTTGTGTGTGTGATAGACACAAGCTGTTTTATTATTTTAGAATATCATGTGTTTTAGGCTTAAGATTTCTATAATTTTAAATATCAACACTAAAAAAATCAGCAGCGTTGCATGGACATACCTTGCTGTTGTTGGCTAAAATTAAGCAAAAACTCCTAACTCTCCTAATGGTAAGGAGCAAATTTGAATTACAAGCGTTTATTCTGTTTCTGTTGGTTTTAGAGTGATGCAGAGATTTGTCCTTTAGATGAAGTGTCTGTGCTGATGTTCACAGAATAGCTTTAAATATTGATGGTGAGAATAATGTTGTTTTGGGAAAACATAACTGGAGGAAGAAAAACTTGTTGCTCTTGTCCATAACTGCAGTTGCAGCTCTTAATATAACTTAATAGTTTACTACTGGAATAGTGTGTGAGGTCAGATGGAGCACAGATTAGGAAATAACAGGGTGATTCACTTTTCCAAAACAACTATTCTTTTACTTAAAAAAAAAAAAACACCCTCTTAATTGCAAAAAGAACTGTGTAATGTAATTAGAAAGTTGTTGTTGTTGCTAATGATAACTTTTCCTCCTGATTATTTTTTGTTGCACTACAGTTAATGCATTTCAAAACCCCTTCAGATAAGTGGGTAATGTTTTAAAACAAAGAAAGATTTTTTATTTTTATTTTTATTTTTTTTTTCCATTTATTGCCTTTTGACTTTTTTGACTTTTGACTGCAGGAACAAAAGGACACTTGTTTTCCTATTCTAACTTGGCCAGAATACAAATCAAAATAGCAAAATAACTACTGCATTTGGAGGGTGGCAGCTTTAATAAATCAGTAAAATACTTCAGAGTTCATAATTCTTCCTTTTCTCAGTATGGAGAATTTTTTATGGACAATTTAATGCTTTACCTTGAGTATTGCCTTGAAGACTTGAGACAAAGTGCAGCACTGTTCTGTTTATAGTAGCTGCAAAAAATTACTGATTTCCTCTGTAAATCACTGGAAGTGATTAGAAGTATGCATTTTTCAGCAAAAATAACATTACATTGTATTATTCTCTAGAATTTTTTTTTTTGAAGGAAGGAAGGGTATTTTGCAGTGCTACAAACAAATGAATAGTTGTTATTGTGAATTGTTATTAAAATCAGAGTGGCATGTGTACCCTGCTCCAAAGGATCTGTCATCATACTCCAGCTTAGTATGTTACGGAAATAACATTAGCTTGTAGCTATGCAAAGTTTAAAATTTGATGAATGAACAACTTATTGTGCAAGGCTACTAGTGGCACTGGTTCTGCTTATATTAGTAGTATTTTAATGGATGTATAGATTATTCATTCAAGCAAGGCTAAAGGAAAATAGTGATAGTGCATTGTTGGTGATGTTATTGCAGAAAGATCCCCTTAAAAATGAAAAACATGTCCTATGGCTGAATGTGTTCCTCTTCTCTCCACACACCATCCCCCAAACAGGTTAGTTGTACCAATCAAAATTTAACTTCAGTAGAGCGCACAGCTATAGTTTGTAGTTCAAAAGGAATTCAGAACTGCTATGAATTACCTTGATAATTGACACCATCTATAAACTTCCATGAGCTCACATTTGTAGTATTGTTCCTAAGGACATGGCACTAGCTTTACCTGATTTTGAATTTTATAAGTATAACCAACTTTGGTCTTTCATGTGATATTTGGAGAATTACGGCACTTTTTTCCAAAGGAATAGTGAAGTCTGAAAACTTGGTGTTTGTGACACGTAAATACAGAGCAGAACTATAAGCATGTAGCAAATGGACAAATATTTCATCATACGTGCCCATCATAAAAATATAGAAAACCAACACCTCCCTCAAACAGGGTATCTGATGGTGGATGTGTTCTGTTTTTATGTTCTCAGGTTTTATTGTTAACCCATTTGTGAATGGGCAGGCAGGAGGAGTATGGGAGATGGCAGAGTAGTCAGGCCCTCTCAGCTGCTGTGTTATTTGAAGTGGTGGCTTTTAAGAGACCATGTTTCTTGTGGCTAGGAGCTTTGGCATTCTGATTGATATTAGCAGCTCCATTGTTTCAGAAATTAGAGAGATGGGCTGTTGGTGGACAGTTTCTTTAGTGATCTTGCAGCAGAATTTCTCACCATCCTTTGCAAGGCTTTGGGATTTCCTGACATTGCATGTTTGTAAGGAATTTCATTTTTACCACCATACTGTGGGGTAGTTTCTTCTGAAATGTTTGTTTTCCCCTGTAATGAAAGCACTTTCTGCTCTGTATTAGAGTCTTAATACAATTACACCACTTGTGTTAGGTCTGCAATTCCTTTCCTTCTCCTGGGGTTCTAGAAATAGTAATAAAAAGAACCCTATTCCTTCTCCTCTTGGTCTCTTTTTCCCTTATTTCTTCATCCAGTACTTTCTTCTACTCCTCTTTGTTAGCAGAAAGAAGCTGTGGTGAGGAGGGAGTCCTCTAGATTATGAATGCTCAGGTGGGACATAATCTAGTTCTTGAATCCAGGACCTCTGTGGAAAGAAGTTGGAACTGGCCATATCAAAGGCAGAGGATGAAGATGTCTTGCATTTGTAGTTGCTTTTATAGCCTTCTCTGCATGTGTCAATATAAATCCAAAACTAGTCCATTGCAAATGGAATTTCCTTGTGTAGAACAGTTCAAAATAAATGAGATTTGGATTGTTAGACAGTCTATTTCACGGGTTTTAGTTTTCTGTATAAATCATCTGATTCTTTGTTCATGGATCAAGTCAAACTTGATTTTTTTTTTTTTTTATTCTAGATGTTTGTGGCAAAGTACTGACTAGCTCTTGCTTATGTCTCAATTTCTTTCACTCTGTTGGAAAAGGTTTTCTTTGATAGTGTGTCAGAGCTTATTTAAGTTCTTGGCATTAACTACTATATAAAATATAAAATATAAAATATTGCATCCTAAAGTTGTCTCACTCTAGTTTATGAGGATGTTTTCTTTTGTCTGGGAATTTTACAGACATATTGTAAGGCAGCTGCAGTTGGAAACCTGCTGCTGTGTCTTGGAAGCCAGCTGAAGTATCATTCTTCGTATGTGCTTTCAGAGTACTATTTGGCTGAAGATAGCATGGTGATTCTTCAAGTCTGATATGTCAGCATGTGCTGATGAGGAACTGTTTTAACTGAGGTGGTTTATTTAATCATTCTTGTTAAACTTTTTACTGTTGAAGCTGATCTGACATATCTATGAAGAGCCAGGTCTTATTGCAGTCCTACTTAAAGGCAGTTTATAGGCTATTTTCTTTCAATACTAGTGTTTTAGCCACAGACAAAAGGACCTACTTCTGTCTTGAGAGGTTTTGTTGATTTGTTATAATATGAATAGCAGCATCTGGGTACTGTACCCTAGCTAAAATAAGGTCTCAAATGTGACAGCTCTTCTAAAGTAGCATGTTTCCCAGTGGAGGGAACACAGTAACCAAGCACTCTAATATTTATAGACTGTGTTTTTTCACCTTGCTTTTGTGGTTGACTTTGGGGAGTAGGGTACCTATAACTACCTCAATGATCAGATTGGGCTCTGGTCATAGTAATGCCTTCCTGGTCGCATGTGCTCACCACCACATAAGCTGTTATTGGTTGTTTTTCAATATTAAGGAGAGCATGATTTAGACTGATAGTCTTGGAGTACAGCACTCAGTGAAATAGGATCAAGGTGACTCTAAACATTTCTTATGAAAGGGAAGACCCTGCCTCCCAGTCTCCAGTTTTGTGGATGGTACCAAGTCATGCACTTCGTGCTGGTCCGTTCCTACTCAGATGCAAACCAGGAATGGATTTGGATATGGTTGGCAGCAAAATCTACTAACTCTAACAAAAACTGAAATTTGTTGCTAATCACCCAGTTCCTCTAATATTCCTTTCCAGGCTTAGTGATTCCTGAATCATGAAAGCTCTGTTTGTTGCATAAATGGAAATCAATAACTTTGATAATAGAATTTATATTCGTAATGCAATCTCCTATGGATAAATGTTTAAATCATGTAATAGCACTTACTTAATATTCTTTACTACTTGACCTAATTAGATAGAGATGGAAACTGTACTATCCTTGCAAGCTGCAAACTCTTTGACACTGATTGCTGTTCTGATTGCTGTTTGCATTGACAGCTGCTACACTGAAAAGGAAGGGAAACATGAAACCTGGAGGCCGTTTGTGATACAGTATCACAGTGCAGGACAGCATGAATCTGCATTGTGTGTGATTACCAGACAGTACATCAGCTATGCTGTGTTAGAGCCAGAAACCAGTAGCTTTCGCACTTGCTGCCTGTTTCCCACTCATTGTAAAGCCCTGCCCTATCACTTGATAGACCTGGAAAGGAAGTGCAAAGGAAGTGAGTGCCACTGCTGGTTTGAAATGTTCCAGGGTGACTGGAAAGTTTGAGCAACGGCCTGGGTGAGAAGAACAAGACCTTATTGACAGGGTTCAATCCTAGTCAAGTCTGTTTCCCATCAGCTTCCTAAGTAATCACAGCCTTTCTTTTTTTCATCTCCTTTACACTCTGTGGGTCTCCCATATTTATTTATTGATTGATTTTTGTGGACTGAGCAACCAAGGACAATTGGGAAGTTTTCTTTCCTCTGATCCACCTCTGCTAAATGCTGGAGGAATTACTAATGAAAATGATGACCACTGCCTTTGCCCCCATGTTTCTCCAGAGTTTACATTGCATATTCTTTGAATTTCTGCTTTTGATAGTCTTGTTCTTTTCATTTGATGTGAAGAAATACATACTGTTCCAGTGATCCCATGGCACACGTGGTTTGTCATGTTCCACATCATCTGATGTCATGGACCGATGGCTGCTGCATTATGGCACCGTAATGTTATGTGAAAACACACATATACATGTAGTGGGAGAAGTATGTAAGCTAAGAATTTATTTCTTGGTTTCAAGCTCTTCTAGGCTGTGTAAGACTTTATGAAATATCCATACCCTGAAGTCATGAATTTTTTTTCTAATGCTGCAGTTTTAAACATCCAGCAACATGTCCCTAGTACACTCACACCCTGTCATTTTGCACAGACTTGCACATTATTTTACCATCAATGCAGTAAGTGGTCTCCACTGGCAGTCCTGCTTCTCTAGGGCCTCCTAGTGCATTCTGATTTTATTCTCCTTAGGCTGTCTGAGACAAGAAAAGCTCATTTGATCAGAGTTGAGAGAGGTTTTTCTTTGGAGAAACGTTCTTTTAAAAAGAGGACCGAAGAGACATCTGTTTAGTTTTGCACTTACGTGTCTCTGGCCATGACCACAGCAGAACAGAACCACATAATAGAGGCAGCATCTCATGTTTTTATGGTCTTTCTGTAGCAAGTCAATTGACTCTGGTAGGGTACTCTGCCATATTAAAGGAACAACCAGTTAAAAAATATCTGTTAAAATATGCAGACTCTTTGGGCATTGATAATATTCACTGAATTCATAATTGAGCACAGTTCTGGAGGGGTAAATTTTGTTCTGTTTGTGATTGTGTATACACACTTATAAGGATAATATCACTTATTGTATTTGATAATCCTGTCAATAGTGATGCTTGGAAAATCATCTTACTTCAGAAAAACATGCACTAGCCTGTATTTTGAAGTATTTGCTTTTTGAGAGCTTAATCATTAAAGTTTTACAAGGGTTTAAAAGGAAGAAAGGCAAAAAAAAACAAACACACACCACATACACACAAAAACAAGCAAACAAAAAAATTAAACTCTCAACCCTCAAGGATATATAAAACGTGAAAATGGCTCTATTTTGTAGTATAAATATAGGGATGTTTTTGAAAACTCAGTTGGTCAGGCAGGCAGAATTGCTGCTGGCTTCAGAAGGCTTGTGGAAGGACTGCATGTGCAAGGGAGATGTGAGTGTGACACAGTGCTACAGAGGCACATTGGTTTGCACAGTATGCCAAGTTTGCACCAGTTTTTCTAGAATGTTTTTCCTTCCCTGTCTCCAAAATAGTCCAAATTCAATAACTGTGGTTAGGATATTTTGGAATGAGGTCCCAAGGCACTTTATAATGGAACTTGGGAAGAAATTCAAGAGACAATAGTTCTCAACCAGAATTTGTAAGCAAGTTATATTAAAATATACTGCTTCTTAATCTAAAATCAACTAAAAAGCATCTATAGTATTTTTAGATCAGTGTACAAATCTGGAGAAATCAAAGTATATGCTTGTTACCTGGTAAGCTCACTGCAAATTTTTTTTCTTCCCTTTTTGAGACCTTAACCAGTTCAAATCTCCCAGGACCCTTCACTGTGTTTCTAACACATTTTCCTATATCTTACTCTTCCCAGGATGGATCGTACTTGGCTGAGTTCCTGCTGGAAAAAGGCTATGAGGTGAGTGACTTGGTGACTGGCTGCAGGCTGATGGAGCCATTTGGATGCTGCAGCTCTGGCTTCCTCTGCTTCTGTCCTTTTCTGTGTATGTTTTCCACTCCAGCCCTAGATAACAAATCAAAACTCCAGAGAGGAATGTGCAACATGGCCTGTAATCATGCCAGCTTATTGTACTATTTATCATCTAATGTCCACTGGTGGATTCCCTCTTCTCCTCAGGGTATAGCTCCGTTGCATGTTTCCCGCCAACTCAGATAAGCAGTGACCTGTGTGAGCCAAAACTGTAAGGAATTAGGGAATAATTTATGATGCAATGTACCACATAGAGGAATAAGATTCTCTTGTTTGTTCTCTTTCCCCTTCTCTCTGTCCACACTAAAGGCTCCTTTATTTTGGCAGTTATACTTTGGCAATGAAAACCTTGCATTTTGCTTTCTCTGTTTAAAAAAACAAAACAAAACACCAAAAAACAAACAAAAAAAGGGCCCAACACAAAACCTCAAAACCCAAAATATACCTCTTCTCTTGGATTAATTATATTCATTTCATTTACCTTTTCCTTAAAATAAAGGGAGTCTGATTCCTTACTGCTTGCTGCATAATTTTCCCTGGCAATATCATGCTTTTGTGGCCCGGCAAAGCAACAATCACATTATTATGGTATGATTTGATGGTTTTGAACTGTTTTCACATATATGTGAAGATGTTTGTCTTCTCAGTCATGAAAGATGCTTCGAAAATGTGTGATAATGGAAGGAAAGGGACGGTCAAATTAGTCTTCCCACAGTGTAGTATTTTCTGGGTTTTTAGTGAAAGCTAATGCTTATTCTAATATTGGATTTTATCACTTCTGTTGTAATACTGCTTCATAGTTTAGTGAGAAGTCTTTTCTCAGCCAGTCTGTGCTTTTCATGCTTTTGCACGTGGTTAATCGTGTCTTGATTATTCCATCCTTTCTCCTGCTTTGTTGATTGATCTGCTTATTGGTGTTGTTTTCTGAGTGTTGTAAATGGATTATTTTTACTATTTCTCCATTCCATTTGGGGAAGAGAGATATCATTGTGTTTGCTTCTGCGACTGTTAAGGCAAAAACACATGCTTTCTCCCAGTCCACAATGAAAGTGGGAACTGCTAACCACATTTAAAATGAAATATAGCCATTTCCACAATAGAAAGGTTGCAATAATTGGGTAGAGGTTTTTTATTCTGTTCCTCAACTCTCCACCTATTTGTTGAAATTCTTTCCTATGTTCCCAGTTAGAAACCTGTCTCTGAATAACTGAACACAGGGGTACACAAGATAACTTATTGCCTTCCTAACTAAGGTGTTTCATTTTACTTTTTTAAAAAATTTCAGTCTATTTAAAGATCAAACCCTACTGTGAAAAATCCACTGATCTTACATTCTTAACTAGATTAACCAGTTTGCACACATTTTGGCTTGTCACAAAGTTTGCATTTCACCTGTCCCATGAAGACAAAGGTACCTTTCATCAAGTTTTTTATGGTAACATTGCTGTCATGGATTAAGCATTTGGCAGGTTTTCTTTCTCTTGTGTGTGCATACCAGAAAAAGGAGTGGGAGAAAGAGAAAAAAAAAAAAAAAAAAAGAAAAGAAAAAGAAGCTGGGTTTGCATGTTTTCTTGTTATTGCTGGATGCTGGGTTTGTTTGTTTGCTGAATCTTTTTGAAGGCCTGGGGTGACTGCATTTATCACACCTCATTAGTCAAATGGTCTTACAGCCATTCAGCTGACACAAAGGTCTTGCAAGCACCATCTTTCATCAAGCTTCAAGCTGGCAAGATTCAACTTATTGGTCAATCATTTGTGTGAACTTGAATTTCAGCATGACTTCATTCAGAGATAGATAATTGAGAGCTCAAGAAGTCTCTCATCAGGACACTAAGCTAAAATATCTAATTACGCTAGAAGAGCTGTAGAGCACTTCAGGTAGCTTCCACAGCTACCTGATGCTTTAAAACTGCAAAATCTAATTTTTCCTCAGCGAAACAGGTGTTCATTTGAGTACTCAAAAATATTTCCAGCATATTTTCAAAAGTGGTTATGGAAGTGTCTTTTTGTAAAGTGTTTCTGTGTAAACCTTGTGTCTGTTTCAATTATCCTTACATTCTCTAAGTAATTATTTTTATAGGGCTTTTAATACATAACTTTCAAACTTTGTCTTCATAAATTCATTATTTGATGGAAATTTCTTTTGGAAGGCCATGTTTCTCAGTTCTCCATTGATCCTCAAAATGCAAATATTTATTCAGCTTTGGAAAGTTTAGGATTTGGATTTTCAAACAAAGTACATGGTAAGCCTGTTGTGTGGCTGGGATGGAGGGAAATTATCATCATAAATTTGACTTGCAAGTTATGAAGATGAAGCTATTCAACTATTATTAGGGATCTTGCCACCAAATTTCCATTCTTAAAGTGACAAACTGGTCTCACTGTGGTTGTCACACCTTTTTACTCAGTTAAGTTTCAGACTTGAGATGGAACTAGAAGTGTTTTCTGTGTCAATATCTATAGCTTGTGATATGTGTAAATGAAAAATCCCCAAACAAAACCAAACCAAACAGAGCCCCAAACCCTCTCTTTTCCTGCTGATATATTCTTGCAGGTACCAGTTAACATGAAGTGAGAGTGAAGTGATGGACCAACCCAAGCAAGTGTAGGATGCATTAAAGTGTAAGGATCACTTCCAGAAATAAAGGGCAGGGAGAAGTGGAGGACAGTCAAGTTCTGAAGCTTGATTTCACTTGCGTAATCACAACTTCTGTATCTGGTAACCTAAGCTAACGTGAATCTTGGTAGAATGCATGGGGCTATCTTACATGAGGAGGAAACGGGATCAATGTTTGAACAATTTCTCTAATGTACTAGACACAAATAGGCTTTTCTTTAATGCTAGTCAGAACCAGTGGCGTTTTTTTCAACACCTTTGTTATTGTGGCTGGTTAAAGGAAATTCTCAACCTGTGTTTCAGCCTTAGGTTTGCTTGCATGTCTCATAACTCACTAGAGAACACTGACTCATCAAGTCCACAAAACAGCACTGACTGTTCTGGCTGTTCTTCCAACACTCCAAAAAGTGAATAACAGCTATCTTCTAAAATATCTTTGGGCTTTGCAGCTCCTGCCACTTCTTTCCCTGTCTTGTCTTTTCCTTCCCATCTCTCCTCTCTGCCCACTCTTTCCTTTCCCTAGCCCAGTCTCCTGCTGCTGCTTTTTCCATGCCCATCATCTCTGGCTCCAGAAAGACTTCTCTGCAACCAGGGAGAAGGGATTATCTTGGGATTTACATATTGCTTCTCCAACTCCAGTAATACTGGCAAGTCTCACTCTCTAGGAGATGATGCTCTAGGGCAATTCAGTGTTTTCTGTGTTGTATGTGATACTTGGACTCCTAGTGGTGTCAACAAGGGAGAAGGTGAAACCACTTGAGGGTACTAAAATAAATAAGACAACATCAGAGCTCATCTCCAAGGTATTCTGTTATGATTGGGATAAATGTCTTCCTTTAGGAACAGAGACAAGCTCTAATCTGACATAAGGGTTAGGCCCATGTATCTGAAAACAGTGACCATGATGATGAACGCTTTCCTCTTAACGTTTACCACTTTCATCTTGTGTTTTTCCTTGTTCAATCTCCAGGTGCATGGCATCGTTCGTCGGTCTAGTTCTTTTAATACAGGCCGGATTGAACATCTCTATAAGAACCCACAGGCTCACATTGAAGGAAGTAAGACTTTTCTTCTATATTTATCTTTTTTTTTTTTCCTTTAGTCTGTGGTCTATGTTTGGTGGAAAAAGGTCACCAGTACCAAAAAGGGAATCTGTTTCCTCAACCTAAATGTTGTTAATATGTGGTTATTTTTAAGCTCTGCTTGACTTAGGGTTAGTTATTTAAAACCAACAAACAAAAAACCTTGGTAGGTAACCTTGCCTTTTTTCCGCTTATGTTAGCTAACTGCTCTGTCTTAGAAAGAAAAGTGATAATCTTTCTCTGAAAATTTGACACAAAGTATAGATACTCTTGTGTATGTGTGAGTTACCAAGAGGGGAAGATATGGAAGGGGTCCAGGAAGGTGCCTTCTGTTGTGTAGAAATGCTGATACAGTTTACACGTAGCAAGGCAGTAGCCATTAGAAAGTGGTTGGACCTGTAAAAAGCTTTGTGAGATTGAAAACACTGAGGTAGCAGAATAGTGAAGTGTGGGGTTTTTTTTGAGGCAGTTATCTTAAGTACTCCACTTCTGTTTCCTTATGAGTTTCTTAGTGCCTGATGAAGGTGAAGGTTTGAGGACAGCCTGTATGACAGCACGAATTAGACATGATCAGTTCTTACTGATGATAGAATGAATGTTTGGATCTTCTGAATTTCTGGACGCAAGGAAACTACCACCTGTTTTTTCTGGAGGAAAGGCATTGCTCTTGGAAATTTGCTGATGATTTACTGTATTCTTTATTATTGATGATAATTTGGAAAGCTGAAATTATCACCTTTAGTGTACACCTTGCAAAAATTGTTGGAGTATTTTGTCTTAAAGAAGTTTAACTGGTCACTTAATGAGAAGTTCCAGTTCAGCAGAAGGACTGAACGTTTTGACAACTGTATGGTTTTCTATACTATGCATATTGTGTGTTGTGCAAACTGACACTGTCCTAAATAGTCTGATTTAAGGTATTGTTACCACTAAATACCTCCATGCCATAAATAAATCTCATGTCTTTGAAGTCTACTTGCCACTATCGTTAAACAGAGCCTAATTTTATCAAATTGTAGTATATAACGCAACTTTTAGATCTCATTTGATCTTTGCCTGTAATTAAAAGAAAAAAATTCTGACATGACTTCAGTGGTATTTGATGTGAGTAGTTGCTGCTTTCTGTACATTGCTCCTTAAAATATCTGGTTGAGAGAGGGGTTAAATTGAATAAAATATCTTCATGAAGAATATTGAAACCTGTGCTTCTGTCAAGGACAATAGAAAAACTGTGTTTTCCTTGAGTTACATTCATGGCTCACAAGGTAAAATGAAGCAAAAGAATTCAAACAGGAAACTGTGCGTTGTGAGGACCATCTTCTGAATATGAAAAGTGATTTGAGAAGACAATGTAGATTGCAATAAACATGTATATGAACATTTAAGGAAAGGAGTGGAAGAAAGGAACAAGCAAGCAGACTTTAAATATTTTCCCCACTTGTAATCTCATTTTCCTTTAACTGAGGAATGCAGCCATATGAATGGGAGGAGAAGGAAGAATTGGACCAGGAATCTCAGGAAAGGCTGCTCCATGGAAACTGTTTGGAAACAATGAGTTTCCAGGCAGTAGTGAGGGAAGCAAAGAAGCAATAGTGGTCAATGTGAGCAAACCCTAATTTTGTCTTTGCCCTGTGTGTTCTTCCCATGAGTAAGTGCTTACAAGTTGCAAGATGATGATCTTCATAGACAGTGAACCTTTTTTTTAAAAAAAAAATGTAGTGAGAACAAGAAGGAAAACAAGGTGTTTCCTGAAGAAAGCCTTCCATCTGTTGCTTGCTAAGGAGGTTTTTAGATTGCATGATGTTACTAAAGCACAAAGATTTTAATCTTTAATCTGTGTTTATAAAACTTTGCACCAAACAAACCCCATTTCTAGTGACCATTTCTATTACTCTTGAAAGACATTTTCTTCATGGGTCATCAAATGGACAATACTTCATGCCCTTCTCATGTTCAAAAAAGCCATTTGAACAAGAATCTTTGAAGTCTTGATGGTAGACCAAAATGGCATTCCCCTTTGGGAGCTCTAAACTTAAGATACTCATGGGAGGGTATCTCTGCCCAGCTCAGCCCAGACCACCTTCCCGTGGGAAGCTCTAAGCCTGATGTCTTGGCTTGGAGATGGTGGCAGAAGTGAATGTCTTTGGTATTGGAAGAGGGATCCTGGCTATGGCACCTCTTCCCTGCTCAGCTACTTCTTAGGCTGGAGAGGAACCAACTGCTTTTCAGACCCTACAGCTCCTACAGAGTTGCTGCCACCTGATCCTGCTCTTGTAACAGTATGCTCTGCTCCATCCTCTCTGAAAGGCTGGCTCAACTGGCAGGGAGATTTTGTTAAACTCGCAGCCAAGGTAAGCAGAGGAAGAAGAGGGCCTCCTGTTTCCCTGGAGAAGCATTCTTTTCCAGTACAGAAAGGGTAGTACATTTGAGTTCTTTCCTGATCCCAACAGCCCACAGAGTTGTCCTGAAAAAGGTGGTAAATGCCATCAAAGAAACTGGTTATATGGTGCTTGCTTGTGGTCTCTATTTAGTGTTGCAAGGAAACTTCAGCAGTTTTTATGATGGTCTGGACATCAACAGTTTTGAGGATTGCAGCTTAACACCAATAACTAAATGTTTTTATCCTATAACTGTTTGGGATCTTGTGCTTGCTGTGGCCCACACTAGTTTCATGAACTGCATTTCATTTGGGAAGCAGCTCGGTTGTATTCCCCACAAGCGAAAATGTGGTGGTGTTCTGGCACAGCCTGTATAGAACTGGTGGCAGGAATTAGGGTAGCCTGCACCATGGATACTTGATGTATATGCACAAAAAGTGTGATAACCTGCTTGCCATCCCTCACATTAAATCACGGTTAACTTTGGAAAAAAAAAAAAAATTCATTATGATTCCCTTATCTGTTAGCCACAGATTCAACTGGGTCTCTTCAGAGCTGTCCTTTTCAAGCACTGTGGAAGTAAAAGCAGATTTCAAGAAGATACTGTGACCTGCTTGTCTATGTCACTTTATCACCCTGAAGAGCTTCAAGTACCTGTTGAATAGGAATGTGAAAGTTCAACACCTGAGAACTGTGTGATCTGTTACTTCCATGCTGCCTTAAACTGTCAAAACAAACAAACAAATACAAAACAGCTCAAACAAAAACAAAGTTCAGATATCTCTACAGTGTTTAAAAAAATGTGGTGTGTATTCATATGGTAGTCTCTTGTAATAAACCTTGTATTTCTTGGTTTCAGAATTAAAAAAAAAAAAAAAGGTATTTGGTTGTATCTGTAGATAATACAGCCCTCCCCCAAAGTGGTAACCTTTGTCAAATGGGAAGACTGCTAAACTCTACTGAAATAGTAATTTCTTCTTTTCCTGGAGATAGGACAATATAAACATAAATTTATTAAGGTCAAAATCATCAAATTAAAGTCTATATAGATACAGCAAGTAAATGTAAACAGCTAATTCATCAATAATTATAACAAGATTATTCTTTTTATTGAATAGATATGTAAATAGCAGTGTGGTAGTATGACTTTTTTGGTTTTTTTTAATAAGGGGAAATGAAACCTGTTTTATCAGAATGAATTTCACTTCTGGCATGACTTCTTGACAAGTCAGGGTCTGAAACCAAAGACAAGTTGATAAGCTATTGCAACCTGCTCTTTTAATTTTGACAGGAGCTCATCTCATGCTCTTACCTAGAAAGTAAATCAGTCAGGAAGAGATAAGTAACAGCTGCGTGACTGATGTATCTAACCACATCTGAGATTTTGATGTGTAACTGTCAATGAAGCATGTTTCATTGTCAGTGTTACAGTGTTCTCTGAAATTCCTTTCCAGTATGTATCTGTATATTTCAAATGAAAAACATTACAGTACAATAGACTGCATGTATTAATAATGTTACCTAGATGTTCATCTAGTAGATACCTTAGGGATTTTTGTTGTGTTGTGAAATTACTCTAAGTGAGGAGCTTAAACATGCAACATTTTGGGAAGGAGGAGAAAGCTATCAATGTATGCTGAAGAAGTTATTAGAAACCTTTGTGTGTGAAAGACTGGAAGCCTAAACTAAAATAAAACAATTTTTGTGGCTGAAATTCTGATGTTGATCTAATTTATACAACATGAGTTAATGAAATGCAAACTATGAAACAAATTACATCAATGTTTCTAGGTAGATCAGATTATTGAAAAGAGATTCAGAAATTCTCCTGCATGGAAATATATTTTGTGCTTAAAGCAACGTGGGGGGAGGTGGGGAGGAAGAAAAGAAAAACGACAAAACCCAACAACAACACACAAGCAAAACCTTGTTCAACCAGTGATGTCTTAACTTTTTCCAATAAGTGTTAACTCGGATTTTAAGCTTGGAATAGGATTCGGACCAAGAATGCCACATTGTTCTGGGACTAAAATATATTAACTCTGTGTTCTTAAACTCCGAAGACATGAAGCTGCACTATGGTGATCTCACGGACAGCACCTGCCTGGTGAAGATCATTAATGAAGTCAAACCCACTGAGATATACAACCTGGGAGCACAGAGCCATGTCAAGGTGAGTAGCTTCTAGCACTGAGAATTGTGAATGTGCATTGGTGGCGGTCTACTGCTTTGATTGTTTTAGACTGCAGTAGTTATAGCTGTTTTAAGAACTGCTAATTTTGACAGGCAAACACTGCCTTAAATCAAGATAGTTGTATTTGCTGTGGTGCAGAATTACTGCATGAGTCTTGCTACTGAATATTTACTCAGATGTCAGAATAATGAGGTTAAATTGTCAACAAAACTTGCAGGTTTAGAAATCTGCTTTTTCTACCATGTGAAACAACTTTTGTTGTAGTTTGCTGCTGATCGGTCCTATTGGAGGATTTATACAGTGTTGTTGAGCCAAATGGTGCTTAAAACCACATTATCCTGTTTGCATTATAACCAGTATGCGTATCTAAGAGCACCACTTCCAGAAAGGCTTCACCTATACCAGTTTTCATGCAGGTAATACGCTTTGAAGGATTGACCTAAAAATAGAGAAAACAGCTTTGCTACTACCTACAGTATTGTAAGTTTTCTGGAGTTTTTGGTTGGAAAAATCGTTATAGAAACTGAAACAAAAAGGACTTGTTGAAGATAAGTAGCTTCACCCTGTCAAGTACTGCTGCATCATAAGCAAAGAATATAGATAGCAGAGCAAATAACTTCAATTTATTTTTTACATATTTTATATTATATTGCTCTATGATGGAAAAGCTTGTTTTACTAACAGGTGAGCTCTATTTACTTGCAAAAACCTCATTCATACTTCACTTTGTGATTACAAACTGAAACTGATGGCCAAGTAGCAAATTGTCATTGAAATAAATTGTTTGTCAGACATATGCTTGTCCTTTTTTTGTAGAATGTGAAAGTATTCTTAAGTGGTAATATTCCTTGGCCTCTCTTGAAGAGAGAACTGAAGGAGCATTTAAGTCTCATGAAAGTCAGCCTTTCTACAGAAAGCAATGTGTTGCTCCCATCAACCCTTAAGCCTTAGCAAGAAGAAATAACGTAGAAAGACTGCAGTTATTGCCAAGGAAACCAGCAGAATATAGAGGTGAAAGGAGAATAATCTTTCCTTTAAATTGCTTTTGTGACTGAATTATCCAGTTTGCTCTGTGCTAACCATGGGACTGGTTGGGTTTATTAGCTCAGGTACAGCAGTATAGGAACGAGGCTACTTGAGTCCAAGGGCAGCTTAACTGCTGGTGTGCAGAGTGAAACCTGAGCCAGCAAACCTTGCTGGGTATTTACAGTCCAAAGCTAGATGTTCTAGCATTGCATTTGTTGAACTAGTGCCTTGGATAACAATCTCCAGTGAAATTACATCTGTCCCTTGGGTGATATTAGCATGGTACTAACATAGTAGTCCCAAACTATCCCCTTGTGGCTGCTGTAACTGCCAACAGCTCAATTCACAGCACTAGGATGGTGTGAAAGGGGATAATGGTGATGCAGATATAGGGTCTTACATGATGCTGCCATGGGCTCTGAGAAAGCTCAAGTATCTTGCTGCATGAACACTTTGAGCCAATTCAGATCTGGACCCAAGTCTTGGCCTTTGGATATCTAATGTGTTGCAGCACAATTAGGAGACATCAAAATGGCTCTTAAATGCCAGGCTGAATGCAGCAGGCCAATACTTAGGCAATGTTAAGTAATCCTACTAGAAGTCTAGATGGATTTCTGCTTATTATGCTTCCTAGCATCTCCAGTAATACTTCTGTTGTTGTAGTTGAGGAGAGAACCTAGGCACCCCAAGTCTGTTGACTGAGGTGTTTAGGGGACTTAACTACGGGAACTATAGGACTTAAAAGCAGTCCAACAGTGCTTAACATTTTAAAACAATTTCCAGTGTTAGAAGAGGGAGTAGAACTAGGCCACCTGTTAGGGGGTGAATGTCTTCACCAGACACCCGAAGAACTCTTACCATTAAACTTTAGTTATATAAACTTACTGGTTTTGCCTGTATTCCTCATGTTTGGGAAGGAGGGAGAAAGACTTCTAATCTTAGCTTGCTTCACGTTCTGGTGACTTTGAACAAGTTACGTCTTCGGTATTTTTTGGTGGTGTTTGTATTGGCTTGTGTTTGTGCAGAAGAAAGTTTTCTATCACTCTCGCTTCCAGTTAGTTTATGTGAGCTGTGCTGAAATGAAGGAAAATAAAATAATAGGAAGTTGGTCTGGTTTCCTGTAGGAAACCAATGGAGATGAAATTGGTTCTTGGAATGAACCCACAGTAGTCTGGGAAATACTGTCAGAGAAGACGTTTTTCTGAATCATAAATAGTGAGGGCTATGACTCATAAAGTAGGTCACTGAGAGGCTGATCTGATCTTGTACATGGGAGAAAGTGAGAGAAGACTGAAACTTGCTCCTTATTAAAAACAGTACACTTAACAGAATGATATCATCAGTAGGAACAAATTATCCAGTGTGCGTTCCTGTCTGTTTTGGTGAGAAATGGGGATTAGCTCTCAGCACTGTAGCTTCTCCATTGGATGTTCAGAAAACAGTAGCACATTCACTTCATAGTTACTAAGTAAACAGTTTAGCCTCATGTTTTCTAACCAGCCTTTAAACGTCCTGCTTTGGCTTTTGGTGCTTTAGGAATCTGGTGTGATGACCACGATTTGTTTTCATTTAATTAGGTTTCGTAGGAGTGATTATTTACAATATATTGATTCTAAATAGTAATAATCTACTATTGTGGATAGGTAGCATGCAGATGGATTAATCTAAATTATGTTATCCATAACTATATACTTATATCCCTCTGTCTGTTGGATGTCTTGAAAATCAGTTATCCAAATAGTAGGTTGGCCAAAATTCTATAAAGGTCTCTTCTTTCACAGTGTTTCAGCAGATGCGCACACGAAGATATGAACCTGGAACTATTTTTTTTTTCTGAAGTGATCTCATCAGTATTTGATGGTGCTGTAAGATTCTTTTAGTTTGAGTTGTATTGAACTGAGTTGAAATTTTATTATTTTTTTTTTAGATTTCTGAAGCAAAAAGGCAGTGTAACCTTAGTAAACTTGCTTACAGCACTTGAAACTTCTGTTGCACTGAGCAGTTAAATGTAGGACTGAAGAAATGGCTCCAGTTTTATGGCTATTGCTATCCTAGTAGTCATGTTATTAAATAGCCGAGTCAAATTTGGCCATATTGCAGATAGCCACAATTGCTCAGAGTACTACTTTAAATTGTATTGGGTAGTAGAAGGTTATTTTGTCTACTTACTGTTGGCATTTGTTGTCAGAAATTTTATAGCAAATGTGTTTTATGAGATATAAAAATAATGGGTTGACTTTTCTGTGTTATGTGTTCCTTTCATATGTAACATGGATGTATTATTGTACAGTAAGATCTTACTTGCATGTAACTACATTTTAAAAAGCCAGTAAATGCTTGGTATCTTTTTTCACCTTGCCAGATGTGTACAGGTTTGGTGTGTGGTGGGGGTTTTTGTTTGTTTATTTGGGTTTGTTTGTTTGTTCTTTAGTTTAGGGGATATTAAGGTTCTATTTAGTTTCAATTCCTTGCAGACATATGGGTGCTTGGAGTCATGCAAGAATTCATTTTAAGAAGCAAACACTACACTCTTAGCTGAAAGGTGAAATGTAAAAATCAGCATATAAACCCTCACCTGAATAAGGATCTCTTTACACTTGTCTATTGAATTCAGCTTTATCTCTAGATCCTCCCTTTTACCTTCTTTATTTTTGTGCTCTCCAAAGAGAAGGTCTTGCAAGGCCTTTAGTGTCCTCTTTCCCCATGCTGGCAAAATTAAACAACTTACTCATTTCTGATTATTCTGTGTATTTATCTGTATCAGATGCTTACTCCTAATGGTTGTGAACCAAACATGTGGTGAACTACTAATTGATTTCAACCCCATGCCTGTTGATGTGACTATGTTTTCATGTTGCATGGAAGAAGAAGTGGCAGCAGGGACGATTAAAAAAAAAAAAATAGTGACAAGGTCTTCAGAACCCAGGGAAGAAAATTACAACTTATATAAAAACCTGTGCTCACCTGTATCTCTGCTACACCCTGAAGCAGTTATAGCTTGCATGCTGGGTGGTGAGAAAGTGGTATTGTTGTAGGGAGGGGAAACATGCAAAAGTTTATATCATATAATTTTATAGAACCACAGAAGGGCTGAAGGTTGAAAGGAACCTCTGGAGACTGTCTAGTTCAACCCCCTTACTCAAGGCAGAATCAGGTAAAGCAGGTTGCAAAGAACCATGTCCAGTCAAGTTTTGAGTAGGATGGAGACTCCACAAGCTCTCTGAGCACCCTGTTCCCTCACCTGTGCAGTTCCATCACTATCACAGTAAAAAACCAACACCCACCACCACTAAACTTTCATATTTTTAACTGCCATTTCCTGTATTTCAATTTGTGCCCATTGTATCACCTCCTGTCACTCAATACCACTAAGAAGAGTCTGTCTCAGTCACCTTTACTCTTCCAACCACCCATCAGCTATTTTTATACACATCAGTCAGATCCCCCTCTGAGTGTTCTTTCAGGCTAAGCAAATTCAGCTCTCTAAGCCTCTCCTCATATGAGAGATGCTCCAGTCTTTCAGCTCTTTGTGGCTCTTTGTGGATAAGATCCGTTCCCTTGACCTTCTGGTGACACACTATAATGCAGCTAAAGATGATGTTGGCTTTCTTTGCTGGCGCATGGTTATCTTGGTGTCTAACAGGATGCCCAGGCCTTTTTCTGCCAAGCTCCTTCCCAGCTCGTCAGCCCCCAGCATGTCTTGGTGTGTGGGGTCATTCCTTTGGAGTTGTAAGATTTCATATTTCTATTTGTTGAACTTGTACCTGTGGTTATGAACCGTTGCTGTGGGGGGAGATGGTGCTGTGCAACTTAATGGTGAAGAAGGCAGTGTTTGGGACATGGGCATGCAAGCTGGTATCCTGTTTAGGACATGAGTGAATCAAATAACTAAAAGTATCTATTGCTGACTTTCTCCTGTTACAGGGGCAGTGCCCTTCCCTCATCTTATTTCTATCCATGCAGTTAGTATAGCAGAAAGTCTTCTATGAGAAAGTCTATGTGGGTGAGAGTAGTGTCAGTATGAGGTGGTCTCATATGAAGGAAATGCTTCCAGTGCATGTATCCAGTAAGTACTTGGCTATGAGGGAAGTCAAGGCACAAGCTTAAATAACTTGTCCCAGAAGTAAGTCAGAACTGAGAACTGAAACCTCCTGATAGTTGAGTTCCAGGTTCCTTTCAAGGTCCATCATTGTGGTATTCAATAGCCAGGTTGGGATGCACCCTCCTCACAGAACAGCTCTCTCTCAGGATCCTTACTTTGAAAACCTTTAATTTGGTTTGGCTTATCTTTGACCATCTCAATAACATTGAAGTAAATAGCTTCTAGTGATTGCTGCCATTGCCTATTTGGTAGATTAGTTCTGAAAATAGTTATTTTGTGCTGGAGATGTGTTTTGGTGTTGTAGTTCATGTGTGAGACAGGAAGGTTCCCCACTAGTTTGTAGAGTGGATTTTTTTTTTTAATCACATGTAAATACCAATCAGTAATCTTAATGATGCTACTTCTTGCTAGCTGCATACTTACCCGTTTTGGTTCTGATCCTGTCATGCTTCCTCATGGCAAAAATAGTTTTTTCTTAATTTGATACAATCTTGCTTAGATGAAACTGCAGGCTAAATAATTCAATGAATTAATTAAGAAGTTTTCCCACTGTTTCATTAGTAACAAGGCTTAGAATTGTGCATTAGAGCTTGCATAATATATATTATGTACTCTACCTTGTGGTTCTTATAATTCCATATGCATTGTGGTGCTGTTATATTATGGCACAGGTTTTAAGCTTGTTATGAATGGAACAAAACCTCACAACTTCTGAGAAAATTAATGGATTTTTTTACGTGTGTGTTTAAATCAAGCAGTTTGACTGTTCGGTGTAAGAAGATCTAGTTTAATTAATTGTAAAGAATATTAGCAGCACTGTTGTAGAGATGTAGTAAGACTTATTCACAGGCAAAAATAAGCCTAACAGACCTTAATTTTATGGAGTTAAAGAATTTTATAGTTACGTTTTATAGAATATTTTATTGTCTCAAGATTATATCAAACTACTTCTAATTTAGTATGCATGGTAGTTCCTTTTATTACCCAAAAAGTGATTTTTCCATAACTGATTTGTGCTAGAGTAAGACTATAAATATAGAACCTTCTGCTCCAGCATACCTCTGGTTAGTGTAGAATCCCTGCATGGGCCTGTGGTACCATGTTCTGTGGTGTGCTTGGGTACCTGTCTGTCTCCTGTCATCAGTTTTTACCAGTGGTGGAAGCTTGTAACACCAGCCTCATGAACATACTTTCAGTGGAAAACTGTCATGCAATCCATCAAATAATGTATTTACTCAGTATTTTACACAATGGGGTCTTGGTCCTTATTGGCCAGGGCAATTAGGGTCTCTGTTGTAATTACAAAGGAGTAAAAATTAGCTGGGCTACCTTCTGTCCTTCAGAATGCTTTACTGCTTTTGCTCATGGCGGTATCATCCAGAGTATGATCCTGTAAGGTACTAAACAGTCTTAATGTAGCTTGGCAGACCCTTTAACTGCTTTAACTTCAAGCTTTTGGACTTGCTCAGATGCTTTCCTGGGTTTTGTGCAGGATGCTGTGTCCTTGTGGGATAGAGTGCACCAGAGGGCAGAATAAGCCTCTCAAGTATTTCTTTCAAATGCTTGTATGTGTTGTTCTGCTGTGTGTGGCTTAAACTCTTTAAGTAAACTACCGAAAGCCTGATTGCTTAAAAGGAATTAGTGAATTATTCTGGGCATTGTTCTGGGCATTTTTTTTTAACATAATTAAACAGTTTTTGTGTGTGGCCTAGAAAGAAAGGTAATTCCAGTAATAGCTAGCAATTGGAATTTCATGTGTCTCTTCACTTGGTCCACTAAATACTTATGGCAACTTTACACAATCTATGTAATTGCAGCTTGTATTGTCAGACTAAATAAATTTAAAACCAAGTGTTACTAAGGAAGTGCAACTATTAATTTTATTAAGCAGATTAACTTTAATAGCTAAATATATGTATTATGGCTGCCAATGTTATGAATACATAAAAAGAACAATGCAATAATGCACTCAGTGGTACAAATATGTATTAGCAAATACAAACATCAACAAATTGTTGCCCAAACCAAGTACTATTTATGTCAATACCAATGAGAAAATGAAAGTATTGTGTTTATGGGTGTGTTTTAACAGCACGGAAGATCTCTCATGACTTCTACTGCAGGCTGGTATTGCCTCTGTGCCCTCCTATTCCACCTGTCTCATTTTCTTCTTACCTGCTGCCTCCCTCTTTCAACAAAGCCCCTTCTTTTCTCCGTACCCTTGCTCTGAAGTAGGGTATTTATTCTCCTTCTATAGAAAAATACACAAGAGTTTGTATGCTTTTTGGTATTTATAGTTTGTGTGAAAAACTTGCTATGTATTTGCTTTTTAAATATTTCCTTTTGTTGTTGTTTTTTGTTTGTGGTTTTGTTTGTTTGTTTTTGTCATGGATCATTTTCAGGGTAAATGCTGAAGCACATTTCTACCACTATTTTACATTAAACATAGAACATAGCATATTGGGAAAGCAACCGAGTAAAAAAAACAAAAAAAAACCAAAAAAAAAAACCCGAAGTATTTGAGTACTTAATCGGGGATATGAAAAGGACCAGACTGAGCCCTGAAATAGGACTTTTCCATATGGCTTGGTAATTAAAGAGCAGAATGTATGCTGTCGTGAATCTGTAACTGAAGATTATAGATTCCTTTTTGAGTTTTTTGCAGCTTTGGTGGGTGTCTCTTGCATGATGTTTTACAAATGCAAGTTAGGGACTTTTCTTTGACGCTGTTCCTGTGTTGTCCGGTTGCATACAGAGCAGGCTGAATGCTGTGATGAATGAAGTGGTGTTTATCTTTGTGACCCTGATGACGGATAAAGTACCACCTCCTTCATCTCATGCTTTGTGTGTGGTTTCTGCTTTAAGGCTCCATAATTTGACTTCCTAACTGACTTCTGAATCTTAGGTCTGCTGTAGTGAAGGGGGCCGGCTGGTGAATCCGTGTTTGTTGAGTGCCATGGCCCCAGTTAGGTCTGGAGAGCTGTTGAAATCAAGCCCTCAATGAGCTCCACTACATAATTAAATTACAGATTTTTATATAGCTGCTTTAAAGCAAAATTTAGAACTGACCTCTTGTTTGAGGTTATAAATGGAAGAAAGTTGTTAAATTGGAGTCCCTTTTAAGAGGAGAGAGTGGTTTGTCATGTATTTTCTTTTTATTTTCAACAACCAAATCTCTGCTGTAATTGTAGCTATACTTAAGTGAAAATGTAATTACTGAAGTGATTTCTGCCTCTGAGTGTGAATGGGAAGGAGTGATCAAAAACTTCTACGATAGTGTGGCTTTTTTTTTCCCTAACAGCTGTTGCAGGGGAAGAGAAAGCCGGGGGAAAGGGAAGGCAAAACCAGTTGCGGCATTCACAGTGTTGTATTTCTTCTGTCAAATAGGTGGCAGCAGAGTGTTGTACACAATGGAGCAGCCCCATCCTATAATGGGAATGAGAGGGGAATGACACTTCAAGCTGACTTGTATCAACTGCAGCCTTGAACAACTTGTTGTTAGGCATAAAATAGGAAAGAGAGCTACTATTGATAATGTGGGCACATAGAGGATGAAGAAGGGTATGAGATGCTGTAAAGTACTGAATATCTGGAATAGTCCCAGGTGGCAAAACTTAATCTTCTAAGGTATGTCATCCACTCATGCAACATGATTGAAATCAGCTAACATAATATGCATGTCAAAATAAAGAGACAGAAAGAAAAAGAAAGTATTCACAAGTTTCAACTGAAAGTGATATACAGCTGCCTTGGGGTACTGTAGGAGTCGGCCAGATTGCCTATTTTTCAGTTAAGTGAGTTAGAGAAAGGAAATGTCAGTCTTCAGTCAGGCAAGCATTCTTTGGTAAGGTTTGCTCAAATGTCAACGTTTTTAGAAAAAGACCTGCAGTCTGTTCTGCTCTTATCCTCAGGTTTAGATTTGCTATTAAAATGAGTCAAGCTGCAAATCTGTCTCTAGAAGTGTTTGATTAATAAAAGTAGCACAGCATTTGACTTAGTATTTATTAAGTACAAAATTAATGACTGCAAAATAGCTTCAGTCATCTAGGCATTAACATATTTTGTTGTATGCTCATCTGCATCTAAAATTTTGTAGTAGGACTATCCCAAAATAAAAGGTGGAATTGAAGGCTTTGATGTCCATGATTGCTCAAGCCCTGGGATTTTAAGATATCACAGTAGGAGGATATAAAAGAAGTTGAGAAATTATTGTAGTGTGACTAGAGGAGTCTAGAAATTATGTCAAGGCTGAAAAAGTCAATACGGGGTGCTGTCTTAAAGTTACAGAACATTTTATTCCTATTACAGCTCTGAATGTAACCAGCCTGGCTGAACATTAGCTTTACTGTTTATATTTCTGATGGACCTCATTAGGGTTTTACTTTCCATAAAGAAATGTTTTTTAACCCAGTTGCCCGAAGAATTGTTACAACAGCGTGGTGATACCTGGCAGGTTTCTATTTTGATAAAAATTTGTTTCTCAAATAATGTTTCTTTCTCTCAAATTTGATACTTCAGTGATATTTCAGTTATTGACCCTGCTCAGCAGGCTTGTAAGAAAACCAAACCACTATGTAATTTTTTTTTCTTACAGGTTTAAATAAAAGTGTATTTGATTCACTTTGAAGTGTTGCCACTGATGCTAGCTGCTACAATTTACTGAGATCAGAGAGTAATGCAGGTCTGCGGGAGTGTAGGTATTTTTCAGCATCAGTTATCGTACACTATAGAAAGTGCTAATATAATAGCTCTGAGTTCTGGAGCTTTTTCGTTGTGGTTAAATTACTGTTCATGTTGCTGGATGAGTGGTTCTACATGTGTTTTGGTATGTTTTTTATTATTATTTAATGTCTTAAAATGAAAGTGACAATATTAAGAAAAATGTTGCTATAACAATTACATGCAATTTTTGCTATTTGAACACTGGTAAAATATTGCTATTAAGTGAAGGAAATGCCTGTGATTTGTTGGATGAGTAATAATATGAAGCTATCTTAATCCATTTTTTCTGTTGCTAAGTATTAAATTCATTTGATATATCATGATTTAAGATTTTTCTTGTGCCTCTGAAGATGCTTCCAGGGAATTAAATTATTGGAAGAAATAACATGGTTGTGTTTTTATATTTTTAGAAACCATTTACTAAGTTGCTGTTTGAAACATAGAAATGGAATCTATGAAAAAAAAAATCTGTGAATACACAGTAATACATGCATTGCATTAATTATTGCGATAATTAGGTTGGCAGAACAAGTGCTACCTTTAAAATAAGCAGTTCCGAAACTCTCTCTGTAATTTTTCTTGGGGCCAAGTGCTACAGACTCCTATTTAAGCCAAACCTCACTGAAACAAATATTTGCAAGGGGGTTGGTGGGGAGGGATTGTTGTTGTTGTCTCTTGCCTCTCTTTCATTGAGGTAAGGATGTTAGCTGGAATGACATCATTTAATTTTCTCAGTTTTGAAATGGAATATTTGCATAACAAAGTAGTATTTTTTTTTCCCCCTTTAGGATTATTAGGACTGTTGGGTTGTATGTGTGTGTGCATGTTTCTAGTCTTCTTGCTGAGTAATGCTAGATTTGTTCTTTGTTCTGTGTAAGTTTGGCGTTGTGGTTTATGCAGCTTTAAAAATGTATGTGTATCCTCTCGACTTCCCTCATCTGTGGAAGAAATGCACTGTGCTTCTTAAAGTTACTTGGTATGTTTTACAGGCATGCAAAACAAGAGAAAATATCTTCTACCATAAAAATGGATTTGCTTATTTTCTTAGAGTGTAGAAAAGTATAGAGACAACTTAAAGCACACAAAACATTTCTGTCAAAGAACTGTTACAGTGAGACGTGCACATTTAAGCTCACAGAACCTATGATTTAGAATGGCTATGTGGTCAGGAGTGAGAGAACACATTTGTATCAGCAGGGATTAATTCCACTGTTACAATAGTCTGTGGACACAAGTTTCTGTTTTTCCCTGAACACTTAGAAATCGAAGATGAAACATAATTTAAGTTGCAGAACTGTAATGAGGTTTTGGTTTGTTTGGTTGGTTTTTTTTTTGCTACTGTGTAGCAAGTGTAAAAAAAAAAATGTGGATGTTAAGAATAGACATAGTTGTTCAATTTAGCTGTGTTGAAGAAGGTCTTGGTTAGGAAATAATATAAGTTGTCATTTTGGGATGTTTAGAATCACTTGATGTGTTCATTTTTCTGTTTATAGCAGTGGTCTTGAGGTAATCTGTATAGAAGATTGCGTCTTAACCTAGTATCTCCTGTGAATGAGATGAGCGTTTACTTTGTAAAAAACGTATGTCTGTTATTTGTTGATATTCTATCTGAATTAGGAATCAGATTGGTTTAAATAGTGTTGCTTAAGTTTAATCTTATTGTGATGCTGCTGTGCTAGATTTTAGCAGGCAGAAAACAGTTGTTCAGGAAATTTCTCCATTCTCTTCGGAGATGATGAAGAGCTGTAACTTAGAGAGAGAACATCTCTCTTGGTGTTTGTGCCCTAACATGCAAATGGTTTTGCAGAGAAGTTAGGTATGTTTTACATAAAAGCAGATTGTTTGGTTTTTTCTTCCCCGCCCCCCCCCCCCCCCTTTTTTTTTTTTAATTTAGTATGATCTGTCATTACATGAGGAACTCCTCAACTTCTATTTTTTTTTTCATTTCTTTTTTTTTTTTTTTTGAAGCAGAGCTGTATCGAACATCTTTGGCAATAGGCTCAGACCCCGAAAGTGTAGTTACAGCAACAGGAGGATCAAGACTGCTGGTTCGCCTTCCTATACAGCTATTCATACTAGCTTTCCATTGCCTTATTTTTTCATTAAGTATTTACTGATTATATTGGCTTGCATAATCACATTGTGAATGCCTGCACTGCATTTTTCCTGTAACTATGTAATGCTGAGAAATACCATTTTAATTTTAGCCAGACATTATTGCATAATGTTGCTTCACAGTGATGCAATTTCACTGGCATAGCATCAGAACAAAAGATACAGCATCACACAAGGATGTAAAAACAAATTAAAGGATGCTAGAAGTTTGAAGCGTTACTTTTAATATGCTTAATATTCTTGAATTTTTTAAAGATTTGTGTGCGTGTTTGTGTAACAAGCTGTGAGTTCTGTGGAGCTTTTTTAATTTTATATTGGTGTAATATTTTTCCTTTGACTTATTTCTAAAACTCCACTGTGGCAAAGAACATCCTCCAGAAATGATGTATTTTAATTACAAGGCATATGCAACCTATGTATTTAGTTAGCTGGGCAGTAAAATTTAATTGCAAAGCTCTAAAAAATGCTCCTGAAAACATTGTATATATTCAGCACACCTAAGTCTATGGGGCTAGTAAAAGATGCAGTTAGTTTGCTGAAACTACATTATCTAAAATGCCAATTCCACTGAAAAAATAGAGACTAAAAATTGTGTTGAGTAAAGGATAATGTAAGATGCAAATTATTTATGATACTGATCTATTCTATACTGTAAACGCTTTCATGTATAAACTTTATAGTAGCAGTCCTTCCACATTTTATCTGAAATAAAATGGTATATAATTCTTCCTGCAGATTTCAAAGCATATGACTTAATTGAAACAACATGGTATGTAAATAGCTGATAAATGAGAATTCTTTTCAAATGTGCTACATAAGAATTTCTGTAAAACCTTTCAGGTTTTTTTTCACATACTTGATTTTCCTCAAGCTGGTTGCAATAATTTTAATGAAAGAAAATGGGACTGATTGACTTGTCATGAGGCCTAATCTGAATGCCACTTAGGTCGCTGGAAGGGATTCTCTACAGAGCTTGGGAGTATTTAAGGCTCACAGGTTTTTGTAAGTGTTCTGTGTCTAATACTTCATCTTTGTTCATATATCAGTATTTTGAGGTGTTGTGCATTTTTTCCTCTTGTCACATTTAGATAGATGTATCAGAGTATCATTACTGAATGTTGCAAATTCCAGTGAGTTGATTGCATTTAATAGTGTTACTTTGTTACTGGGTTATTTTTATTAAATAGCTTACAGTGATGAGAAATATGTGTTAGAAAGTTGGACTGTAAATGCTGGATGCTAATTAAGATTTAAAAGAATGCCATACAAGTCAGACCAAATCTTTGGGTAGTTTTTGGAGAATTGCGTACTGTTAACCTTGTTTAAATTGTATAAGTAGTTTATTACTTGTAATTTGTTGCCTTACATTTGTGGTTAAGGTACTGAACTAGAATTCCTCTATAAATATTAGTGTAGGGTATTCTTTATTTATACTAAGTAAATCAAAGCAAATGACTTGAACTTTCTCTCGAGTGCTTCAACTTAAAATAAATAATTGGAAATCTGATGATTAGCATCAAGTCATATTGAAGTCAAAATTTCACAATAATGACACGCAGCTGATCAATAGGAGTAATTTATGATAGTGTCAGTGTAGATTTAGTAATCTAAGAACAGTAATATTGTTGCAATTTAATGGTTGAAAAATACATGTAACACTATCTAGCATGAAAACCTGTTCTCGTTCACAGGGCAATTTTTCCATTGATTCTGTGGTTTCCTTAATAAAGCTGAAATATTTTTAATCTAAGAATGGTTTGCTTTAAAGCAAAACAAAAGAGTAAGGGAGTGGGGAAGCAAAATAAAGTTTAATATAGTGAGGCCCATGGACAAAACAGAATTGCCTGCGATATATTATCCTTTCTGTCAGCAAGTATAGATTAAAGTTGACTTTGCTTCTGTAAGCAAATGTTAACATTTTTACAGGAGGAGTATCTTTCTTAATGACATGTTACATACGCATATTTACTGTTAGATGTTAACATGTTCACGAACTGCACTGTTAACAAAGTGAAACATGTGGCTTTCGAATACTGTAAATAATTTGAAGATTTGAAGGTCACAAGAAAAAATATATTGAAAACATAATTATCTTTAAAGGCAAGGAAGCAATCGAACCTTAATTAAACGTAGCTTAAATTTTAATTTATGGTTGGATTTTTTTTAAGTAGGCAGGCACTTTTGGTTCATGTGGGGTGTGGAAGGATGAACGTTTTGTCTTTAATATTTGAAGAGGAATTCTTTCCATAATGTAATTAAATTTTGTTATGAATAAAAACTTCACAAGTAATTTTTAAGCTTTTTGAAGTGGCTTTCATTCACTATGCTGACAAGCTTGTAAAGATCCTAAGGTGCACATGGGTTTGTGGAAACCTGGCCATCACTAGACCTTTGCTTAGCTGCCATTGGATTTATTTGTGTATTAATCTCCATCTGTTGTATCGAATATACTTTCCAATACCTCCAGAACGGAGACAGCTACTTTAGCTATCTTCTAAACCCTAGGTGGGCTCTTCTGTTGTTATAACATCTCTTCTGGATGACAGTATCATGCTATAATGTTAGGACATAATTTAAATGAAGCAGTTAAGTGGATATAGATCTTTGATTCACTTCTTCTAATACACTCTTAGAGACCTCACTTCAAAATAAGCTTTCTAATGTGTTTTTTTTCTTGGCTTTAATTGGACTGCTGTTTGCCTAACCTTTGTGGTATCTGTAGATTCTTGATCTTTATGAATTAGTGTTTTTTTTCTTTAGCTTTCAGTCTATATAAAGCAACCTGTACAACCTGATTAGATTTGCTTAAAATCAGACACTGTATGCTTGCAAAATAAAATCTGCTCATTTAAGATGTCATTTTTGTCAGTATGTTATAAAATTGTAGTTTAAAATGTTTTCTCTTTATGCAAGTGGATGCATCTTAAAAATGAAGCACAGATGTGCTTATTTGTAAGCATAACCTATGAATAAGGAGAAACTTAAGTGTATAGATTTTTTTTTCCCTAACAGTCTGTAGCGGCCTGCCTACACTTTGTTTCCTTTACTGAAATTGTTATTAGTACATATATTATTGTATTTGCCCATTCTGTCATGTAACACTTAGAATTAGTTTTAAAAAACTTTACTTTGGAAATTGTGATTGAAAATTAGAGGGCAATGGGAAGATAGTTACTTTGTCAATGACTATGATTTAAAGCATCTTTGTAAAATGATAGTTTCCACAGGGTTCTAATTACTGTATTTCTTAACACAGAGGCATATTGTAATTATTTTCAAAATACTGTGTTTAAAGTGAGAAATTGCTTGCCTGACAGGCAACAAAATCTGGAGGCTGTACTGTCTGCACTGTTGTTTTTAACTATTTATGAGATGTATTTTATCTCCTAACTTTCGTGTTCTTTTCCCTGGTTTGTTTCTTTATAGCACTACATGGGAAACTGTTATACAAAAGACATATGAAATTATGGAGATAGGATAGCAGAAAAGAGTGCTCTGTTAAATGTTTATTAAATTTTTATTCTTAGATACCACATTTTATGCATGTTGAACTGCATTGTTATAACAGTTAGTTGCATTGTGTGGCACCAATGAATGACTTGGAATGTCATCAAAGCTATTTTCCATATATTAATAATGCTAAAGATTTCAAGTATTTCTCATGTCATGTGCTAAATGTAATTATAATGGTACAAGTGTAGCAGGTTGAGTGTTTCATTACTTATCAAAACTTACGAAATTAAAGTACAAAAGCCAGACTGAATAAATTAGTCTGTTTAATGTTTCTTTTTTTTTCTTTTTTTAATCCCTTTTCCTTTTCCTTTTCCTTTTCTTTTTCCTTTTCCTTTTCCTTTTCTTTTTTTTCAGATGGTTGGTAAGCATGGGGAGTATGTGAAAATATTACTACTTTGAACTAATTAAAAAGGTTTTGACTAGAACCATCTGCTCCCATCTCCTAATCTTCAAGTTGCTTTTGAAAAATAGGCCAAACCTTATCCCAGGGGGGCTAGTGGATAGAACTATCTGCAACAATAATAAGATATAAAAACACAAAATATACAGATACTGAAAGCTCGGTGATCTGTAGCAGCCTACTTTTGCTTCTGGGTAGCTTTGCAGGTCTCACTTCCTCAGTGGGAATGATACCCATGGGAGGGAAACTACCTATTAGTCTGCATGTTCAACAGTATACAGTGAAATTTGGAAAAGAACATCATCATCTGCCACGTGGATGTGTTTTCACTTCAAGAGAGAAACTGATTTTCCACACAGTCCCTCCCCTCAGACCAAGTTAGGAAAATGTTCCATCATGTCACATTTAGAAGTAAAAGTGGGTGTCTGGTTCTCAACTTTTTTTCTTTTTCTTTTTAATGATTAATAAACAAATACTCTGCAAACCTCAAAATAAATATCAGTGTAGGGCTGGTGCTTTTTGCATGGTGGTTTCATGCTCAGCAGCATTCTGCTATACCTTTTCCTTGATATGGCTGATCACTAAATAATTCTGTTACCAACAAGGTGATCTGAAAGGTAAACAGAAACTCCTCAGGGCTAATGCCTTGTGTCAGTCTTTTCAAATCCAAAACTCTATTTTAACTGCTGTATATATGCAGTGTTCTCCATGGTTTAATTTTTATCTTTGCTGTTTGACGTCCTGAATTAGTTGTAGGGGCCAGTGAGAAATACTGGAAATACTGGTCTTTATATATGTATAGAAAAAAAAACCAAACCAAACCACCAAAACCAAACAAACCAATAACCAAACAAAACAGACAAATGTAAATAGCACTATCCTGCAGCTTTATCTGTCTAGGCAAAATCAGCAGCCAAATAAAGATTGTTGGTAGAAGTAGGATGGCTAAAAGATGATGGAGAATATTTTTCAGGGTATTTGTCCTCTGTCAGACTGTTTAAAAAAAGGAAAAAAGTGTCTTGCATCAGAAAATTCTGCAGCATTTTACAGGCACAGGCTTTGTCCTGCTGATTTGTGACCACAGCTCATTATAACTACACAACAACAGAGTATGCAAAAGGCAAAACTGGCATCATTTTCACCAATAAAGACAGTTGTACTGAGCTTGTCTTCACCTTGAGCTAGATCTTCCTTTTACTACCAAGTCAACTCAGAGAATGTTTCTCTTTTTACTAATGGCATATCTGGGCTTCATTCCTGGTGCTGGAGACATGGACCTCACCTTGAAGAAGATAAACTCCACAGCAGCTGTGTGTCTGTAAACCATCAGTGCAGAGATACAGTTCTTAACAAGAGTCAGATCCTAGGCTATGCTATTTGTTCCTGGAGTACAAATATTTTCCAGGCAACTTTAAGAACCAAACTTTTAAATTAAATTCAAATTTTTTAATAAATTTGTACGTCTCTGTTAAACCTAAATAAAAGGTAGCTGTAGGTTAGTGTAGTCCCCTGGTCAGGAAAGTCCAATTGTTTGTATATAGGTGTTCACATGGAAGGAAAGCCAGGAAGCTACTGGTGGTAATGTATTAAGTAAAATCATAGAATCATAGAGTTGTTTGGGTTGGAAGGGACCTTTGAAGGTTGTCAAGTTCAACTCCAGATTTTTTTTAATACTATGGTTGCCACAGAGGAATCTTTTTTTAGCATATATTGTTAATGTTATAGAAGATCATGGAATTATTTATCTGTATGTTTCTTGGGTGATACTCAGAAAAGGAAGATCCAAAGCATTCAAAAACTTGTGTGTAACACATCTGCTGTTGGTACCTAAGTAAACTGTTGTTTCAGTGCCTCCTACAGATTGTAACACAGCCTGTTTACTGTAATACTGCTCCTCTTGATTTTGGCTTTATATTTGATACAAACCGTGACAACCAAGAGTAGGACAAGGGGTAATGGGTTCAAACTGGAACACAAGAGGTTCCACTTAAATTTGAGAAGAAACTTCTCAGTGAGGGTGACAGAGCACTGGAACAGGATGCCCAGGGGGGTTGTGGAGTCTCTTTCTCTGGAGACATTCAAAACCTGCCTGGACACCTTCCCGTGTAACGTCGTCTAGGTGTTCCTGCTCCAGCAGGGAGATTGGACTAGATGATCTTTTGAGGTTCCTTCCAATCCGTAACATTCTGTGATTCTGTGAAATCAAAAAAGAAACAGCAACCTCCTGTCAAGTGGTACAGGAGTAGTATTTTTATCTTGTTGTGTGGTGGTGGCATTGTTAGGGTTTTGTTGTTGTTGTTCTATATTTTTTATTTAAGAAGAAGTTATGTGTAAAGTTTTATATATTTTTCAGTTTTGCTTTTTATTTTTAAATAACTTGACTTTAAAGTTTGTAAGTGGGAAGGTCTACTGCAGAGGTGTAAAACTAATTTTTGCTGTGGGCTGCTTCAGCCTCGCAGTTGCCTTCGAAGGGCCAAGTGTAATTTTAGGACGGTATAAATGTAGGAGTAGTTACATTTACATGTACAGTCCTGAAATTACATTCGGCCCCTTCAAGGCAACTGCAAGGCTGTTGCAACCCCTGGTGAAAATGAGTTTGACACCCGTGGTCTACTGTGTAATTCCTGGCTAAATACCACTGGATTTAGAGTAGTTTTGCCCCATAGTGCAGGGTTCTTTATTCCCTACCTATGAAAAGAATTTATTTAAAAAAAAAAAAAATAGCAGTATGTGTCTCAGACAGCTGAAAACAAAGTTGGGTGTAAATTGTTTACTTGCTCTCAGGCTGTTTTACCGCCTACAAACCACCATCCTGCTTCACCTGTGATGAGTTAAGATCTTCACTGAGCAGCTGACAGTGGATACAAACTGACTTTCTACCCTTTTACTCATAAACCAGGAGTGCCTTCATGCATAAAAAATCATTAAAACCAGAACCTTCTAATTTACTTTTTTCAAATTCCAAAATTCCTATTCCATTTTCAAAATCCAAAATCCAAAAAACTTTTTTCAAGTTCTTCCTTCACAGACCCACGCCTTTGAGGCATGTTCCAGCACATCTGTAGCTAAGATGTTGCTGTTTTGTGAGCAAGCTCATTTTGAAGCAAACTTCTGCAGTAGAGGGTATCCATCTGCGTTTGAAGAAATGGCTTTTTTTCCATAGTGAAAAGTAGCAGTTTAACTGCATCAAGAAGGCAGGATGGTGTGTTGGTTGTAACTTTGGACTGTGCTGCTAATATAGGTATGAAGGTCCATGTAGCAAGGACTGTAGATCCTCTGAGTTGCTGCCTTTCTTGTAAGATCTGTCATTGTGGCATCCTACTTGTATTTTGTAAGAACCTTTCATCTGGTACATGAAGTGAAGAAAACAACAACTTGCATTTATGGTTTCCTACCTCAAATCATGAGCTGCAGTGTAGAGGTTCAAAGATGGGCTGGTCTCAGAAGTGCATATGCTTCTCCACCAGAATGTATGTGTTACAACTACAGTCATAGTATGTATTGCATGGTTCACTTTATAAATTATACTTGCATATTCTAATGACAAGGTTATGTTTATGAAACTGCTCTGGAAAAATAAATGCTTTAGGATTTTTCAAGTGTTGTGTTCTGTGGGAATAATTCAGACATTGCAATGTGATAACTCTTTTTACTGTGTCAGGCACTGTTTTTAGCACGGTCCAGTCATTACAGGGTTGTACCCCAAGCTCATGGAGAATGCTGATTTTTTGGGTTTGTTTTTGTGTGCGTGTGGGTTGGTTGGTTGGTTGGTTTGGTTTTCGTGGTTTTTTTTCTTTTTTTTTTTTTGTTCGTTGGTTTTGTTTTGTTTTGTTTGGGTT
The DNA here is from genome assembly GCF_963082525.1 of Nesoenas mayeri. Taxonomy (NCBI): domain Eukaryota; kingdom Metazoa; phylum Chordata; class Aves; order Columbiformes; family Columbidae; genus Nesoenas; species Nesoenas mayeri. The sequence continues at coordinate 88,720,850 of NC_137543.1, forward strand.
GTGGGTTTTTTTTGGTGTTTGGTTGGTTTGGGTTTTGTGTGTGTGTGTGGGGGGGGGGTTGTTGGGTTTTTTTTTTTTGGTAAAAGCTTCATCTTTTATGGTCACTTTTTCTTTTTTGCGTAGGACAAGCGTGTACTTCTCCATTGGTGTTACAAATGCATCCAGTATTCTATGATATAGCACTTGATGTACCTGACTAGATCAGCGCTCTGCTTGGTGTGTTCTGATCATAGCCAGAGCCTCATCCCTTGATAGGAGGAAAGAAGGATGGTTTCTCACCCCTTCTCTCACCTCAGTGTCAGTAGGAGAACTATTCTATTCTTTAGACTAGAAAATAAGAAATTAGTTGTTTTATCAGGCAGTGACATTGTTTTGTTTAGCGTACCAATAATAATTGTTAATTCAGGCAGTTGAGATGACAGGGACTCTTCTCAGAAGCACAGACATAAAATCAACACTTTCAGCTGTGAACATCCCCAATGCAGAGGAGGCACGAGCTTGTTTAAGGCCTCTGCACTGCGGCCTGATATTTCTATTGCTCCTTGGTGTAATGGACTAACTTACATGCTGTTTAGAAAGAGCTATGGGTTCATGTTTTAATTATTGCTTCTCTGTGAGTCATAATTATCAAAACCACAAGTTACTACTGCTAAAACTTTGTTGGACGTTGTTTTTTTCATAACGTTGATATTGTAGATTTCAGGAGCTTATATGTTGCACTCTAGTTGGTCTAATTAACTGTGTTAGGAAGTGGGAAGCCTCTGTAACTCACTTTATCACAGTTAAACTCAGATTTTTTTTTTAAATATATTTTTATTTCAGATTTTATATCTTACAAGTGAGAGTAGAGCATTTTAAAACTAAACTGTTATTTTGATATAACTTTATTTAAAAATTAAAAAAAAAAAATCCTAACTTGTGCTTCATGATATCTGGTTAGATAAACTGTCTATTTTCAGAAGGGGAACATTGTGCCATAATTATGTATTGTTGTAATGTAGCTAAGGCTGCAATGTTGTTATTCAAAAATGAAATTAAACAGTACCTTCTGAACTTCGTGACACTGCCCCTTCTTAAGTGAACAAAGCATTTGACATCTATAAAAACATAAATGTCAAGTTTTTACTATGGAAATGAAGCAATTCTAATAAATGTTAAAGTGTTTTTAAATATTAGGCATAAAAATTAGGTGTAAAAATATGGTATTTGGGACCTTCTGTGACCCTGTTGACTTCCTACAGTTAAATAACAGTAGATATATTAGATGCCCTAGGTAATTTCATCAGTATGCATTAAAAGTAGATAGTAACTACTAAACATTTTCTTGGTCTTCTGTACAATAAAACAGGAAACAATTTGGTTGGCGACATAGAGGTGGAATGCAGTACAAAAATGAAATAAGATAAAACTCCCTGTGGAGAAGCAGTCTGCATGTTACACCCTGAAGGGATGAATGCTGATACTGTGCACGAAAGGCTTCTTTAGAGAGTCTTGGAATTTCTAAATATTTATTATGGCAGTATATAATGGCTGAATTACATAATGTGTTGCTGTTTCCTGCTTTCTATATCCTGAAAATACTTGATAATTCATCCTTCAGTTTAAATACTATTTGTAGTTTCATTAGAGTTTTGCAGATAGGAGCCTTGGAGCAATCAACACTATCAAAAAAAATACTTAGGAGCAAAAAAGAGATTAGTAGGGAACATATTCTAATAGCTAAAATATCAGGCTAAAAGTAGCTGCCCTGATTTTTAACTCTTTCCTCACCATTGACTCTTGGAAAATGAGAGCAAGCTGAGGTTCTGATACTCAGGATGATGCAATGCTCACTTGCTAAAATCTTCAATTCATGGTATAAAGTCCTGTCATTCTTTTATGATTTATTTATCTGATTTATGGTGTATACAAATAGACTGAAAATTATTTTCTTTGGTTCTTGTGTTTGAAATATGCAAGCAATTGTTATTCATCTGCAAAAGCTTATTCAGACTTTTTTTTTTCTCTTAAATTGTCTTGGAGAATCTTTGAGTGTTCCTCGTTATTCATCAGTAACAATGGCATGGTACCATACAGATGCTGAGCTGTTTGCAAAATTCCAGATAAAGTGCTCACTTGAACGTGTAGGCAGCTCTTGGGTTATGAGAACCTGAAGTGTTATGCTGGTCTTACCTAAATGTTAATATGTTTACTTAAAGCTTAAAATGCATTGGAGATGGTTGAATCATCAGCAAAGGAAAGAGGAGGGAAAAAAACCCAAACAACAACAACAAAAAAACCCCACAGGGTTTTCATTTATTAATGGGAGATCTTTTAGTTTAGGAAAAAAAAAACCAAACAACTGACAGTTGTTCCTAGAGTTGGAAAAACTGATATTTACCAAAGATATGGACTTGAAAAGAAATATTTTGGATGTCTTGTCTGTACATGTCTAAGAGCAGCTACTTCATACTCCAAAATTCAAGTTTTAAAAAAGCTGCTTTTTTTCCAATCTCAAGAGTCCAGTCTGTGCTGTACTGAGGTGCAAGGAGTGGTTCTGAAGTTCCTGAAGACTTTCACCATCTTATTCCAGATGGGTGTGGGAAGATACAGTTGAGGTAGAAGCTCTGCCAGCACTTCCCCACCTCTGCACTCACTACTAATCTGGCAAAGAACAAATGGAACTTTAACAAGACCTGACTTGGTTTCCTGCTGTGCCACTGCCACCAGAACACCCTTTGTGATCCTAATGAAAGCTCTACAACCACTAGAGCAAAACTGTGTTACAAATTTTCTCTCTCAGCCCATGTAGCCTAGTATTTTTCTGAGAAGGTGGTGTCTGCTGTTGCTGCTTTGCGATGCAGAAGCAGAGAATGGTGTGACTGCAGTCAGGAATCGAGAATAGGTGGCTGCCCAATGCCATGACTGAAATCAACAAATCAGCACATGAGACGCATAAATCCTGCAAGAGGACCAACCAAGCAGGGTAAGGGACTTTGGTTTCTATTCTCCTAAGCTGTGGAAGAGCTGGTGTGACATCAAGATTTCACAGATGAATCCACACATTTATATTAATTTTTGGGAAGAGCAGTAGCTAGTTGGAAAGTCTCGGGCTAGAAATACATTTGAATACACTTCTTGGTGGTAGGATTCATGTCCTTATTTTGTCTAGTAGTAAGAGTCTTATTGCTCAAAGGATCAGTAGAACAATTTGGCACTTGGTAGCTCATTGCCTGGAGCTCTAAGGAAGAAATTTCAAACTGTTCTTAAATCTAAAGACATTTTAGTTAAGCAATAGGGAGCTAAATTGCAGTCCTGAAGAGTTATAGTACTGTTTGGATGGTGCTTTGGGCTTGTGGGTTTGTTTTGTTTTGGTGGGGGGGAGATAGGGGGAGAAGTGGATTTTAGTTTGTTTGGTTTGTAATTCTTCTTTGGTGGTGTTTTCTGGGAGGGTTTGTTAGTTTGTCTTGGTTTGGGTTTGTTTTGGATTTGTTGGGTTTTTTTGCTTGTTTGCTTGTTTTCTGTTGGTTTGTGTTGTTTTTTGTTTGCTTGCTTGTTTGGTTTTTTTTAAGCAGCAAAACAAAGCTTAAAAAATACTGCAAAAACTCAGAGCTCCCGATTTACTCAATTTTCCCCTATTCTAGTTATTCTTAGGAAAGTGGACTGCTTCTTCACTGTTTTGGTGACAATTCTGTCCTTTTTGAGGATTTCTAGAGCAAAGTACTTGTTGTCGTCTGTCTCCATGAATGAGGAGGAGTTTATTGCAGACTTTTTCCTTGGCTGTGACACTAAGGTAAAGGTCTATGAACATAGCAGGCAAAACATTATTTTAGTAACTCACCTGAGATGGTTTCAATAAAATAGATTGTTTCAGTTGCTGGAAAGCTAAATAAAGGAGAGGGGGTTTGTTATGACTGGATATTATCAGTCTCTTGAGATATTTTTTTTTTGTAGTGACCAATAATGAGCATCACAACTTTTCTTGCATACCTGGCTTGTTACTGACTCATATGTTTGACTGGACCTGAAGAGACTTTGACAGTATCCAACCATTAGTCGATGTACAAGAAACCATCATGTATCGCTATTACTAAGGTGGTCTGGAAAATCTTGTCCTGGGTGTCTAATATAAAGCCCAATCTTTTCTTAAAATTGCAATGACATCAGTCTACTAGGTGAAAATTTTGCTGTGGTACCCTTTGACATTGTGCTGGGACAATGGTTCCCATGGTTTCTGTACCAACAGGCTACTGTTTACCCTTTGACTTTTTCATGGAAGACGGTATGCATTTCCGCTGAGGTTTTAATTAAAAACATTTAAATGAGATATGGTCCTGTAGACCATCAGTTTTGAGCTTGTAGATCAGCAGAGACTTATAAGCCAGAGTGTGGAAAGCAGTGTGCTAAGGAATTAGTTTAATATATCTGAGCGCCTCTATTTAATAAGTAGTAGCAACTACTTTGTCCCTTAGCCTCATTTCTTGAAGATGTAGTTAAGACCTTTTTGCACTGCACTGCTGATCCCTCCTTTAACTGTAACACACAGATGTTGCAGAGTTATCTTAAACGATAAAACGTTAAAATGTTTTTCACCAGCAAATGTGAAAGCTTCATTTAAAAGTTTGTAAATATTTTCCTGTCTTTAATAAAATATAGTGACCTGTTATAATGCCTTAAGAAGATGTAAATTATAGTATTAATTAATTATGATATTAATTAAAACTGCAGTTCCTCTCCCGAACTTTCTATATTGGTAGAAGCTATTGGTACAGTTCACTCAGCTGAAAAATCAAAACAAAACAGTGGTTACCATTCAAGAAGCAAGCTGGTATGAAGAAAACACTTCTGTGGGAGTAGAGGATTGCATACACCTTCCTTTCATTAGAAAAATGCATTTTATGGTCTTCTGATAGTGGTCAGATTATGTCAGGTTACATAGTTTTTTCTCTTCAAGTAAGCAGTAAGCTTGTAATACTACTAATGATCCACACCACAATTTACTTAAATGTTTGGCTCTTTGAGTAAAACCACAACAGATGCATGGAAAAAGTAAAAACCAATGAGCCAACCAAGCCCCAGCCCCCAAACAAACACTCACCTCCCTCTCCTGCTGAATTATATATATCTGGGAAGAGGGAACCTCTGTGTATGTAAAGAGACATGTAGGAAATTTAAAATGATTTTGTACTTGTGATTTAAAAACAAAACATCACTTTGAAATGTACTGGTGAGTTCATTCATGAAAAATACTGCCAAGAGAACTAGGAGGGTGTCTGGCAGGTATTTTGCATGATGGCAGATGAACAAGAACATATAAGCTTCTTAACAAGACAAACTGATATTGAGGCATCAGCCAAAACTGTTGTGTTTAAACAAGTATGATTTTACTACTAATACACCAGATGGAATGCTCCATTAAAACTGCCTTTATTTAATGTGCAAAGTAAAAGTTACAGATGTTCAAAGATACCATAAAGAGATTTCCATTTTAGCATCTGCAAAAGAGTAAATTTGCCATATGGCAAAGTGTGTTTCTTGATGCTGCTTGGAAGCACCTATCATTCTGTGTCAGTCATACCAGCACAATTAATGTTCATCAGATTAGGTAAATACAAGTGTTATATCAGATATTATCTGTTCACTGTATGGATGAGTGAGTTTTGCATTCCCTTGCATATCTTTGCTTTTCCCTTAAACAGTAACTTTTGTTAGCAATAGTTTTCTTCCTTTTCCATTCCTTTTGTTTCAGGGGGAGGTGGAATGGAAAAGGGTCATCACTGAAGTTCACACATCACTGAGATAAAATGGGAACATTAGGGTGCATATTTAGCTGGTGGTAAAATGTGTGGGACAAGGTGGATTTCACACTGTGGGATCCATAGGCTGCTCCCTCTAAGATGGGTAAAAGGCAGCAGTACCACATCTGCAGAACAGATGCAGCCAAGAGGTAGCTCATGCCTCTCTTGAGGCAGTGTGCACAGCACTGCTCTTCTGCAAACTATCATAGATGATAAAAACCTTATTTTTGTCAAATTGAGGTGATATTCTACTCACTGTAATGTTAGAAGGAACTAATGTTTTACAAAGATCTGCTAAACTCTTAACAGATGCTATGTGCAGTCTAACTCAATTCTCTACTACTGGAACACCTTTTTTCCATATATCATAGCTTCTTTAAAAAGGACTATCTGTATTCACAGGTATATGATAAATGTTTTATTTGTTGCCAAAAATGCTAATAATTAAATTTTAATCTGTTGAAGTATGTTTTTCCTCAGTCTTCTGTGTGAAAACACCTGTTGAGTTTCCCCTGATTCTCAAAAGCAGCTGAGACCACTCAGGAATAGGTGTGTCCTTGACAGAGTTTGAAAGCTTTTATTGAGATGAAAAAATCAACTGTGGTCACAGGTCTGCTCCTAATTAAACTTTATAAAGCAACTTGTATTATTTGACTGTTTTAGCATATCATACATTTCCACTGACTTCCATTAGCTTACTGGGGTTGTTATTTGTGTTTTCTGGTTATACATTTAGTCCTACAAGCCCACTGTAAGATATCATACAGTCTCAGAATTCTAACAAAGGATTCTAGACTGAGAAACAATGGAGACAGATAGACATGTGCTTCTTTTGACAGTTATAGCTGGTAAGTCATGAAATTCTTTAACAAAAGTAGATTTCTTGACATCTTCAATTTTAGAATAGGTCCACGACTGAAAAATATGTTGCCTATTTTTAAATTCCTTTTCAAGGATGAAACTGATAGAATTGAATAGAAAACTATATTAAAACCTGTGACATGAACTGATCAGCTGCTTCTGTTTTCTGATCACTTATATAAGTTCGCCTTTTAAATTGTTATGATATGGACAGTCGCATGCAGTTCAGTGTTGTGAAACTGATTAAAAGAGGGCCAACTTTGAAAATCACAAGAGTACAAATTTGCGGGGATGGGGGATATCATAACTGTAACTGATTAAAACTTTGAAGGCTTTTATTAGAAGCATATTTCTAATTAGTTTTGAGGATCTGTCCACTATGAGCTGGAATTTTAAGAAAATTTTAAGAGAAGGCGTAAAACCTAGAGGAGCTGATAGTATATAACTCTTCCTGGAAATAAACAATGGTGTTCTTAAACCAGGTAAGAGCAGTCTTATCAGTACATATGTATAATATGTGTATTCTGTAATGATTTTGGGTCCTGTTGTCCTTTGATTATTTCTTTGAGGACTTACATGTATGGGGTTTTTTTGTTTTGTTTTGGTTTTTTGTTTGTTTGTTTGTTTGTTTTTACCAGAGACAGTGCAAAATTTGTGTGGTGTAGTATGAATTAATTTTGTCACCACACATGAGTATGGGAGATGGCTGCATCTTCTCCTGGAGCCAGGAAAAGCTGCTGCCTCATCCAGACCTCTCACCCTGGGGCCGTAGCAGCCCACTTGGCTCTGCAACCAGCTGACATAATGTGACCTATGGGCACGAATACCCTCACATGGGGTTTTTCTGCTGTTTTCCAGCAATCTGCAACTCTGGACTACTACTGCCTGTGCCTAAAGCCAGCCCTGGCTCTACCCCACTGAGATACCACAGAGATGGAATGTAGCTGGAGATGTTTGGAGAGGGGCCTCCCGGGAGCCCAGGGGTGCAGCAGAGATGTTCTTGTGAATCCTGCACTCATGTGCCATGTGTGTAAATTAACAGCAGTGGCTGTAGGTGGGAGTTGTATTCATTTTCTCTGTGCGCTGAAAGCCTAATATAAATGTTGCAGTATAAAAACCACAACTGTCAGCTATATGTTGCAAGATCGGGAAGCCTCTGATAGTAAAAGTACAGAAAGAGAGCAAATAAAATCTTGGGAAGGCTCATATAAAAGGTGACCAGTGTACTGTTCAGTTTTTCACCTAGGTGAGGTAGTTGAGTGTTCCCTTGCCAGCTTCTTTCCTTGTCTTTTAGAAGATCTGTGTGAAATGAGGGGAAGTTGATTCAACTTGGTGGTCAGAGAGGAGCAAAGTGAAAATTTTGTTCTCTTCATCTACTTTTTTTTTTTTTTTCCCCAGATATTTCAATCTGTTTTCATTTGCAAAACCCTGATGGAATAATCTTGAAAGAGTTATGCCTGTTTTTCTTGGCATTTTGTGATCTTACTCCATGCAGTGTGAAGGACCTGCTGCTTATCCCAAAAATTATGAAATTGAATGCAGATTGATCTTGGATGTGCTCCAGTGTCATTCCTTAAACTTTACATTTTATGAGCTCTCGCCTTTCTCCTCTGGTTTCCCTCCCCTCTCTCTCACCATGCTCCTTTGCAATGACCTTTGTAGGGCCAGGGATTTCACTTTCTCACATGTTGTTACATGCAGTGAATATATAGCTCCATTTAGAAATGAAAGACTAACATGTTTCGAAATAGCAGTTCCAAAGTACTTTTTGCACTGTATTACCAACTAGTCTGCCTCCTGACTCAACTAGGGTATCAGTATATTATTCCTATTTTTTTTGAGAAGTGTGGCTTCCTGTGATTACCACAACACTATTTGATTTAGGATCCTTCTAATTAACAAGCATGTGCTTACATAAGAGAGTGTATGCAAATAAATGTGACAGTTTATTAAAAATACATATTTTTTTAATGCAATTTAATTGTGTCTTACCATGGGAGTTTCTTCTGATTTGAAGCATGAATTCCAGAGCAGCTGAACTTTCATTCTGGCTGAGACCACCATGAGATAAGTTTAATTCCACAAAGGCTACCTTGCCTTGGACAAGAATTACTTTTTTTTTTTAATCAGTCTGTCAAGATCTTCTAAATCTTCAGAGTTTTCTTTTTGAGTGGAGTAAATGCTAGGAGATAGTTGATGATCTCATTTATTCCAAATACCTTTCATCTAGTTTAGTGATATGAGTTGCCTATTGATCTTAAATAATACTAACAATAAAATAAAACAACCATAAATGTAGCTCCTATGCAGCAATTATAAGATTGAAGAGCTTTGGCTTTGTGTTAATTCATATAGAACATATTATCTTATTTAAGTAGGTGAGAACATCTTGATGGCTGCGACTGGACGTAGCTGTCCTCTTGACTTCTCCATGCTGCCTTTTCACAGGAGATCGAGTCATGAGATCAGGTAGTTGATGCTGAGTTTTTCCCAGAAGTATTCCTTTGGTTGCCAGTGTTCTTAAAATATTCTAGGCAAAACATCCAGCTAAAAAGGTGAAATGACTTATTTTGTTACTGAGCACAATTGTTGAATCCATGCTTTCTTGCATAATATTCTGTGGTATATTGTGAACTGTGTTTTACACTCTCCAGCGTCCAAGTGTAGCTGCTTTAAGAACTTGCCAAAGCTGTGCCCAATTATTTTGCAAGGTATGAAGCTTTTTTTTTCTTCTGTTAAAATGACATTTTTCTGAGGATCACCATTGCCTTATTTACAGGATTCTGTCTTTTTAACTACTTTTTTTATCTTTAACATCTTAAACAGACTGTTTGAAGTAATATTAAATATTATCTCAGGTCTGTTTAGTTCTCAGTTTTCTGTTGAAAGAAGTCAGTACTCCACAGTTCATTTGATTAAGTATTTTTGTATTTTTTTCTATTTCCACAAATAAAAAGATTATATTTTTCTGTGAATCTCGCACTCTGAATCTTGATCCCATTATGGAAAACCACTCAAAAGTGATTCAAACAGCAGTGGGAAATACTACCTAAAATTGTTAGAGTAAGTAGCCTTTTAGAGAGGGAAGTCAATCTAAGAATTACAGTAGGCAACTGGAAAGGTTACGGATTTGATCACGCCGGTTAGCATGTTTACGAAGCTGCTTTATACTTATAGGTCTTGCAGGGTAGGATTCTGGATTATGTTTCCATGGTAAATTTATAGAATTAGTAAACCAGATTAAGGAAAATTTGAGGTAGCTACTTCAAAAACAAGGAAGGTTTCTCTTATAACTTAAGCTGCTCTGCAAACCTGCTTACATTGCACATTTTTAGAGTCTTACATGCAGCAGGACCTCTGTAGCTGTGTGCATGGCTTCTCTGCTGCATCTTTCAGAGGCTTCTTGGACAGGGATAATCCTCCCCACTCCTTTAACAGGGGACTTATGGCTGAGGTAAAGGAGACAGAGCAACCACAGGATTCTTTGTGATTCAAGGATAACCGAAGTGTAGTAAATTTTTGGTAACTTAAAATGCTTTATTGTAATTCTAAAAATTCTTTTGTATTCTCCTGTGGTTAATTTTCTTCCTTATTGTAAACTAATGCAATGAATTTGGGACAGGGGCTGCTTTTGTTTTCTAATTAGGAATGACCGTCATCATTAAATATTGCTTGTCTTCCATGATGAGACTTAAAATTCTCAGCTGAAAGATTCTTTGACATCCAGGGACAGAATGGTGAAGCATTGCCATCTCTCTTTCCATTTACATTTTCCAACTCTGATTTTTCTTGTCCCCTGAACCAAGTAGTCTGACACCCTATGCTCTGGAAAAAAAGTAATTATTGTCATTGCTAGAGACTAATAAACTAAGAGTTTTAAAAGCAGTGACAGACTGCCAGCACCTCATCTTGTATTGAGACAAAAGTGATCTGTTATGTCACTTTCCAAGTTCAATATCTGTGTTTAAAATAAATGAAACAGATTATTAAAAGGAAAAAAAAAAATCAGTTTCTTTTGTGAAGTTATATAAGGCGATCAAAAGGAACACTAAATCACATAGTCCATCCTCTTTCTGCCCTGCCCCTCTTCCCTGATCATAGGAGAAATATATCAGCAGACAAAAAAAATCCTAGAGAAATGGAAAATTAGGTATTAACATACAGACATTTATCTTTGGATCCCATTTGTAAACTGCAGATAACTTTTTAAGTTGCAGGGTATGTTCCACCTGGCGTTATCTTCCATGCATCAATGATGTCTAAATTTGTTCATTACGTGTGTTTGTAACTATACTTGTAACATCTGGCTGACCAAAATGCTATTTTTGAACATACAGACAAAGGTGGTGAGCATGATTGTTATTTATCAGTTGCCTTTTTTTAACCTCTCAGAACTGTCTGTACTCTCCAAAAGCTTTTCTATCTTTTTTTCCCTTTTGCTCAGAGCACATTTGACACACAAACAAAAGTGACTTTTGTCTTGTAATGGAAACACGCCAAGCTGTTTGACATTCTGACAGGTGGGATATTATTTAGTGCTGCTGAAATTTGGGTTGTATGGGGTGCTTTGTTCCTCCTAGATTGTGTTTTGACTTGCTTGTTTCTGACTGCCATTGTAGCATTAACCTTCTTTATCGGACTTGGAACATGCCTGCAAGAATTAGCCTTATAAATGGCATTGAGGGCTTTTTCCTACATGACCAACATGTTTCTGAATCTAATTGTACAACAGGAGTTAAAAAGTTTTCCTTTTGTATATTTTTTTCCATATCTTTAGGTGTGCACGCTTGGTTTTTTTCCCCTTTTGCCCTTAGTTTGGAATATACCATCATAAATAAAATACTTAAATTCTGTTTTCTTCAGCAACATTTATTAAAATAATACCTCTAAACCTACAGTCTGACAAAGAGGAAAGGAGTCTAAATTATACAGCTTCAGAATCTGTTTACTAAGTATTTGGAGTTTTCTTTTGTTGGGGTCAGAGAGTTGATTTTGGGTTTGTTGCTGTCAGATGCACAGAGATAACAAATGTGCCAAGAGTATCTAAGCGGGAAACAAGCTATGATATCACCTTTATAACAGTATGAGTAGGAAAGAATTGTTGGCCACCAGGAGCTTGATCACGTACTGTCATTATTTTTATTCATTATGTGGTTGTTTAGCCTGCTGGTGTTGCTATACTGAGTTCTCTGTTGCATACTATGATTGAAAAGATATGTCAAAGGAAAAGTCTTCTGTAAGTCAGGAATTCCGAAAGGAAGAGACCGGGTTACTTAGTTTTCCCTGAGCACTGAGACAGCTGCTTCTCCATTGGACCCCAGTACAGCCGAAAATCCTGCTTCTGTGAGATCACCCATTGAGGTACCTTTAAGCTTGCCCAGGGATCTGGCATGTTGTACAGACTGCAACCCCTGCCTGCATGCCATGTGGCAACAGCAAGTCTGTCTAGAAGTGCTCTAGGAGCTTCTGGTGAACCTCGGCTTCATGTGAATGCAAATTTATACATCCATACTGGGGCTGGGCTCTTGCATTCCTTTTTTTGGCATTGCATTAAGCACCGTCCCCATTTTTTTTAATAGCTTCAAGTTTTCAGGCAGGTAAAACACATGGCATAAAGTGATGGATTACCTGGATAATTTTGGTATTTTGGAACCTGCAAAGTAATATGGGGTAGAGAGGGATAAAAATTAAGATCTAGTTTTCTGTTAAAATTAACAAACCATGAAGTTTTAGTTCAGTGATGTAGTGAGGTGTTAATGACCTACTCAGGATGCCTTGTGTTCAGGTTATGTTAGGCTATGTTGTAATGTTATAAACATGAGAAGTAGGTTTAAAGAAAAAAAAAAAAGTGCTCAAATGTTGAAGCAGAATGGGCAGCGAGGGACTGTCTGAGGAGCTGGGTGGATATTGAACTCCTAGGCTGTAGAAGACTTCTGGGAAATGTTAACTGCTTCAGTTTCTCAACTTATGAACAGAAAGAAGGTAAAGCTTAAAATGTGACAGCAAGAACGCAGTTTTCAGTGAGTTAAGTACAAGTCCTGAGTAGGTAAAGCAAACCAGAAATTTATTGATTTGCAATATGGGAAGCAGACACTAATATAGAAACAGGAAACCTGGTCTCTCCTGAATCTATGAATGTCAAGACTGAATACTGATGTTATGATAATGTTGATACTATGGATTTAATCCAGGGTTTGTAATTCATTGGTGTATCTGCAGCATGAAATAAATTAATACATTGTTGAGTTAGCAAGGAATTGGAAAGAAGTCCCAGGCCAGGCAGGTCACAAAAGAAATTTGCAGTGAGTGAATGGTTGATTTTTTTTAAACATAACATGTTGTCCAGACTCTTTATTTGAATTGCCATTAACAAATCTAGCTTCTGTGAAATTGTCTGCTCCTTTTATAATCCATTTTTACTGCTGTTTCACATAGCTGTTGCATAGCTGGTTTTCAACAATTGCAGCCTAGGATGTGTCTCACATCAGTTTTCTGATACTCTGTAAACCATTTAATAAATCCTATTTATCTATGATTTCAGACTAAATGTAGATAGGTATATTAGTTATGGAATTTCTATTGATAGGTTCCTGAATATCTTCAAATATCTGGGCCTTAGCAATGTGTATGTGTTGATATTATCTTTTCAAGATAAATTTAAAAAGTATTGGCAAAGATTAACACTCAGAAGTTGACTACAAAGTTTCTCAGAACTGTATAGCTTTGTGACTTGCTCAAAGTAATTTCTGTAATCTGTTAAAAGTAACTCCAGCTTTTAAATTTAATGGTATTACAATGCGTGAAAAGTGCTTCACCTAGATTTGAAATCTAACTTAATGTTTAAAACATGGGATTTGTTTTGCTGTTCCTCTGCTGAACACTCATGTGCTCTTAACACTCTGCTGTTAGAATTTGCTGTTGTTAAAGTCCACAAAACAGGAGAACACTCTAAATGCTTTTCAGGATGAATACCACAAATAACCAAGTCTGGTGGTCCTCTCTTCATTACCTTCACTTTCACATATGTTCTTTTGTAAGTCCTCTTCACAAAGTCGAAAGCAAATGAATGAATTACTATATAATAAGCCAGTGCTTGAACTTAAGATGCATTTCTTAACTGCTGTGTGCAACCCTTTTATGATTTTAAAGTGCTCGAACTAGCAGAGCATGGAAATCTATGTGCTGTATAAACTGGGCAAAGATCTCAGCATATTGCTGCTGCATCAATTGGTACAGAAATATTTTCTGGCTTTCATTGAAATAAATACAAGAAACAGCTGCTTTTAATCTGCAGTGAAAAACAGAATCAAGTGGGGAAAAATTGTCCACTGAAAGTGAATTTGAAATGAAATTGTTACACTTTAAGTATTGGAATGAAGCAGCTGGGATGTCTGGTTGCTCTTCCATGCAATTTATGCTAAGAGTATAGTACATATGCTATACAGTTATATATGTGGTATGTATGTTAACCATTAAAAGAACGTTTGAAGTTGCTATACTAATATGAAAATCACTAAGAGGAAAGACAAACATACAAGATGATAATATAAATTTGAAAAAATAAAATATTTCCCTATGTCTGCAAATGTGTCTAAATGATTCAGCACAATGTGTATAATGCTGATAAATAAGAAGCTGAAATTAAAGAGCACAAGAAATAGAAATTTAGGTTTCATCTTTGCAAACATGCAAAACTTCACAGTTCTGTTGAATGCAGGAAAAGATGCTGACTTAAAGCTGGAGTAACATATTAAAACCAGATTAGAAAGCTTTTCATAAAAACAATTAGGATATGTCCTCTAACATTTGTTTTACAAATTATTTCAATGAGGACTATGCACATATTTAATTTATGGCAGCATATTTTGGGCATGAAAGTTGACTTGGAAACATCATCATAACAATGAAGTGAGTGGAGATACCTGTTGAGATGAAACTTTTTTTTTTTTTGTATATTAGTTTAGCAGTTGTATTGAAAAGAAGAAAATTACAAGTAATCAAAATATAATAAAATGCAAACACCATGAAGTACTATTATGAGGTAAGAGAACAATGAAATATGTAGCATCTTAGTCCGTCATGCCCCAGTGGCAAGTTTCCTATTAATTTTATACTGGTGAATTTCTCCAAGATGAGATACCAGACATTGTTTACTGTGCATGTAACACTTCTTAAATGTAACCTGATACCCTTCTCAGCAGAAGACTTTCTAAAGAATATATAACATTGTGTCTGTACTTCCCAAAAATATCAATGCAAGGATGAGAGTGACCCTGTTATTTTCATGACATTTTCCTGAGACAGCTATGGAAAAAGTCTGACGTTTCAAAACTTTTTGTTGACATTGTAGAAGCAGAGGTATTCAGCCATATAGATGTTTAAAATATTGAGTAAGACTACTGTGTGGCTTAACAAAATAATTACAATTCTAAATCCTGGACAATAGAATAGCTAGAATTGAATCAGAATCTGTATTATGGCCTTTCTGATTTAAGTAGTCTGAAATGAACTTCAGCAGTGATAACAGCAAGCAGTTAATGCTGAATAATAACTTCTTGGAATATTAAGTCTGAAATATCTTTGGGCATTTGAAGTGAAATGTTCCCACTTGTATAGATTTGACTAAAAAAACTGAAATCCCACTCAATTAGGTAAATAGAATAGCTCTAGTAGGGTCATGATTACTTTCAAATTAGCCCTAAATCTTTCAGATGCTTAAATTCTTTAGAAAACTCGTCCTAAGTGTATGTCCTTGCAGTTCCATTGCAACGGTTGCTTGATAATTTTATGGAGTGGGGAGTAGCCCTCTTCATTTGTTCTGGTCTTCTAACTTGAGAGTGAATCAGAAGGTGAACGTCAGGTACCTAAGCTCCAATACATATTCAATGAAGAAGGTAAAATACTTGCTAGGGTATTAAAGGGAATTTGGGTTGTTCAAATTTAGAAGACTGAGGTAGTGCCATCTAGATGGCGGAACTGCCATCTCGCTGGAGAACTTCAGTCTACCCCTGCTGATGTCCTTCCCCTAATTTTTGTCTGAGAGCGTGTGAACCATTTCTTGGTATGCAGTATGGTTTTGACTACATTTGGCTGTGGATTGTACTTTCTTTGGAGCTGTTGATTTATTTCTGTTTATCAAGTAAACAGATCAATTTCCAAAACAAGATGTAACTTTGGAAAGCTTAATTATGAATAGATTTTCTTGCTGAAAGAACATCCTAATACTAATGAGGAATAGGCAAGCATTGAGAAAACATCAACTTTTCTGTCAACTTGATCTTTTGCCTTGTCACTTGCCTGAAAATGCAGTTGTCACATTTTATTGCCTACCTTTGTTTCCCTTGTTTGTGAATAACAAATGACAATATAGTGTGATAAAGTACAGTAATCTTCATGGTAAATCCACTGACTTGTTTTGTTCAAGCAAAGGTCAAAAACAGAGGTATGCTTTCAAGACCTTGGAATTTCAGACTCAAATATTTTTATGTTAGAAATCAATACTTGAAGTTAATTAGAATTTTTTGTTTGTTTCTTGTGTGTTTTGTCTTGTTCTCTTTTTTCTGGATTAGGCTTTTTCACTCTGGAACGGTCCAGTTATTCATAGAGAAAGGCAGCTTGTTACTACCATCCATGGTTTGCAGTCCATAGGGCTTTAGGACAAAATACAGGAATCACTTTGAGCACTTGATTCTTTCTTTATCACTGGTTTTAATGAAATCTTTTGAAAGAGGTTGACTTGATCCTCAAAATTACCTCATTAATTATTCCTGTTTAGTAAGAATCTCCATGAAAAGCAGCGATTTACTCACAATTTGAAAAATAGATGAGATTATTATTTTCCTTCTCTATTAGTCTAGTAATACTAGCCCAATAGTAATCTACTAATCTAGTCTACCCTGCCACTTCTTCAGCAGGATTTTGGACAAATGTGAATCCAGACCTTGAACTTTCTCATAAAAAGTTCTTAGGTTTTGCAGCATGGTTTTTGGCAAGATTCTTACCTGCTTGAAGATCCTGGTTTCTGTTGCTGTTGGATAAAAGAATATATCTCCTTTGATAATAGTAGCTTAAAAAAGGAATTTTGTTTCATACCAAACCCCTGAAATGTTAGCTATTTCTCTGTATTTTTCTTAGAATGTTTCTTTTTCCTTGGCTGGTTTGCCTTGTCATTAAATTGTGTAACTTAAACCAACGGAGAAACAAAGTCTGAATAGAAAACAAACCAATCAGGAAAAGTTAAAACCACCTGGTGGCCTATTGCTTCTGAGCATAAAATATACCTTTCAAATTATTCCCAATAGAATTTGAGGAAAACATTTTAGAAACGATGACTAGAAGCACATTTTAATGTAATATTTTAAGTGACTGACTTTTTACCGAGTCTGCCCCTGTAAATGTGATATATCAGTTCTGAAACACCTGCATTGAAGTGAACCAGCAATACCTTTCAACACCTTAAGCCACTGGCCAGGTTCTACATCTCAGGCAGTGAATGTAAGTAAAGGTCATGATGTCATCACTCTGCTGTGAGGGTGCCTGGATTAAAATGTCCTGCCATCCAGGGAGGGGGAAACGAGGAAAGAGGAAGACGGGAGGGGGAATCTGTCATCCCTGAGGTAAGATTTTGAACAGTGCAAATACTACAGTCGTCATAGCCAGACATGACAGCATGCAGCAAGATTGTTACATGAAATCACACTTACAATGCACAGTGGACCAAGTGACAATAAGGTAATTGTTGTACACCGGGAGACTAAGAAATGGATTTCTAATGCTTAATACCTACAAAAATTCCCTGTGAGAGAGGCATGCATAAAGGCAACATTATGTACTAGATTATAGGTTATTACACTGTAAGCGCTGCAAAAATTTTGTTTGCCAGTGTGCTAGAATGGAGGTTATTTTGCTCTCTGCATCCTTTTTGGCTTCGTGTATCAACTGAATTTCCCTGATAGCCCTTTGGTAACCTTCTTCTGAAATCCTGACTAGGGCAGATTTTTAGTTTTGCAGTTGCTGACTATGAACTGAATGTCTTTCTCTGGTACCACATGCAACAAGGATTTGCTTTTCCTGTATGTGTCTGTAGGTGGAGGCTCACATAGGCTGAGGTCACAGAAAGTCTTGACCTTTAAAGGAGGCAGGGCAAGGGCAAGAAGTTGTTGTCAGGTAATTACTGAATTTTAAAGTTGTTCTTAATACGCAGAGAAAACAGAGAACAAGATTTCATTGGTTGGTTTGTTTGTTTTCTCCAAATTATATGACACTTGGGTTTATGTTTTTGTAATGTAGATACTATGGTTATACTATGTAATACATAATAGCAACAAAGACTTCCTGTTGGTTGCCCTAGAAGTATTTGTTTTACCTGGTTAAATTCTAAACCATCTAAGTCATGTTTATGAACTGTGTAACAAACTCGATATTTGGTGATATGGAGATCTGGTGATGTGTGCACACTTCTAGGTAATCATGGATATATTCTGAAAATCAAAATAGATTTTGTCTGAAACTTATTAAATAGTATAATTGGATTAGTTATTAATTTAATTCATACTGGTACTACTGAAGTCATAACTTCAAAAATTATTTTCCATTCCTCCTTACGCAAACTAGTTAAGCATTTGGCATCCCATACTGAAAATGCAGAATGCAATAAATTAAATAATGGAATAAACGTTGAAGGATTAGATATAAAATAAAATTAATACCCGTTTAATAATTGCATTAAGACATTTTATGTTTAAAATGAGTCTCTGCTCACTAGTTATGGCCTTCCTATCATTGTACAATGTCACTTGGGTTTGGTAGCAAAGATCATGAACGGCTTGAGAGAACACATTTTGTTGGTTTTACTAAGCCTGTGTGTCAGTCTTTGTGTGCATAGGGTCACTTTCTGATTTCACCTACTTCAGCATAATTCCAGAGTGATCAAATTAAATGAATTTTTCTGGACAAGCAGAAAGAAATTCTGGAAATGACTCTTGTGTCTTTCAAGCCTGGCATTGGGCGTCCACACATTTGAAACTCTGGGCCTTTATGGATGTTTACATTTCGTGAGGAAGCTTACAAAAATATATTTATTTCTCCAAGGAATCCCACATGAAGCATTTTTTTTACTTTCCAGTAAGAGTCATGGTTCCCTTTAGTATCACTTTTGGAAAGACTAAAAATTTTTGGATGATGCCTTTAATATGCAGTATGTTTCTCAAGTTGTGTTGCTTTCTTCTGTGGAAATGCCTAATTTTTTCACCATATCACACAGTAATTTTTAAAACAGTAGTCAGATACACAGGCTACTCTGAATTAATTGTTATTGACTATACCCACGACTGTTCACAGCAAAGAAATTCCATATTCTATAAAACGATTCACATAAACTGAAATGCAATAGGCAAATTTGAATCATTGATTTAATGTTGTTGGTAGTTATATTTTTTATGTATCTAAAACAATAGGGATGTATTTAAAACAACAGGCCTGATATTTTGCATAACCCTTTCTTGGCTGTCAAAAAAAAGCAGCTGCTCATGCATTAATACCAGCATAAATTTTATATTTCAGTTCTGGTAATAACTCTCTGACTCAAAGAAAATACGTGAATAAATGCAAAGACTGAATACTCTACTTACTGCTCTGCATTTGATTAGAAGGGTTTGTTAGTTTACACTTGTAAAAAAAAAAAATTAAAAATACATATTTTAGAAGTAAGTGTGCTTTTAAAACCTGCATGCATAAATAGCTGCCAGACAGCTGGTATTGCTTTTTGCAAATTTTCCATTAAAAAAAAAAAATCTATTTGTGTTCCTCTCCCTACCTTTCAGATTCATATTTTGTAACCATTTCACTAGTCCTACAGTAGATATGTAATTCAATACATGTCTTTTGGGGTGTGAAAAAGGGAGGATGGCTTTGAAAATATGCTATTATTGAGCTTCTGCAGAGTTATTCTCACTCTGATATGATAATGTTTCTCTGGCTAGAAGAATTAAAACACAGATTTCAAATTGAACAGAGCAAATTGTAGAGCAGAGAGCCAGGAGATCTATGTTTTTATATGGATTCTGGCCAATATCAATTAAATAGGGGCAGTGATCTGGGGTGTGACTTTGGTATCAGCTTTGTTACACATTCAAACTTCTTCTGAATTTATTTTTAATTTTTTTTAAATCCTTGGAATTTTTCCAAATGTAACAAACACAAGCCATTCATACTCTCTGTGATATGCCTTGCCAGTAACAGAGGCATGTATCAGAATTAAAAGGCTGGTATAAGGCTGATTTCATCCCCCTTCCTGCTTTAAAAAGGATTCTGTCTGGGATTTCCCTTGGAAAGGGAGGAGAAATGTCTTTCGTGCTTTGGATGTAGTAGTGGTAATCCATGTCAGTGTTTGCTGGAAAAGCATCTCCCTGCAGTGAAGTAACGTAAGTTTTAAACTGCACAGAAATTAGAGGTCACTGTAAAGTGGCAGCATAGTACTGTTGTATTGAGCAAATATTTTCTTTTCTTGACGGAAAATGATAATTTCAGGGCTGTGACACATTTATTTGCATGAATTTTTCCAACGAGAAATTCTGCTATCTTAACTGAGATAATGACTCATCTTCTCATTGAAATTACAGGATTCCAGTTTTTTTTACAGGAATTTAATAAAAATTGCAGGATTTTAATTACTGTAGAAGGCCAAGGGTAGTAGAATGTAGACAGGGAAATTCTTCTTTTTTCACTAATTTTAAGTTTTGTGAAAGATGTTCTATTCTTTCCCACGCTGCTACTTCCTATCTAGCAGTAATAATTTGGGAAAGTGTAAATCAAGTACTGTATGGATGATAAAAGGACAAGGCAAAAGAACCTTTGTATTGTGGTGGCATGTTACAAAACATTGGGAAAAGCAGACCCAGATTGGTAAAAATAATCATATTTCCATGGAAGTTAGGTGTGTGAGTACCCTGGAGAATCTAGGATCTAGACTTGAAGTAGGTAATTATGATAGGCTGTAACATCATTAATAATCTTCAGTATTTTTTTTCTGATGAGTAATAAAAGTTAGTAAGTTTGAGGTTGGTTTTTTTTTTTTTCCTTTGCTTCTTGGCACCCATTATTCCTGTGGAAACCGGCTTAAAACAATTGCTTTGATAGCATTTTCAAGTCAGATTGAGTTCAGTGAGTTGGACATAATGTTGATGAGACTCAGAGTCCTGAAGTTTCAAAGAAATTTCCGACAGGTGCATGTTGTCAGAGGACCAAAAGTGCTGATATTCCTCAGGCTGCAGAGTCAATATTCATTATTTTAGAACTGACTTGGCATCATTGCAAGTAGTGTTTCTTTTGTGTTTTATAGGTACTTATTTCTCCTTTTCTTTGTAGCTAACTTTACATCTTTCTCCAGTTCTTGCAAAGACATGAAATAAGATTTATCCCAATTACAAAGATATCTGTCTTTGAAGATATTCAGAATATAGCTGGACAAAGCTGTGGTTGCCCCAATAGAAGTTGGTCCTGCTTTCACAGTATTACAGATCTTTTCCAACTTGTGTTATTCTACAATGTAAAATACTGATGCAGTGGAATTTTTATACATGAACGTGAACATGCCCTTTGTTCTACATGAAGGATTAAGAGTGTATAAAGACCTTAATCATTAATTGCTTAAGAAGCAGCAAGAGTGCAGGCAGTGAGTTTACTCTATATAGGTTATGCAAATGAATCAAATATACTTGAAGTGAAACCACAGAGCCACGAACATGATTAAGGGAGTGGAGCATCTCCCTTATGAGGAAAGGCTGAGGGAGCTGGGTCTCTTTAGTTTGGAGAAGAGGAGACTGAGGGGTGACCTTATTAATGTTTACAAATATATAAAGGGTGAGTGTCACGAGGATGGAGCCAGGCTCTTCTTGGTGACAACCAACAGTAGGACAAGAGGTAATGGGTTCAAACTGGAACACAAGAGGTTCCACTTAAATTTGAGGAGAAAATTCTTCTCAGTGAGGGTAACAGAGCACTGGAACAGGCTGCCCAGAGGGGTTGTGGAGTCTCCTACTCTGGAGACATTCAAAACCCCCCTGGACACATTCCTGTGTAGCCTCATCTAAGTGTTCCTGCTCCGGCATGGGGATTGGACTAGATGATCTTTTGAGGTCCCTTCCAATCCCTAACATTCTGTGATTCTGTCAAGTGAGGTCTTGATTCTGCTGATATCCTATGTTTTTCTAATTTGGCTAAAAATTAGAAAAAAAATCTATGACGTTTGGTGCATAAAATGAAACTAAAAGTAGGTCAGAATCGGAAACAAAGTGTGAAGTCAGGAAGTTATGTATAATAATGATGTATTGACAGAGAATGCTACGTGTGCAGCTCACTTAGTGACAGAATGAGTATATTCAGTTTATTTTGTGTCTGTTTGGTGAATTTAATGAGATTTCTGTTGCTCCTTTTGCATTGCATGCTACCTTTTCTGTAAGATCAGGAAGAGACAACTAGAGGAGATCATTTTTCAAAGTGAGATTTACAGATGTTTCATTTTACTGATATTTTAATTATACGTACTCGTATCTTTAAGACTGCATCTTTCATGCAATCTGGTTGATTCTATGTGTTGATTAAGAGCATACAATATTTTTTCTCCAAGTCTTAATTCCAGAAGTCCCTGTGGGCATCCTAACAGTTATGTCACAATGCTGACACATAATTCACTAAGTGTCTCTGGGTAGGTCTTTATAGCTTTTACACAATCTCTGCATGCTGTTCTTAAAATAAATGGTTTCTAGTTCCATCTGAATATTTGTAAAGCTGCAACATAGTTTCATGTCATAAAGGTGCTATGAGAAAATGGACTGAAATCCTTCTGTCAAGTTTGGACTTTGTTTACTACCTATTTCTTCTGTAATCATTGCAGGACTAAAACCTATTCTTGTTGCGATATTTATTTATTTGTCTTATTTGAAAAAAAATACAGGACTAGCTGGAGGAGGGTCAGAGAATTCACTCTGGCAAGTTTTGTTGTAAAGTCTGAGTCACCTTTCATGCCTGAGCATTGGGGATCATCATGTCAGTGGGTTTGTGATGGGTCAGTGTGGTGGGGACAGATCTGCAGCTGCTGCAGCTTTCGGGATATCTTCGCTGCAAAACAGAGATGCTGCTGCTTTCTTAAAGCTGACCTAATGAACACAAGCGCAGGAAACAACAGAAATGTGATGTTGTGGACTTCTGCTTTGCACTAGTAAGCTTTCTGTCTATCAAAGTCTGCTATCAAGGTTCTTTGTCCAAGGATTTGTGGTGCAAATATTAATTTATAACTTCAGTGCATTTTTGGTTTTGTTTGGTTTTGTTTTGTTTTTTTCAATCCATACCAGCTCAATTTGAGCTTGTGTATCCAGGCTACAGCAATATTTCTGTTTTTCTCTGGCAACATCCTTTCAGAGCTTTTCTAAGATTGTTTTGAAATGAGAAGTTTCTCTAGACCATGAAGCACTCAGAAACCAGAAGGACATGTGTCTCAGATTTGTGTTGTAGCCCTCTAAACACATACCAGTTTTTCACTGTATATCTCTGAAACAGATCACATTCTTCAAAACAAGATAGTGTAGTCGAAAAATTGGACTTCACTGGGTGTTGCAAATGCTGTACCTATAGCATATATACTCTAGTAGGTACATTCTATGTAAAAACAGCTTCTAAAAGGCTAAATCAGTGAAATGGACACCAACACTAGCTTTTCAGCAGCCATGTGGGCCACATCTATGTGTGGGTAACGCAGAACAAAGTTCACCAGAAGTTCCTCAGCCTTTGTTTATCCCTAGTCTGTTCCCTTATCCTCTAGGAGCCCTCCCACTTCTGCTGGCTAAAGGCAAAGTTTCAAGTCCTCCATTTTCAAGTCCTTAATTTAAACCATGGGTGTTTACAGTGAATTATTTAATGTATTGGTGAATAAGAGTTTTGAGTGAGATTCTGAAAATGGTGTTATTTCTTTCTTGTTTCAATTTGGTTTGAGGTTTGAGGGATGTGTTTTGCCCTAGTAGACCTTAATATTCTTCTGATCCTTTGTATGGGACTGTAGTTTTTTCTTGGTGTCCTTAGCCAAATTGTCTTTTTCCCATCTGTAGATAATAGGAGCATTTAGAACCTTGTGGTATTGCAGGCTGTACAGTGAGACCTCTTGTTACTCTGCAATATAACATTGACTCTATTAATTGTCTGGTTTTAATAATAATAATCCATTTAATGGGGATTTGTTTTGCCTAAAAAAAACAGTTTCAAGTTAGGCCTGCACACAACCCGGTCCCTTCAATTTCTATTCTGTTGCAAAAGAGAACATTTTCTATTTTTGCCACACTGTGTTTTTAATGAAGATAGTTAAGAAAGTTTGAAATGTAAAATGATTGGCCCTTTTCTTGGTAAGAACAGAATAAAACAAAACCTGTAGTTGTTCTGAATGTTAGAACAATATGCTTGTAATTAAACTATAGGGAGGACTATTACTCTTCATTTACACATCTACTTAGCTTTCCTGAAAAATTAACATGCTTTATACTAAAACAATTCTGGTTAGCTACTTATTGTGAAGAGGTTACTTAGAAGGATTTTTCTTTTAAAGAGATCCTAATTGGCTGTTTAGAATTCTACCTGTATTGATGTATTCCACACCTAGTAATCTTCTGACCTGTTTGCAAATGTGCTAAGTGTAGATATTTCGAAATTATTTATTTCTTTGTTGAATTAAATGCAGAGAGAAATATGACTTTTGATTACTTTGATCAAGCAGTGATATGTCAAAATGCTAAGAAAAAATAAATAACTTTTTAAAAGTATTTCTCATAAACTTGTATCTGCAGAGTTATTAAATTTTCTGAAATAGTTAGAATAGTTAGAATACTCAGTATTAGCACCAGAAAATCTAGTGTTAAGTTGTAAGGCTTTGTAGGAGCATACATCTTTTATTTTTTTGTCTTGGAATATGTCTTATTCCACATGTAGGCCAGCATGCATGTTGATTAAAAGCCAGCTGAATAACTAAGTTACAGCAGTAGCATGGTTCTTTTGGGGTCAAGCAACAATTGCTAGGTAATTTATTTCTCCAGTTTTCAAAGGGGTTGGGTGCTAGAACTATAGAGACACCAAGACCAGAATACTGGAAAGACAATATTCAGAGTGTACCAGTGTATATCTCCAGTACAGCAAACTTTCAGCCTTATTATGTAGGTAATAATTTATTTGGGAGAGTTTGGAATATGCTCACTTCCAACTGAAATGGAATTTTACATTATTGTATTGGACGGATAGAACCCTTATATAAATTTGTGTGTGTAAGAAGTGTTTAAACAATTCAAGTGACATGCTAAGAGAAAAATATATCTTTATTAGTAGGATTTTTTTATAGTAAGTTTAGCTGGTGGACCTTTCTAATGTAAGATTTGTGAAAAGAGGAATAGGTTTTTTGTATGTCTGCACAACATCTGTATTTAATTATAAACTGTATTTCCAAAAGTGATTAGCTGAAGTTGGGAAATTAATCCCTCAAAAAAACCCTCTTTTTAAATTTGAATTAGTTTTTGTTAATTAAAAAAAAATAAAATAAAATAAGTCCATGTGTTTCTTCCTTGTGCTTAGTCCAGACATGCTTGTCCCAATATAGACCTTTTAATGCTGCCACTGGTAATGTTTTCAATTGCAGAAAACACTTTTATAAAATGTTCCAGTAAGACATACTTTTTAGCAGAGTTTTCTGGTTTTATTTCCCATATGTACAGGATATTGCTTTGACATATCAAAGAATTGGTTCTGCTGCAAGCAGAAAGAAGGAACACGTAGTAAAAGTAACGGGGAACGGGTGGGTAAAAAACAACAACGGGAGGAGGCTGTGCAAGAAATTCAGGTTGCTTCCACCAAACAAGTCTTACATTCATTCCTGAAAGTCTCAGCCCTGGCTCTTTTGCTAGCTTTTACCAGTATGGCCTGCTTATCAAAGCACTTTATCAGTGGGGAAGGGATGTGGGTTAACCACTTCACTCAACTCAAACTTCCCAGTGAGCAGTCTGTCACCCAACAGCTGTTTTTCAATACATACACTATGTGCTGCAGAGCTGATTCAAAGCTCATGACAAGAACGGCATTGTATTATGGGGCTTGTTTGAGTTTGGAGTTAGTTTCCTATGAGCTTTAAGGGAAAAGAACCCAAATGCAGCTGCAAGGTTCTGCTTGGTTTTTTTTTTGTGTGTGTGTGGGTTTTTTTTGTTTTTGTTTTTTTTATTTATTTAAAGGAAAAAAAAAAAAAAGTATTTTCCCCATCACAGTTAAGTGTATGAGCATGTGTATATGTTTAAAATATGCAACAGCCAAAATGTGGATTTCAGAGCACCAGTATGGGGATTTGTGCTTGTTGGCAAACCCGTAGCCCTTGCCATCTCCCCCTTCTGGAAAGTGTCAGCGTATCTGTTTCAAGTGCTGGTATAGCAGACCAGATCAATCAGTAATTCTGTGGGTGGTATATCTCTAATAAAGATACAGAGTGTGAATGTGTGTGCCTATATTTCTATTTATTTCCATTCTATTTTTCCTCTGTGTGTATACAGAAAATAAAAATAGGTTCAAAAGTAGACTGAGTTTGAACAGTTTTTGAGGGGCAGGTTCAGGGCACATTTAGAGTGGGGAAACTAATTTGCTGATTCCTTCAGTGTTTGCTTTCTAACTTATATATCTAGCCTTCATGGGTATGAATCTAGCCCTTTGTAAATGCATAGATTTAGTGCAGTTTTGGGGGAAACAGTGGAGAGAAGGTTTAATACCACACCTGCTCTTCAGAATCCAGTGTGATGGTGGAACTGCTGAGCTTCCCGTAAGCTGCTCTTGGGCCTGGAGACCCCAGAAAACAGAGGCAGGGGATCAGCAGAGCAAACCCAAACCCAAGCAGCTGTGAACCTCTGGGGTGGCAGGGTAGACTAACAGACCACCCAGCAGTTAAGAGGGTCTAGGGTGAATTAAAAAACACAGGAGTAGCAAGGGTTGTTTTTTCAGTTCTGTGCTAGAGGGAGGTGTGTGGAGTGGAACTGGGCATTGGATATTTATTAATCACCTCCTGTATTAGCCAGAGGCTAATACAGAAGGATTATTTCCAAGCAAAGTTCATGTAACTTTCTGAAAAGAACTTCTTCATTCTCAGTGAGTGCCCACAGTGCCTGGAGTCTTCACTAGAGTAAGGACTGAGGTGTTGCCCTGGCCCCTGCTGCTCCACTCCCCTTTCCTCCCCCTTCTTACCTTGTACACTCACTTCAAGCTCATAGATGTGCTGTAAAATTTCCAAGCTGCACCAGTCCTCTGGAGATTATTAATTGCAGAAGGATTGTGGCAGGAGCGGAATGCTGTTCTGCCAGGACAAATCCCACCAGAGCCATGATGAGGCCAGGCTTGGCTCCAGCATCTCTCTGAAGCTCCTTAGGCTTTTATGTCTCTCAGCCAGGTGAAATACGCTGACAAACTGCTGATTTTTGGCAGGCTACAGCGTAAGGCTTCACCTTGCAGACCACAGGCATCCCAAGAGGAGATTATCCGTGCATGACTGTGAGCATTTTGAATCTCACGATGCTACAGTCTTCTGAATGCCTTCTGTTCAGTCATCTTGATGGCAAAGCTAAGTCTCAGGCTGTGGTTCACAGTTCATCCTGGAACAGTTTTATGATGACTTTCCAAAACTACCTTTCTATGTGAGGATTGTTTGTCATCAGAAGGCTTTTCCTGGGGATAGAGTAAGGGGAGGGAGTGCTAAATATTCAGTTTGTTTAGAATGTCAGCATTTGCGTGGGATACAAGTGAAGTCTAGAAACAATTTACTTTGGTTACTTCGACAGAAATGTGAAAAATCCTATTAATGGGTTATGTATCAGTTTTTCCACTTGTGCGAATGAGTTCTGTTACCAGGCTGTGTTTTCATTCCTTCCCTTAAAGAGCATAAATTAATAAGAACTGTGGAAGAGTGGAAAACTTTAATTGTAGTACTGATTATTTAATCAATTTCCTTATAGGTGTAACAAGTAACATTCTTTTAATATCTTGGAGGCAGAAGACTTTCGAAAAACCTTCTAAAATACTCATTTTACATTCATCCAAGGAATTTGTCAGAACTATTTGATGTAATTCTTTATAAACCTTGTATTCTATGAAATGTGGAAGAACATGCAAATATGCTTATAACAGCTTGAAACAGTGATTGAGGCTATTGGTGACTAAATCTGGACAGGATGTATTTACGCAGCTACAGTGGAAATACTTTGCTACAGTTTTACCCAGGATACAGTGCTATAAAACCGGTACCCAAAAAAGGGGCCAGACATCTCTAACTATTGTAATACCACTTACCAGAAAGATGTCATTTCTGCTGGTAAAATGCTACTTAGAGACTTCCTAAAACATTGTTTCAGTACAGATTATTTTACTTAGTGTAACTTCTCAAAGTGTTTGTGGAATACATGCTCCCAACATCCCCCACCCAGCTACTGGTGAGACATAACTACTGCAATAGAAATGATTAGACAACTTTTGCAAGGAAGTGGTCTAAGAAGTATTAATATTTGACGAGTTAGTCTGATGCACATGTAACTAACTCTAGCTACTGATTTTAATAAAAACTTAGTTTAGGCTAGATATACATATAATACAATTAAAACTGACACATATCCTGAACTTTGAAAATGAACCATAAAGGAATCTGGGTGGCCTAGATGGGATTAAGACAGGATCATCTTCAGGAGAGTGACAAGAGTCTGTCCTCCCTACAGTGGGTCCCAGGCAGGAAATTGGAAGCAAGTGGGGCAATGAAGAAAGATGATAAACCAGGACTCACCACAGGAGCCAAATTTGGTTTTTAAGTTAGTTGTTTGATTAATAACTGTTGTTTGATAATTTGAAGAAACAGTGGGTGACTGGCATTGATGGAGATTGAGCAGGATTTTTCTCATGAGGGTCAGGCTAGCATAGCCCCATCAGAAATTTCAGAGGAATAGAGACTGTCAAATATGCAAATGTGCTTTTAAATAACTATACCTTAAATGATGAGGGCAAATCCCAGTGATCAGGTGACTTGAGTATTTAGATGGCCGTGTGACAGCCTTGGGAAATAAGTGTTGTGATAGCAGGTGTGCCTTGAGCCATGGCAACTGCAAAACAATTCAGCAATGCAACTTGGTGAACCCTGAGTTTTAGCTAAGTGACCTTTGGATCCAGAAAATCATCTCTTCTGCCTCCCTGATTGTAAAGAGAGGATTTGATTATAGGATATAGATGTAACTCATTTATGCCTGATAATGGATACATATTGAAAATAAACAAACCATAGTCTGCCATGTTTTAGTGGTGTGTTAAGCTGTCATGTCATCCTTTATGATGATGGAGAGATATGCTTGGACATTGCATCAAGACACCTGGGGTTTTATTAACACCTTTTTAACTTAGGAGCTGTCCAGAAAAGGTTAGTACATTTTTCAGAAAGGAAATGTTATAATTTAATTTTGCCCTGCTGATTTTTGCTATTGGCTGGTTGTGGGAGATGGAGGTTGAACTGAAACTTTTTATACCCCAGAGCGTGGCATTAAATCAAAACATAACAGTTTCATCTTACGTTTTGCAGGACAAATACATAAAGTGGTATATTTCCCAATGCATCGCCAGTTGTAATTTATTATAAAGTGTGAATTATTTTAGCTGCAAAAACATTGTCCTCCAGTGTAAAGAAAGTGTTAATTTTTTTTTAAAATTCAAATAGAGACAAAATTTGCTTTCATATTCTGTCGAATGTCAAAGGTGAGATTTTAATGTTGCTGAAGGAAGTTGAGATTGAATGTAGAATTTCCTTTGTATCTGGAGCAATGATCAAGCAATGATTTGTCCAGGCCTATTGTTTCAAGATTTATTGTTAATTTAAGAAACAAAGTGTTACAAAGTGCCCTTTGGAGAATCTCATTCATTTTATCATTCCTGCAGATATGAAAGAAATTCTTTATTCAGCAGGATCCTCTTTGAAAAGGGTAATGATACAAGCTTTGCCACCTTCCCTTTAGGAAGTGGTCTCCAAACAGTCGAAGAGAAACAGAAGAATATTTTTGCTGCTGTGACTAAATGCAGGTCTTGTTTCAAGTATTTGGCTTGCTTCGATATCTATCCTCTCCTCACCCAAACTGTAAAGGTTTACCTGGACTGCAGGACAAAAATAACACCTAATTCCTTGCCAACCACTGCAGCTTTCTTTTACGTGCCTGCTGCCAGTTAAAGTTAGAGCTCTTCTGGAAGTGGAAGCTCTGAGGCTTGCTCACCTATGCTCCTTTCACACCATCTTCAACTACAGCACCTTTCCCTGCTACAGTGCATCTTTTGGTTGTTGCTGCTATTTCGGTTCTTATTAAATATAGTTATTGGTTGATTCTTCCTGTTATTCTCAAAGCCATTGTTTTCTAACTAGGTTAATTTTAGTTTTGATTTGTCAATAATGTCATGTGTTGTGCCTATGTGAGCTAAAGATGTGTTGCATGTTCTTTCGTTCCTGTCATCAGATACTACCAAAAGCGTAGCATAAAACAAGCAGAACTACCTCTGTGTTTAAATTGCCCCCAGAAAATATATGTTCAAAGTAGAGGTGAGCCATTAGAGTACTTCTTGAACTTGGTTTTGGTGTTGCATAATACTTGAGCTCCCTATTTGTGCTCGTTGTCCAACCATGTCCCACAATTTCTGAGGCTTCTCGGAGAGACAAGGTTTCTCTGCCCTCTGCAGAATCTCAAATTCTGAAATGCAGGACGTCTTGTTCTGCTCCTATTACTTTTTTTTTTTTTTTCTTGTCTGTGCTCCTTTCAACTTTCCTTTCCTCCTTTGCCTTTTGTCTTTGCCATCAGCTTCTTCCCTTTCAGGTTTTGTTGTTGTTCCTTCCTTCTTGGTGCTGTCTGCACCATCCTTGTGTGTTATCTCCCCTTCCCAAGCTCTGGGATCGCTGTTCAACGTTTCCCAACACCATTAGGCTAATTCTCACACTTTTGATCAGCGCTTCCCTCCTAGCTTTTCTCACATGCTTCGGTCAAAGCTGGGAGGAAAGTGTGAGGAGATCAGACAGTCCAGAGACAACAAGCATGATGTGAGAGCAGCGTCCTGGGACATGGTCAGGAAAATGGCTTAATAACAGGATGTCCCATGAAATGCAGACCACTCGAGAAATGTGACAGCTTTTAGAACCCCAGAAGATTGTAACATCTATAGTTGCTTCTTGTATGCACACAGTTTCAATAGCTTTTACTTTAATTGTCTGAATATAGGTTTGATATTTGACAGGTATTTCAGACAGCTGTTTTCAAATATGTTAAGAAAGGGGGAAAAATCTCCATCATCTCTACTAACTTATTGTGGTTTTAGCTACTGTAAGTCCCTTGTTTTTTTGCTCACTGGTTTCCAATAAGCTTCTAAATGTGTACAATATCTAGAGGCATCTCTATTAATTGTTCATTTGCTATTATTTGCATTATTTGTTTAATTAAATATGTATTTTGCTTCTGTAAGTGCATTATTTATCTGATAAATCCTATTGGTTTGTTTGGAACCTTTACAGCCTTAAGGGCAAACACATATTTTGGCATGGCAATAGTTTAGAAAACATGTATTATTTACCCATCAGAAAGTAATGGGTCCTGAGGAGCCATTATGGTCCCGCTTGTAAATCCTTCTCAGTTTGCATATTATTGACCCAATAGACAGCAACAACTCCTGGGACCTGTTGTGGTCTATCCATATTCATTTGGTTGCCATAAATGTGTGTAAAGTCTGCTTGCTGAAAATCCTTACAAATGCTTGATTGAAAAAGATATATACAGAGTTATATTTATAAATGAAATTGCTGGGTCAGTTTTAATTTCCCTCTTTCCTTCTCTCCCATAAATACCTACAGACACTTTTAAGGAAAATTGTTTGGTTTGGAATTACACAAACACCCAGAAGAGCTTTATCCTAGTAATTATTTCTTTAAAAGCCTCACTTATGTAATATAATACGCTGTCTGACTTTCAATGAATTTTTCAAAAATGTTTTATGCCAAGTTTCAGGCTAACAGCAGATTTTTGCAGCTGAATAATAAACATTAAACACATGAGTGTGATGATGGAAACATTGACACCTTCAAGGCTAGTTGAACAAATAATTTTCATGTAATGAGACTTTTGCTTTTTAGAGGTAGATGGTTTGAAGTTTTATTCAGACCACTTCTTTAAAACCAAAGTGTCTTCATATATCATGAGAGTATCACATGTGAGCCAAAAAAGGTGTTTCCTTCACCAGAACTATTAGGCTCTGGCACCCAAGAAAAAGCTAGCAGTAGTCCCATGTGTTATTACCTGGTGTGCGTCTGTGTCTATGGGCCTGAGATTTTTTACACTTGTTTCTGCAGCATGGTGGAAGAGGATAAATAAGGATTATGGCCCTTCTGGTGTGCAGTTGTTCCTAACTCTGTGCCACAACTGTTTTCCTGTGCAGCTTATTACTGTTTGGAAGACTGACTAGGGAATTTGTCTTAAGAGTGTAACAAACGCAACCAATAAAAATGAAAAAGGCTCTTTTTTTTTTGTGATGTATGGAGTGTGAGCCTTGTTCTGGCCAATTATGGAGAGATGAATTTCTGCTTTAACTAGGTCCATTGATGTTCATCTTGGAAACAGTGTGTACCATTTGTTAAGGAGCTTACTTAGCTCTGAGCTTGGATATGCTGAGTACCTTGGAGAAAATAAAGTAGTGAGCACCAGCAAGACTAGGGCCCAGCTGGACAGGATGGTCCAACTGGCAGTGAATGAGCATGCCTGCTTCTCCCAATCAGTTGTAAGCCAGTTCTGAGCAATGTCTGCTCAATGTTTTAAGCCAGCCAGAATTTGTGGTCTTCCTAAAGACTCAGGGGGAGGATGGTGTGGAAATCATCCTTTGAAACCCTAAGTGTTTTATGAAGTAATAATAATGTATGGAAACACTGAATCCAGGAATTGTTAAACAGCAATGGGAAACTTGATTGTGTGCATTAACTAGGATTTTTTTTTTTAAAGGCAATGAGCTGCTTTTGAGCTTACCCTTGTACCCAAATTTGAATGTGCACATAAATAGATTTACATATTTATTTAAAGAATGTGTGTGTTTATGTGTGTGTGTATGCATATTTTAAACTAATTACGTCATTATTAAAGATTTCTGTAGATTGTTACTTATGTGCCCCTTGCAGTTTTAAAGCAATTTGTCTGGAACTGTATGCATGATATGCATTCTCCTGAGCTTCAGTGGTCAAATAATATGTACTCACAGAGGAGTGAAATGTGAGTACAGCAAAACAGGCTATAAGTTCTATTTTCATTTAAAATTTGTGGTCAGATATTCAATCCTTGCTGCAAAGCAGAATCTGGTTTTATTACATGTTTAAACAAATGACATATTTTTTAATGGAAAATAGTAATCGCTTTGTGATGGTTTATTAAGTTTAAAGAGAGAAATTTGCAAATCCTTAGAAGACCTTAAGTCTGGCTAGTCTCTCTAGTTGTGAAGTCTGGCTTGAAGAAGAAAATGTCAGTTATTAGAACCAGTAATTTTTCTTCCCTCAAACCACTGCTATCATCTCTGGCCGACACATAAAATTGTTGGTCAGTAATTATATCTCTTGCTGCAGAGTATAATAATCAATGTTTGTTAATCCCTGTTACACATACATAAATCAGTTTTTAAAAAGGGTAGAGGACACTTACTTGCAGTCTGTTTATTTTAAAGTTCTTAACAGGTAATCCACAAGAAGAAGACTCCTGCCAAAGCTGAAGAAGTCTATTGCTTTTTCTGTAGACTTTGCTTATCATTAATAGAAAGCAGCATGTGTACATCCTGCAAACTCATTTCCTTATTTAAAGTGGGCATCCTTCCTTTCCTGAGATATGCTTCCTCTTTTAATACAGGAGTGAGGATGAAGCCTTTGTAAGTCCTTAAAGGCACATCCCTTCCAAATGACCTTTTGTCCTGTGCTAGTAAGTTGCATTGTTTAGTCGACTCCCTGTGCAGTGCAGCTACATGAGGTGTCTTTGGAAACGCAGAAAAAAATTATTCTTTGCTAATTAAATTTGGAAACGTGTCATATTTTCTGATTATAAAGCATAAATGAAAGCTCAGTTGAGTGTGTTGTGCCTTTTGGTAGTCTGTTGGGGAGCTGAATTCCAGGGAGTAACAGAGCAGGGCTTATTCATGCAGTTCTTGAAGGGCAGTAACTGTATTTGGGCACAACTTTGCCCCATAGATTTCCAAATCCTTTATACAAATAAAATACTATATTTAATTGCCTTTGATCTATATGACCAAGAATTGTTCAAACATAATTAACTAAATACAAAATTATAGATCTATACCTTTTCTGTATATAAGCTCCAACATATAGTCAGGTAATAGTGCCGTGTTTCTTTGGAAAGTTCAAATGTAGCTTCCAGTACCTATTTGCATAGGTTTACTTTTTGTTTATTGTTTTTTATTAGATTCGAGTTTAACAGAAAATTGTTCTTTCTATGAACTGTGTGTGCTTGATTTTCCTGACAGTGTCACAAATCAGTTGCTGTAGAAGATGTATTAATCTCACAGACACTGGATTTATAGCATTATTAAATTAATTGGACAGAAATTAGGTTGTGGGCAGTTTCCCTTCAATGACAGATACAGTATTTCACTAACCAGAAATGAAGGAAAAATGAAATATGAAGAAATCCATGAGCCATTGCCAAAATCTTAAAGCCAATTTTTGCTCTTACGTACTTTGTAAGTTATAACAAGAGGCTATGTTAATCGATCCCTCATGTTTTTATTGTAACATCAAGCAACTTAAAAGGTAATGGTATTTTCTTTGCTGGCTACTTCATTATACACTATGATTTTCAAAAGCCTTTCTTTGTTGTCTCCTCCCTCTCTATCTCCCATTTCCCATCCCAGGGAACAGCCAGGATTACACTGTGGTCATCTACGGTCCTTCCTTGTCTTCTCTCCCTTTAATAACTATGTGCTTGATGGAAAGCCTGGTGTTTGAGCTGGAGAATCCCACACTCCCCTAGTCCCACATCAGCAAGTTTGTTAGCTCCATTTGGCCATTTTCCATAAATTTGCCAGACTGTTACTGGTGGTTTTGATTGTCAATTTGTCGTGGTTTGGGGTATGGGGGTTTGTTTGGTTTCCGATTTGTTTTTTTGTTTGTTTGGTTTTTTTTAGGTTTTCACCCTCTCTTTATCCTGCAGAGCATATCTGTAGGCAATTGGTAAGTGCTTTCTTTAAAAAGCTTTTAAAAGGGTCTCTCCTAAACTGAGCCAGCCAACATTGCTGTCTGTACTCATGCCAGGGCATGTGGAGTTGACTGGGACTCCCAGAGCTTTCTGCTGTGCAATGATGATCCTTTCTGTCCCTGATTTGTTGGGATGCATGCATATGCTTATCATGAGTGATACCATCAGTTTCTAGTGGGACTGTTCACACCTGTGAAACATTGGAGGGGTGGTAATGCAAATAATTGATAAATACTTTACCCACTCCTAACTTGAGCCCAGGGAGGGGGTCTCAGTAGGTATCTTGTGAGTTACTGCAGAGAGGGACCTTGCTCTAGATGCTGAATCAGACGAAGAGCTTAACCCCCTCCTTCTGCTGCTTATTTTAGTGACTATATAGTTTTAACAACCTGGCTGAAATATTCTACTTTTCTGTTT
This sequence comes from Nesoenas mayeri, assembly GCF_963082525.1. Taxonomy (NCBI): domain Eukaryota; kingdom Metazoa; phylum Chordata; class Aves; order Columbiformes; family Columbidae; genus Nesoenas; species Nesoenas mayeri. The sequence continues at coordinate 88,756,200 of NC_137543.1, forward strand.
AAAGCCTGACGCTTAAGATACTTGTCCCAGAAGTGCGAAACCTGCATGCTAAAGCTTCCTTCAAACCCCCACATTGCCCATCCTTCACAGGAAATACTCTACCTGTGGGGGTACACCAGCATGGGATCTGCTCTCCAGTGTATGGTATCTAGCAGCCAAGCATTCAGGATGTTTTTCACAGGGATAAAGGCACTACAGGTGAGATGTGTGAGGTATAAAAAAGAAAAATATGAAATACTAGATGGTTTCAACTTGCACTGGAAAGAGAAGCTGGAAGAAAATAAGTTTTTCGTATTAATTGGGGAATATTGAGGACCCAGTGTGATTGGTGGTGAAGTCTTATACTCACTGCAATCACCTGAAATGGTGTCATTAAATGCAAAACACTTGATCTGTTGCTTTTAGTGACTTCCCTAAAATTGCAGTGGAAGTCCATGGCACAGCTGAGTCCTGATGCTGACCTTCCAGGACTATGTTGAAAAACTAAAATATGAAAATGGAAAAACACATGTATGACTCCATGGAATTTGTGCAAGTTTTTCTGAGCCCTAGTGAAAGAGGATGCAGTTTTGAAATAGGACTTGCTATGGCCTCAATACAGCAAAGTGTTTGCTGGACTGGTTTTGTGGCCAACCTGTATGTGATAAAATATGTGTCAACCTTCTTGGATGACAATGGTGGACCTTTTAGAACAGCCATGTTATGCATGCACAATTTGGAAGGGATGTTTATGAACAGGTGTTTGGTGTGATAAAGTTGTGAGTGAGATCTTTACTTGATTGCAGGTAGTGCAAATTTGCTGTTTGCAGAAGCAGGGAAGTTTCTTTAACAAGTTTGAGTGTTTGTTCTGGAGTTAAGATGCTAGCAACAGAGGAAATTCATGTGCCTTCTGTCCTTTCTTCGCCCCTAAGAAAGATGTTGAGACAGCTATCTTATTAGATCCTGTCTGACTAATAAATGTACGTGTACAAGGCAAAGCCCAACTGGCTAATGACCTTAACACTTTTGATGTCCTTTGCTCTAGTGGAAAAGGAGAAAAGGAAAAAAGGGGAGGGGAAGATTTTTTTTGTTGTTGTTCTCAATTCTTAGGATTGTGATATGGGATCCTTAAGGAAAATGTTCTTTAGCATTCCTTTAAGAGGAACTTGTGTCTTCTGTGATGTGTTTCAGGGGATTTTTAAAATATATTTTAATATATTTTAATCAAACAAGTTGCTATGATTTCTGAAGCTGTATTGCAATAATTTTAACTTTTAGATTTAAAGTAGAAAATATTTTTAGTTTTGCTTTCTGATTACAGAAGCAAAAAGCCAACTCAGACTAGCTGCTAGCTTGCATGACTTAAGCCTGTAGTATTATGACTTAGTGCTTTACTCACTGTAGGCAGTTTGTTCAGTATGGAGCAAACTAAGACATGAAATGATACTGTATTTGGATCTTATGTTGTCTATATGTGTAAAAGTAAAATCAATTTGTGCAACAATTTGACATTACCATATGCACTTAGCTGTAAGCACACGAAGGTTTCGGAGGGACTACCCATAAACTTAAAGAAAATTCATAAGTATTTTCAGAATACATATCCTTAAAAATGTTATTTGAGCTTGTGCGGCTAAGACTGCTGGTGGTTGCGGCATAAACTTCAGTTTTTAGAGGCTTGTTCTATGATTGGAAGAAGTGTTGCTTGGCTCTTGATATGATTTACTTCAGTGAATCAGAAAATAATAAAGCTTTTCCATTCAAATCAGGCCAGGAGTGAGTAGTTATTCTTGCTGATGGTTAAGGAATATGATCCCTGCTGTAGAGTGTATACAGAATTGCACCCATACACTGGACTTGAACTTGACCTAGAACTACAAAAATCAGTACTTTTAGTTTTAAGTGATTTTAAATAATTTTGGAGTTCTTGTGAACTGAATTAGCATTATGCTCTGGGATGTAAAGATGCAGCCAACTGACTATCTTAGCTCATAGAGGCCATGCAGTCTGCTGGCAAAACAGATTTATAAAAAATGGTACAGTTATCTAATAATGTATTTATTTTCTAAATGCATTGTGATGACTCTGGAGAATACATTCCCTTTGATATATGACAGTAAATATTGTAATGGTTCATTTAATCATGTACAGGTTTGGAGAGGTTGTTTTTTGTGAAGAAATACACACTTGTACTGATGGTTAAGTTATACATTTGTTTAAAATATATGAACCAAAAAAAGCCCACCAAACCTCTTCTAATATAACTTTTAGGAAAGCAACCTTTAATAAAAATGCCGTTTGAAATAATAAGACTGATAATACATTTTAATTGCACTTTGTATTGTCATGTTAAAAAGAAGTTAAAGTAGCATCAGCTTCCCAAATCTTTTATTCTGCTTCAGCCTTCATAGAAATGCTAAGGCCATTGCTTCCTCCCTCCTGTTCTTGAGGCCCTACCCCAACCCTGGAAGTCAAACCCCTGAAGTCTCGCCTCCCCTACACCCTTGGAATTAGAGAAGTCACGGGTGTTTTTTTCTATTTATACTCGGAGCTTCAGAATGCCCACATAAACCCCTTATCCTATGAAGAACATCAGGCACATTTTGAAAGCGACTGGGAATGTAATTTGTAATTAAGCTTGGTTTTGATATGCACAACAGGACAAGAGTAATTCCTGGGACTGAGAGCTTAATGTAAAATGTAGCCTGGATATTGTTTATCTATCAGTTCACTGAAATCAGTTGTAGGCTTTGAAATAAGGAAATGTTACACTTGGAATAAGAGAAAAATACCAAAATTAGCTACCTACTTTATGTAATGAAAATGTAGCATGAACATATGAGCTTAAATCAGAAGTAAATAAAATTAATCTGCTATTCTATTTCTGACCAGCCCTATATTTGAGATGAATAAATGGGATTATTCTGAATGGAAGTGAGTGGCTGTTTTGCTCACGCTGAAATGGGGAGTGGGGTGATGGGGGGGAGGCAAGGAGTGGTGTGAAATTTGTTATTTTGAAATTGTGCCGCTCTTAGTTTCTTTGAAGTTGACTTTTTAAAGTTTACATACAAGTGGTCTGCAGTGGGGTTTGATGAAATAGCTTTTTTCATTTCATTCTTGATTGAAGACTGGCAGCACTAGACAAACACTGTTCCTTTTAATAGTTGTTCCTTAAACAAGAGGACAGTGGTTGTAAGCATCATGTACAGGTTATCTTTATCTTTCTCGTGTAGCAATTTGTGTTAAGGTTCTCATGGATCCTAAAGGCTTTCTGCAATTCTGAATTATCAGTAAGTTGTGGATGAAGCACCACAAGAAGATTTTTCCATACTTTGTTTGTCCCTGCATGTGAAATAGTGAGGACCAGACACAATTCATGTATTGAAAGTTATTTGAATTTCTCTTTGAAAGACTGCACCATGCTGCTTTCCTCTTCACCCCGTGACATACTTTGAGCCTTGCTAAACATGAAAGACTCAACTGAGAGAGCTGGGCAGGAGCTAGAAAACCTTCCAGCTTTTTTGCTCGTCATCATTTTCTCTCTATTGCAGCTGCTTTTCATCAAATGAGGGCCACAGATAAGAGTTTGTAATCCAAGTTTTCTTCCAAGGGTTTCTGGGTTAGCAGGTGTGGGCCACTCAGCAACAGCAGAGAAATCTACTTCTTGGGAGCTGGCTTCCTGTGAGCTGTTGTTTATTTGTTGAAGGATACCTGTAGCCCTTTTGTCTGGTTTTGATTGTAAAGTATTGCATTTCATGGTAGAGATGCTGTTTACAAACATAAGAGCTAGACTTCCACGTGACAGATGATGGTCTGAATCCTAAATTGTAAAACATATGATTTATGATAAAACTGGGCAGCAGCTTGTAACTAGAAGTAGATCAGAACTGGAAACAAAGTACACAATAGTTGACTTTTAATGCTCCGATATTTTGAGTAACATGTAAAATAGATGTTTCTAGCAACTTCTTGCTTTGTAGTGAACCCAAACTAGTATCAGAGTCAAACTTAGATATATGTAGTTTCTATACTTCCCTTAATGAATGTGAGTCCTCCCTAAGGAGAAAGGTTTTTGTGTTTTGTTGTTGTTGTTGATTTTTTTTTAATTTTTTTTTTTTTTTAATAAGTAATAAGGGTAATTTTGAAAGTTTATTCCTAAATCTAATACACTTCTGATCTGGTCAACATCTTATATTTTTAAAGTGAGAGAATGCAAAGCAGAAAGAAAGGAAGAGGAAATCCTGTTTATGGGTAGGGTGGAGTTTCAATCCTTCTTTGGCTGGCTTCTGTCAAGTTAAATAAGGAGGAAAAAGAAAAGTGAAAAGGAGTGGTAGTAAAATATTTATCCCTTTGTCATTCCTTTGTCATTCTTGTTATTTTCAGTACTGAAGGAGGGAAAATGTCATATACTTTCATCTAGAAAAGCAATTATCCTTCGACAAAAAACATACTTTTTTAACGGCTCTTGTGCTATCCTTAACTTTATCAACTGATTTGATAACTATCTCCAAAAGTTAAATGTTTAGACTTACAGGTTTGCTACTGCTAATAGCATGAGAAAGCAGGCTGTGCTCAGTTATGACTGCAAAATCTTTATAAAAAAGGAATGAAATGAAACGATAGAGAGCATGACTTTTTGAAAATATTTGACAAAAAAAAAGAAGTGAGGTTGGCAAGGTTGATAGTAGGAATAGATTAAATTGATTAAATGTTTGAACTAAGATTATTTAGAATGGATATTAAAGAAATCTTAAATGTCAAAGGTACAGCTTCTAAATCACATTTCTCTATGTTTTTATTAGCATGTTGCCCATTACAGATGCCTTAGTCCTTTTATCACTGTTCCTTTGTGCCATTGCTTTAACAGGATGGTTATTTCTGTGTGTTAAAGCAGAAGAAAATGCATTCTGCTGAAACTCTTTAGAGCAGTGGTTATAAATAGACTTGGAAATAGTAACAAGCTGGGTCCACTGCCTCTGTAATGGCCCTTTCCAAATACTTTGAAACAAATGATTCATCAAATAAGGAACACTAAAAGAAATCTGCCAATTTGTAGAATTTGACTCCTCCTAATCAGAGCAAGGCAACAGGATGTTGAGTTCCTGCCCTGCACCTGATTAAAGCCAAATGCACTAGGAACAGCTGGGAATAAGAGGAAGCGCCAAGCTCTTCTCAGTTGGGGGTAGGACAGCAAAAGAATTTTTTTAAATCCCTTCCACCTTTGTTGTTCTGTTTTCCTGACTCCTTGACAGATAAGCACTTATTTCCTCTGGTATTTGGACCCCTTAGAAATGACATACGATGTACAGAACATAGGAAAAAGCTACATGTGTGTGTGCCTGGCCTAAGCAGAGTCAATTTTGGTCGTGATGTTATTCAACATTCCTCATCACCATAATACAGCCAAATTGCTAACTTTACAGACTCTGGTCATGCAAGTGCCAAATTCTCCAAGTTCTGCCCACCCACCTTCAGCAAGTCATAAGCTGCAGGAGCAGCATGGAGACTGAGATGCATTTTCCGTCTGGATTGCCATGGTAGCTTTCACTGCTGCATGCTCATGCAGAGCCCCTCAATAAGCATGCTTCCCTTTCTTTTTTTTATATGGAAACACAGGAAAAAAATGTGAAACCTTTGTTGATGCTTTCTTCCTGTGTTCTAGAAACCATAAAAACCATAGTTTTTTAAAGCTTTGGATTACACACATGTCCTCAAATAAGTGTTAAGCAGTTATTTGTCCCCATGCAGTTGTAGAATGTGTAGTAGATTACAGCCAAGCACAAAAAATAAGTGTCTTGTAGCATATGCTGTAGATACGGTAACCATTATACAGTGTTTTATTGCTTAAAATACAAGAAGTACTTCAGCATCAGAAACCTTCCAAGAATCTTAAGATAAAGCTCCTTCTTTAACATTTCTCGAAGTAAGCTCTTATGTGATTATCCCCATGATACCAGCTTCTTGCATTCATATCACAAAGCTGCTCTGTGCATGCATGGTTTCCTTTCTGTGTACCTCATGTCAATAGCACAGGCTGTTTGCTCATTGCAGTCCCTGGATCTGATCCAACAAGTGAGGAGGTGGGGAGAAGGCTCCTCTTGGCTTTCCGAATCCTTATATCAGGTCTCCTGCCACTAGCACTCAGTATGATGGCATCCACCACTTGGCTCCTTTCTCTCTCAGTGTCAGTGCTGCCAGGGATCAGAGTAACAGCCATCACTTTAATGCTTTAGAAAAGCAGGCAATTCATAAAAAATAAAATTCAAAAGAAAAAAATCTACTTCTTTTTTAAAGATGCCCCTGAAATTGTTTTCTCATATCTTGACATAAAGGACAACATGCCTAAGGAAGTCTCAGTCTGCATCCACTTTTCCTCTCTCCTCTCTTTACTGAAGCTTGCTATGCTCTCCATTTCTATGACTCTGTTTTTTTCTTCGAATTTCCAAGTTAATGTTGGTACCATTTTCTGAGAATTGATATTAACGATGTGCCTGACACATGAGTATTGGGGCTGTCACCAGCCTACTGTGGCACTGTGAGAAGAGCCACAGCCAAATTTTGTGACCTCCAGGGCTGTATATTTAAGATCTAATATGTCAACCCAAACAGTGTGTCTTTACACCAAGTAAAGAAAAGTGATACTTATATAAACAGTTGGAAAGCCGAGAGGCTCTGTGGATCTTGAGAGAACAAAAGGATTCTTCCATAAGCTTGCACTATAAAATAGAAACCTGGGGTACTTTATGTTCCTCTTTTGACTTTTCTGGGGGATGCAGGATTTTGGCTGATGCTAGGATTACTTTCATACAGTGTTTCAAGGGAAGAACAGTGAGCAGGTGTCTGTCCTGGACCTCTACACTGCCTTCTCATCTGGGCAACCAGAGGGCTTTGCCCCTTGGGAGAGGTGAGGTGGGGGTCTTTGAGCAAACAGGCATTGCTTGAGGAAAATGGGTACACTTCAGTGTTTAGCAGGTATCACTCTGTTGTTTGTCACTTTAAGCACGTGTTAGAAAGCAACAAATTAGTCTGTTTTTCCTTTGATAATGTATAGTGTAGCTTGCCTATTAATTAGTAATGTGCTTTCCGAATATAGCTTAGGAAACTCTTTATAAATTATTGTTCACACTATATACAACAATGCAATGAGTTGTATTTATACAGGCTAAGTTAAAACACTGGAGCAATTAAACTCCTACTCATCACATAATGTATTTTTCCTGTCTTGTAGTGCTCAAAAGTATTGAGAGATGCACTTATTTTCTCTGAGCTAATGGAACTTGCCAGCTGCAATTTTGGAACACACAATCATTATGTATTCTTAGATGTATCTATATTTAAAGTACAAAGCAGATGTTGGATGTTGAGACCACTGTGGAAACTTCTATGTCAAGTCTGATTTCTACCCCTTCCCCTCTCTTCTGTTCATTTGTGGAAAGAGATCTCTTTCAGAAGACAATGCTCTAATAGTTAAAGGTTAATTGTTCTTCATTGAACTTGTATTTTTGAAGAATGATGTGCAAAATGTGTGAATAGGTTTATTAAAATTTTCCATTACATGAAGTAATTTAAATAGTTCAGTAGATATTCTATGGTTTTCAATGTATATTATGGTTTGAAAACAGTACTGTTATCAACAAATTTGTTTTCTTGTTTAACTTGGATGATACTATCTAAAAATCCTCAAAATAATTGTTAGATTCAGATAAGTTCTTTGACTTACACAGCTCTCAGAACATGACAAATGGATGTATTTGATAGGTGCTAGTATGCATACGTGTATATGCAAATATGTGTATATGCAAATATAAGTTTGTGTGTGTGTCTACACGTTCTCCTTGGAGTTTATTCTACCATGTACCTCAAAGGTGGTATGCTGTTGTTTTCAGTAAATTAGAATCAAGGCCTTCTATGTATAAGCATATTTACAGAACAATAACTTTAGTGGGTTTCAGCCACATTATAGACATTCAAAAATTTACTTACTTTGTGTTCTCCAGATCTTTTCATGCCAGAGAGATAAAGCCAAGGAGGAGAAAACAATTTTTTTATTATTTCACTCCTACAATGCTTGGTCCCAAAAATGAGCCAAAGGAGTGTTTTTATGACTTACTTTCCTTTTTCCAACAAACCCAGATGGCTGTCTCTGTTATTGGGGGTCTTTTAACTCTCATTAACTCAGAAAATAAGTGTATATTGTGATAGTTTCAAACTTTTCTTTCTTTTTCTTTTCTTTTCTTTTTTTTTTTTTTTTCCTTTTCCTTTTGAGGGGCTTGTAAGTCACTGAACTGTTATAATGAAGTTTAGCAAAAGTGTGTCCTGAGATATGGTTGCAATTAAGCTAATACACATGAAAGGAGGAACTCATCAGTCCAAGTGTAAGGTGTCTTGTGCTTGAGAAAACCTTTAATTTGATTTCAAATTACCGTTAACTCTCTAATTAAGTGGTTTCATTTTGTGAAAAAGATATTTCCAGTGTGTTGCTCTCTTTAGATGGAATTGGAACAGAGACAGCAGAATTGACCTGAACTCTAGTAAAACTTTACTTAAGCAGGATTTGGAGCAGATTTGCTGAACATTTTGGTCTTATAAGGCATTGTGACAAATTTAATGAATTTCAGGAGCTCCATTTCTGTTCATCTGCTTTTTCTTTCTGCCCTTAGACAGAGGGCTTTTATGATGCCACTCAGGAGATAAATGCAGGAGCATAACATTGCAACACAAGCCTGGGAGGCAGGCTCATCTTATCTGCTTATTCTAGGAAATTTTTCCCCCACACACACTTTCACTTTGGATCAATCCAAGTGAGGTCCCTAATTTGATAAAGATGCTGACAAAGGTAAACTGTCTTCATTATTGCAGCTTAATCTGGCAAATCAGCTCCAGAGATTTGAAAGCAAATCCACTTGTGAGTGGATGATTAGTTGATACCAGCAGAGCCAGAAAGAGAGGTTAGCTTGATGCAGCTGTCTTTGCTGAAGTCTTATTCCTGTCCACTCGGCCTTTTTGGTGAGGCACAGCAGGGTTTTTGCTGTCTCTCACAACTTTTGTGTGGCACGGCAGCCAGGAAAGCTCTAATGCCTACTGTAATGTGCCTTTAACTTCTGCCCAAGGTCTACTCCATGCAAGAGGTCACATCCACCTGGAAATTGGACTTCCCAACTGCAGCTGTGTACATCACTGCTGCTGTGTTGCATATTCCTGGGGTCCTGACCTCAAGGTCCTTTTTATGAGATTTTCCAAGTACCAGTGTAACCCTCTGTTTTTAATGCAGAATCACAGTGCAGGAACTGCATTTTAAATGGATCTGCTCTGTACACAAATCTAAAAGACAAAGAAGCTTCCCAACACAATATTTAATTTAAAAAACACAAGAAAACGCTACTTCCAGTTAACTAGTTTCCCTTATGGAAACCCCAGAGAAACAACTCTAGTAGTTTCTTTAACCAGACCTTCCAATTCCCCATACCCACAACCAGAAAGCTTTATCTTTTTTTTTTTTTTTTTTTTGGAAAGGTGAGTGCTGAGGAATCATTAGATATCTGTCAGATGGTTTTCTGATGTCATCAAAACTACTACTTATTAGAAATAAGGCAGAATTCTAACCTAATACTGTGACATTTAATATTTCTTCTCACATATTCTGTTTTTATCTCTTTCTTTATAATCTTGTTAAAAGGCTTCCAAATAGATTTGCCACTCCTAAATCCGGTGTTATGTTCATTAGTAACTTGCTATAATCTTTGAGTTGCTTTGCAGTTTGCAAATAGAAGTGATGACAGTTTCTAAGTTCTAAAGAAAAAAAAAAGTTTTAGTCAAATTAGTTTAACACCTCTTTTAACTATATTTCACCTTGGGTTGATAAAGGTAAGTGTGCTGGGGTAAGATACAGAGTCTAGTCTAGGAAAAGGCACTGATGCACTCTGATGTGATGTGAGGCATACAGGGGAACACAAATACAGAGATCCCCAAGGGAAGGGATCATTTCTACAGAGCCCGATGAGCATCTGCTCTGAGTGCCTGAGAAGCTCAGCAGCAGCTTAGTTGTCCTGTGGAATACGGTTTGCGTTGCTTCCATGATGCAGTACTCGCTTGCCCATCCTCCTGGTGTGCTGAGGAGTGCTGTGCAATGACTCAGCCACCTCCTCTGCTCTGCTGCCTCCTCCCACCAGTACACCCACCATCACTGCCAAAAACCTCACCAGCTGTATGCAGGATGGCAGCGCTGGTAGGTCCAACACCGCTGTGGCATGCAGCAGGATTCTGCTGCTCTGCCCAAGATGGTGAGTATGGTTGGACTTTGTCTCAGACTTGGCAATGCCCAGTAACCATGGTTTTGGGAGTATAAAGTAGGCATACCCTAGGGTGGCTCTGTGAGGAGTTGGTTAGGGTCCAAGTGATGTGAGAGCCAGGCTACATCCTCTGCAGAAATGGCCATTTCTGTCTCTGAAAGCAGCGTGATCACGTAAAGGAGAGGGCAAAGTTTTGTATGCTGGACAGCAGAAACTGGGGAAGGATTTACAGGTTGCAGTAGGTGCTGAACAATACACAGGTCAGCAACATGACAGAAAAACAGTGAAGGTGGTAGAGTGACACGAGACTGTTGAGTAGAAATAAGGAGTCAATAATATTGCCTATATAAACTGATACAAGAACACCTCAAGTCTTCCACATTTCAGAATATATTGAGAATAGGAAACGACTCAGAGAACAAGGTGATTTTTAGGACTGGAAAACAGCCTTCCCAGTAAATGACATTAGGAGACCACTAGACTTGCCTCATTAAAGTGAATGTGAAGGGGCTATTTAATCCTGTTCACACAGGGAATAAGATGTTTGGTATTACAGGGTGTTTAACCTTGCAGGCAATTATGCAGAGATCCAGTGCTGAAAACTACAGTTAAACAAATTCAAACTAGAGAAGAGGTGCAAATTTTTAAAAGTGAGTACAATTAGCATTTGAGCGGCTTACCAAAGGATGTGAAAGATTCTCCATTACTTGCAGTCCTTAAATCAAGATTGGATGCTTGCCTAAGAGATATAAATAACTACTAGCTATTTATACAGCTTGATTTAAGAATCACTGAGTGAAGTCATATGGCTTGTGTTATGCAGGACTGGAAAAAGGAGGATTGTATGTAGCATTAGCTATATGTGTGTACTTGTTACTAATGAAGACAGTAATTACAACAACAAAAAAATGTTCCTTCTCTTTCAGTAACCATGTTATCTCTAAATTGATGTATATATCAGTCAGAATAGCTGATGCTTCTTTCAGTGTTCTCAACTGCAGACTTAAATAATAACAGCTATGTTTTTTCATGTTTTATTCTTTATTAAATTAAGCAGTTATTGATGTTTCTGGTTTTACTTCCAGATTCTTACCCTAGCATGCTACATACTAAAGCATTTCAATTATGTTTAACAAAAGAATACTGCCTCATTTTGAAATTAAAAGAAAAATATCTCCAAATTTCATATGGCAAATCAAAACATAAACCTGATTCTGTGTTTCCGTAGATTATCTAGAAAGCTTGAATTAACTGTGCTGTGTATATTGTAGTGTCTTAGCCTACAGGTTTCACATGCGTACATCTACATAAAGAGAAAAAACACATCTCAGGATATTTCAACTGAAAGGACAAGGTAGAGAACACCTGTTTGTTTGTTGTTTGTTTTGTTGTTTGTTTTTCTTTCCCAAGCAATGATGACAGAAACCAAATTCTTCTGAAACTGTAAAAACAGAAAACCTACAGAGGTCTCACTGGTTTTAAAACCCCATTCTAATAATCCCAGAATTTCAAGAACAACTTTAAAAGAAAAGAGCTAGCCTTGCATTTTAGTTATAGACAAAGTAAATCCACTTGAAATTTATAGAAAACTAGCTTATTTTTAAAAAATCAAACAACTAACTTATTTAAAGACAGGCTTTCCAAAAATACTTTGCCAAGCCTTAGTTGCCTTCAGCCATCTGTAGTGGGTGCAGTGTACATCCTCTTGCTGTATTTCAGCAGCAGGGTGGTGGGAAAGCCTTGGTGACAACGACGCTAATGCAATCAGTGCAATTGTTTTTTCCCTTTCAATTTATTTTGGCAATCTTGCAAGAGGAGGAGAGCAGATTTAAATCAGCTACTGTAGCAGTGAGTGTGCTGAATGCGCTTGGATATCCTCTCTATGTTATGTCTTCTGTAAGGTAATAATAAGGCAGATAATAAAAAGATTATTAGGATCATGCCCAGCTTTTGATGTGCTTTGTTTTTTTTCCAAAAGGACTGCATTAGGAGTGGTGGACGTAGTGAAAGTTGGCAGAAACTACAGATGGGCAGTGGAACTCCAGAAGGGAGGAGAAGACACTCGCTTTGGCACCCGGCTGTTGTTTACAGGGTCTGTAAGGCAGGCAGTGCTGCTGGACAGATGATTTGAACCAGCGCCTGTTCGACTCACCACCAAACACTTCAGCTAATTCATCACAGGGCTCTTGAGCGCTTCAGTTGTGCAAACTTGAAAGGTTAGGCAGTAAATAGTTTATTGCCACTGAGGCCTGTTGAACATTGATCACTGTTGAATTCCCTGTGTTTAGATGTAACTTCTTTTGAAATATGCTCTGTAGGTTTAGTCTGAGGGAAGGATAATTGCCGTGAGGGCTTAAAATTTGAAAGCAGACACTTCTACAGCCAGAATGCAATAGGCTGCCATGATGGACTAGTGTGAAGCAACACAGTGTTACTTTTTTTAATTCTCGGGACTTGAATGAAGCAAAAGGAAAGACTGCTTTGTGAGGTGTGGATGGGTAAAGTCATGTGGAGTGTGCCCCTTTGATGCCTATTAATAAAAGCCTTGCTATAGTTCTGTTTCCAACCTCTCTGAGGTTTATGCTGCAATTTTGAGCAGCTGATGGTTCTTCTTGGCCTAGTGTTGAGGAGTTACTTAATCAGCATGGAAATAAGTTTGTGGGGTTTTTTTCAGTGTGTGCATTGATATGGTGAGGTTATGCACATTCCAGAAAATACTCTAGCTCTCATGTAGCTGTATGTGTTTTCCATAGCATGCTTATTTACGTACTGGATTCCTACCACTGTGTTTCTGAAACATGGTTGGCAGTATCCTGTCAAGGCATAGTGCTGGTTGTATGCCCAACCAGCTCTGTGAACATCCAGGTCTGCCAAAACATGATCTAATGGCTCCAGGCTCTGGATCTAGATTTGCTAATTTCTCTAACTGGGGAGAGAATAATGGGTTTGTGAGGGCAGATTGCAGTAGTAGTTTAGAAGTTCTGGAACCACCCCAAATATGTGTGTTTATGCTTTTTTGATCATATGTGATAGTATGATACCATATGTGAACATACTACGTTTTTGGTGATCATGTTCCTTGTCCTTAAAAAGGTGAAGTCTGACAAATGTAGAGCCTGACCCAACCAGCAGCTCCACCAGGATGAAACCCTGTGTCTGTAGGGAACTTCTCAACTTTGCTGAATCTGTGTCTACACAATAGCTCTGATTAAACTGAAGTTATTTATATTTACGTCATTTATTAATTTTATTTCAGTAAAAGCCTGCTGATACAAACACAAAGAATAAGACACACAAGAAACTTTAGAGGAATTTGAGCCTGATGATTTATTGTTCTGTACCATATTATATATGAATGTAAACTTTTAAAGAGGACTTACAGTCTGGGCAACATGCTGAATAGGTCTGGAGCTAGTTATCAGAGATAATATCTGCAGTCTTTTGTTGCAAAAATAAAAATGATACTTCAGATTGCAAAGGGAGCTGAAATGTATTTTTATACATCATAAACGTATTTTTTTAGTAAGTTCAGATAACTACTTTTGTCAAAATATACTGAAATGTCATAAATAAATGTCAAACCCCAATTTTAAATAGATGCATATTTTTATAACAGTTTTGAAGGAAAAAAAAAAAAAGTAGTAATCAAATCACAAAAACCAAATTCCTGTACTTACAGGTTTCTGTAAAGTGCAAGACCAAAGCAGTAAAGTGAGAGGGAAAGGAACCTGGTGAGCAGTCAATCAGTTTCTCTGTATGTGGCCTTACTCTTTACTGAGAAAACAGTACCTCAGGCTTGCCAGCTGTGAGATTTTTAGTTCATCTCTTCCACAGAGTACATCACATTTTTTCCTCTTTTAGACAGAGCTGTGAAGAGATGATGGATGAACTGTAGACTCATTGTGTTAGAAATACCTATTTCATTTTACAAGCTCAGCCCCAATTTGACAAGGCAGTCATCCTGTCTTATAACAATAGGAGTACATCATGGAGTCATAGTTCAGCTCCAAAGAAAGACTTCATTCAAGGATTTGATGAATCTCAAAAGGAAGTGTGAGAAATATAGTATGACAGCTAAAAACTTTGTTATCCCCTCTTCCACTGTCTTGAACTGTACATTTTCCTTTATGTTTAAGGTTAGGTGAGAATTCCCAGTGCAAGCAGCATAATTTGCAGCTGAGAGAGATTTCAAGGATGAATGTGCAAATTTTAAAGAGACAAAGAATTAATCTGAACTCAAGCTTGTACTGTGTAAGACGTGCATTTTAGAACAAGTGTTGCATCTCATCTGTTCTTAAAATAGCTTCAGTTTTGTCATTTCTAGTGGGTTTGAAGAAAATAATAAATATTTTTAACAGACTTCTGAGATGCAGTGTGTGTTTCTCTATTGTACACTGGGAAGTCTTTACATACAATTTTATGAGCGTACTACTTTTTCAGATACTGAATATCATACAAATACATTAATGAATGGATTTTGCATTTAGAATTTTGTGGAAAGCTATCATTTCAAAAGTGTTAGTGGTAGTTAAATATTGATGGGAACTAAAGTCTTTGGGATATACAAGACTGCTAGGATCAGATAGCTATATACTTTTGACGTACTATCTAATTAGATCTCATACCTGCATATGATAAGTTCCTGTAATAAGATGATGCACAGTGTTACTGTCTGCTGGCAGAGAGTGAATATTAGCAGTGCAGTAAAGTGAATCAAGTATCTATGTGTTCTTTCACTGGAGAAAGAAAATGCATTATTTATTTTCTCATTCTACAGGGTAAAATTCCCCGTAAATATGTTGTTAGGCTGATAGATCACTATACTTTACAAGTGTAATAGCTCTTTTCTCCATATATTTGGCAAGCTTATAGCATGAAAAAAATGTGTCTGCATCTACATTTCCATACAATGAAGATGTAAGTAGATACCAATTAGTTTGAATTAGATACAAGTTAGCTAAGTCTCTTTAACTCAAGCTAAGGATTATTTGTACAGCCAGTAAAGCTCGAGAATTATAAATGGTTTGATTCGTAATCTTTTTAATAAAACACTTTCTAGCGTTATCCACTTAATTTTTAGGAAGAGTTCAGCCTTCTACAAGAGAATGCAGAGAGTATAAAACTTTTGTACTCTCTAATGATATCTTTTAGCACTACAAGCAGAAAAAAAATAGTGTAGTTGCTGTATGCAGTTAGTATTATCAAACAGCATTGGAGGTCTAAGGATAACACGGTTTATCTGAATTTTCTGACTAACACCCTTTGCAGAATGAGGTTTAATAGCATTTTGTTTGTTGCATTTATTAATCCTGTGACTATATTAACTGAAAGCTGCTGACAAGTTTGATTTATGTACATATTTGGCCTTCTTTGACTTTCATATTTAATGGCCTTTCTTTATCTGTGTTTTTGTTTGTTTATCATACTGATATGAGATGTGATGTCTTTTTGCTCATGCTCTTAATTAGGAAAAAATTAGAACTCTTAACAGTTTGAGCTTAAACTATTCCCTATTGTAAACTATCAATCTTCTGTTTTTCATAATCAGAAATATACCTCTTTCCCTTTCCTTTTCCTCCCACTCAACAAAGAGCAAAATAGACAGTACTCAAGGGTGTGGTATCATAAGATAATTGCAGCCCTGAGGGATTTGAGACACTTGGGTGCATTTCATACCTTATAGCTGTCCAAGGATGAGATTTTCACACGAAGGCTCCACCCCACCATATTTTATTTTTTATTGCATAAATCAGTCTGTGTGCTTAGGGATAATTTATCATTTCCCTAATATTCACCAGGGTACAAGCAGTACTATTCTAATTCCATTCAACCTCCTTATTTCTCCCTCCCTCTGCTGTTCAAATAATAATAATAAAAAAAAAAAAGTTGGCAAGATGCTAAAATTATATAATGGCAGTTCTGTATTTAATGCAGAAATCGTATGTTATCCTAAAAACCCTTCACCCTTGAGTACTCTTTGTACTTCTGAGAACATGATATATGTCTGAATAGTGCACTTAGCAACCATGACTTCATTTAAATCTTCCAGTTTCTGAGAAAGGGATTACTGCCTAGAACCTAACTGGTATTAAAAAATACATATTTTCAGATGCAATGGCAGTTAACATCAGCTTAAATTTGTGTGTGGAGAGAGCACTCTTGCAACATGAGAGGTGTGAAAATCTACAGAAATGGAAACATTCGCTGAGGTTTTGCTTTCATGCCAAAAGTTTTTAATTTTTCACAAATTATAGAATTCTTCATCAACATTGACTACTTACATTTCTCA
The DNA here is from genome assembly GCF_963082525.1 of Nesoenas mayeri. Classification (NCBI taxonomy): domain Eukaryota; kingdom Metazoa; phylum Chordata; class Aves; order Columbiformes; family Columbidae; genus Nesoenas; species Nesoenas mayeri. The sequence continues at coordinate 88,772,757 of NC_137543.1, forward strand.
GCCTTCCCAGCACAGGTACTTCAGAATATACTGGTGATGCAGGATCGAAAATTCACAAATGTTTCCAGACACTTTAGAAATTTCCTTTCCTTCTCTGGCTAACAGGCAGCACCAGAATGCTTCTCCCCACGTTCTTGTGGTTCCTTGACAGAATTTCATGTATTCCAGGTGATGATGCTCAGAGCCCCAAAGCAACTTGGGGTCAGCACTCTGGAAATTAGCTAAAAGTCCTACTGCAGCCATGAGACACAGTGTTCTTAGCTTATGTCAGTGTCGTGTGCAATCACATATCTTAACTTGCGGTGTTTTTTTCACCCAGCCGTACTTCACAGCTATTCAACACGTCTCCCTCATGGACAATCACTGCTCATAATGACCTGTGCAGCAGGACTCTCTCAGTGGTGTGTAGAAGTTCTAAAGATTACCCTTTTTCATAGTCGCATTTGCAGGCAAGTTAGTATTGTGACCTCTTCTTCAGCTTAATATGATGTGATAAAACTTGTAGGTGGAACTTGTGGGTTTTTTTTTTTCTTTTTTTCATTTTTTGGTGCCTGATGGACAAGCTCTGGAAACACAAATTCCTTAGTTTCGGTTAAATTCTTGTGAATACAGCCTGTTTGGAAGGACATGGAAACTGAGTATGCTGTGTTATAGAAATTTGCAGGCATGTAAAGAAAATGTGTTTGGAAGGAAAGACAGGTTGAAAAAATCCTGAGATAGACTTACATGCTTTCTTCCACATTTATCTCTCTGTGAGATAAATGCACCCTGTTGGCATGTGCTTATGATCCTGCCATTTCTTGACTGAGATATCTGTGAGTCATTCAGAAAAGAAAAAGCATGATTGAAAAGTGCTAATTGAAATAAAATATTTGCATACAATAGAGACTTGGCATTTGCCTAAGCTATATATCTTTTAAAAATAACATGCAGCCATACACAGTTTTACAGACTTCACCTTATTTGTGAAATTTGATGTTCCCACTGATCGTGTCCAATGATTTGCTCAACGCATTTTGGCAACTTGGTCTTGTCTTCCAAGTTGCTTTTCCAAAGTGGCTTATCCTGAGGCTGCAAAATTCACTTTGAAAGCTGATGGAGCTTTTTATATGCCAGTCAAGTCTTACTCAAACCTGTTCAGAGGTGGGGTTTACTGGCACACTGAATGCCACACTCTGGTATAGATGAAGAGGAGCACTGTCTTGTAGGTGTCAATATGGTCTCTTGTCCCTTCTAGCACTGCAAGAGACAAAAATTTCAATGCTTTATTAGGAGACAGTCAGCTGGCCTGAACTAATATAATATTTCTTCATGGGGGCAAGAGAGGAAATTCCCAGACTTGTTGGTTTTATGTGATTGTTTGACTACCATGTCCCTATTTCCTGAATGGTTTACCTTACTTTTCAAGTGAAAAGCAGCTATTATACCTAGCCCTTTTCTGTGTGTCCAAACACAAGAGATAGGGGAAAAACAAGGATTAGGTTAGTGTTCTGGGTTACAGTAGGCAAATCAATTGTAATGTTCTGCTTTGATTTATGATCACCATGCCTCATGAGTGCCAAACATGCCTTTTAAAATTAATGCCTATACATTGTTTTCTAAGAATTGTAGTCAAGAGGCTTTGGTAGTTAATAATAAATACAAGAATAAAGACAAAGAGGGTGCCAGGAGAAAATCTAGCAGACTGATTTATTTCCTGAGAGGATCATTCTGCTTGTTCAGAAAAGGAAAATATAATAAAAAAGCTTAACCAGTGGGTCTCATCCCTTTAAACTCTCTGCCCCTTGGCCTTTTCCCCCTTAGCCCCACATACCTGTCAAGACACATGTTTTTTTCTAATTCATCCCACAGGTTTCTTTCTAGCTAGCCACCCACATGTCTCTGAGGCAGTTGAGTTGATTAAGTAGAACATTTTATGTGGGGGATCACCTTGGAATTCAGAGTACCCACTGTCACAGAAAACAGCAGTGTTCTCTCTGAAAGGATGCAACTGGAGAAGACATAGGTTCATGCTTCCTTAAGTATCATAAACACATTAAAATCTGAGTGCTAGCAATGGTGAAAATAGTGCATTCCACTCCTGCAGCTTCCTACACAGGATGAAGAGTTGTGACAGTCCACTTTGAGGTATGCGATTCTTGCTGTCCCCAACTTGCCTGAAATAGAATGTAAAAATTAGGTGTTACTACCATGAGTTTACTGAAAGCTTTTTTCAGGTTTATTACATCATTCCCAACAAAGCCATCATCAGCTACCATACTTGTGGGTGCTATTAATACTCTGATTTTAAAATTAATCATATGTAGTGTTTGTACATGCACTACAGGTAAGGGTATTAGTGTTCGTCTACTAGGGTTCACCTACTTTAGCATTTCAAGGTGGGGTGGGGTTTTTTTTTGGTGTGTTGGTTGTAATTTTAATAAATGTAAAGGATTCAGTGGTTTTCTTTCAGGGCAAGTACAAACCTCAGCCTATTTTAAAGAATCTCTTTAGATGTCAGCTGTTCTTAAGAACAAGTAAAAGGGAAAGAATGCTGCTAGTTTTGTGGAGGAAAAAGAAAAAAAAAAAAAAGCACCAGAGATTTATTTTGGAATTGTCATTGTTATAAGATTTTGGAGTGAAATTTCACAGAAGATGGCCTTATGCATTGTAAGAAAAGAAAATTATTTGCGCTATTTGAAAAAACTGAAAAAGACCCCAAACCTGGTGACTTATTTCTTAATGTGCTATTGAATGTTTATTCATTTTCTCAGTCATTCCTGCTAGAGTACTGGAGCAGGAACTGAGAAGGTGGTGACTGTGGGATTCTTTTGTCAGTACACACACATCCACCCAAATTTGCCCCATGCAATTAGCCATCCCAATTTAATTCTTAACACACACATACACACACAGAGTAAAAATGAACAAAGGCCTCAGAAATTAATTATGTACTCTGAGGTATGCTGAAAACATTCTAGCTAAAGAGAAACTGATGTAGGTTTTGGTTGCTTTATGACAAACCCGAAAATAGAATTAGGTCTGTGGAGGTGTAACATTGTACTACACTTTTAGTACCTGTGGTGAATGAGGGGAGAATTTGGACTTACAAAGAAGAGTAACTGGACCAGGAGTAGTTCTGAAGGGATGGCATTTATTTAAAAGGTGTCAGCTTTTATAGTACTTTCCTCTAAGGAAAGTACTTTCCTCTTTGTGAAGAACATGACTTTAGTATTTTAAGAATAAACCGAGTGCATGAACGGGGCCGGATGTTTGTCTGCTGAGGTAGAATACTCATCTCCTTTGCCACACTGGTGCAGGTGTTGGACTTGGAGCTCTGCACCTCCCTGGGTACTTCAGTGCAGAGGATGTTCCCTAGACATTTGTGCCCAAGACAATAAGTCATGATTTTTTCTGTGTGTGTGCATACACATGCTTATTTATTTCCTCAAATCTTCATGTTCTCGTTTGTCTCCCTGAAGTTCTATCTGATGTGAAATCTCAGCCACAACTGAAGCACCACACTTGAATAAGCTGCAATGTGTGGTCGGAGCTGAGGTGCCTGTCCACTCTAAGGCTGTGATGAGTGAAGTGCTTTGATTTTAGAGTAGCTGACAGCAAAAGAGAGCTAAGATAAATTGCTTTATCTTGCATTTACTGCGGTTTAAGAGTGCTGCCAGATAGAGTTACCTCAACTCCACAGAGAAATATTAACCTGCTTTCTTGCACTGACTCGGCTGTGTCTGTACCTTTAGTTTTCAAATTGAGTGGCCGAGTCAGGCATATTTATAGACGGTCTGTCTAATTGAGTTTATGGTCTCATTAATAAGTGATACATTCACTTTAATTTTTTTTTTTTTTTCTTGTAATATCCCTGTGAAGTTTAGAAACTCTTTCAGCTGTGAGGAAGGACATAGCAATTAATTCTTGTTGTTGGGAGGAGGGGAAATTGCTTTTAATTTTAGATGATGAAAAATTAGAGATTTCCATACAGCGAGAGGTAAAAGCTTTTGTTAAACACTAAAGAAAATGTTGTGGGGTTTTTTTTATGAAGTAAGTGTGGTATCTCTACAGATGCTTCATTCAGAGTGTGCCCAGCTTGTTTGCAATGACTTATAGGACTTACTCAGCAGTCAGTGATTTTTCTCATCTATTTATCATGATATCTGTGCAACATCAGTTACTGTGTTAATATAGCACAGAAAGCCAAACCCAAAATAATGAAAATATAACTTGAAGAACTGGTCATACAATTATCAGTAGCTAATGTGCAGGGAAGGGAAGGCAAAGTAACAAACCAAATATTTTTTGTTAAAAAAAACCCAACAATTTAATAGCAAGGTTTAAATTTCTAATTTAATTTGAAAAATTTAAGAAATTATCTTACAGATGTTCTGCATTTGTTCAGTGCATCTTATTTCCAGCTTAAATGCCCTTATAATGAAAAAAGATCCATATTCAAATCTGCCAAAAATCCTTATATGAAGTATTATTGTAAGTTTATTTCCTCACAGAGGGAGGAGCATTTTTGGTACTTCAGAAGTACCTGAGAAACAGGTGTTTGAGCTGCTTCTAAGCTTTCTAAAACAATGTCATTTGGCACAAGAAATTGCAGTCTGGAATGTAATCTTAAGTGATAAATAATAAATGATGAAAATATATGATTTTGCTGTGCCTTAAAAAGCAAGACTTCTGGCAGGGCACATAAACCTAGGGAGTTTTTACCTTATACATCAGTAGGAGTTACAAGGTAGTCAGTAGGAGTCAGACAAGGTAGTAATTTGCAAAGCACTGGGGTAATTCTAGCTTCTAGGCAACATAAGAGTTGTATCAATGTTTGGGAGGGTCCGTTGTGCTAAGTTGTGTTTTGCAGTCTTGTTAGATAGGAAGGAAAAGAGAGCGGATACTATTTGTTGTCAATAAAGCTGTGCAATAGTAGATTATTGCTTTAATTCAATATATGTCTTGCCATCCATTGAAAGTCTATCTAAATCATAAGGTGTTGAAAATATGGGGTTTTTTGTCAGTTTTGTTTATTTTTTCTTTCTTTTTGCTTGTGATGAGACTTTTATCACTTCTGTGCAAAGTATCTTTCTATGTGTTCTGAAAGGATTAAGGAAGCATAGGTGAAACTTTTTTAAAAGGGACTGGAAGTAAAAAAAATATGTACATGTGTATACATATATAGTAACCTAGTTGTCACGTTGGAATTTTAAATAACCTGTATTTTTAAATTAATTTCTTCTGATGCAAAAGTGAATAAAAATGCTGCTATTTCTTCCAAAGTGACTGCATTCCCTGCTGCATTTTATTCATAGCTCTCTATTCCCCTGGTACACATAAAGCAAAATGAATTGGCTATCTTTTTACATCTCCTTTTGAATGTTCTCTAGTGACTCTGCAAGTTGCCCCTTTTTGTCTTTCTACTGAATAGCTTTTAAAGCTTCTGGCACAGCTGGACTTCAGCATGTAGGAGACTTTTAAGGTATTATGGTGTCGCTAGCCACTGAAGCTGCAAAATTTGAAACATCGTAGCCCATCCTGACTTTGCTGCATGTGCCTTGGACTTAAAAAGTTGGATAAAGATGTATATTGTTGAAACTATCCCCGAACAAAATTGCACTGAAAAGGAATAAAGAATTAGTGCTTCTTTTCTAAAAGCTTCTTTTCTGATCTCTGTAATTTGAAACTAAAGACTTTGAACAGTGGGATGGAGATTGTTCTGCAAGATAAATCCCTTGCATCATATAACCCTGACAACTCCCTAGTTCCATCAAATTAATAACAAATGGATGAGAAGATAAGCAAAACTAATGGTGAGGTTACATTTTTGTGACAAAGGTTTATGGCCATACTGAGTCTCACGTTCTGTGATATCCCTTCTGCTTTTCCTCCTCCACTTGGGTATTTTTTTTACTCTCAGATCTGAGCATTCCTCTATCTCAAGCTCTTTTGTGGAGGAGATATGATGAATAACAAATTAGCCTACGTGCCTCCAAAAAGTTGCCATGAACAACTCTCCACTCCCCCAGTAAAAGTCACTGATTTTCTATGAGATCAGGCCTCATGCTTGCACACTGTACATCCACTTTCTACTCATTGGATGGTGCTATGTGTCCAAATACAGAAACACACTGCTGTAATCCCGTCTCCCTGTCTTTTTAAAATTGTGCAATAATTCAGTTTGGGAGTAATCTCTGAATGTCATCTGGACCAACTCTTTCCATAAAACAGAGACGGCTTACAGCAGGCGACTCAGGGCTATGTCTGGTTGAGTTTTGAGTATCTCCAAGGGTGGAGATGGCACAGCGTCTCTGCGCAACATGTTTCATTGTTAGACTACCCATGTTGTGAACTTTTTTTTCCTAATATAAAAGTGTAGTTTTACATGTTTCAACTTGTGTCCATTGCCTTTTGACCTGTCTCTGGGCAAATCTCTTTTAAGCAATTGTGTTAAACTAATACACTAAATTCTCCAGACAATAAGCAGAAGAATAAACAATTTATAAATCATCTCTATTCGGAGATCTATTCCATAACAGACCTTTCAGTCAATAGTCAGTAACCAAGACAATTGTATGGGATGTAGGAGACTTTATTTTATTCAAATGGACTCAAAGGGAATGGATATTACAATTTAAGGATTGTGGTATCAAAAATTAAAAAATAATGATGGTTTTCTATACCTTGTAACTGGTCAGGCATCTACCAGTGGGCTGCTTTGAAGGCAAAGGTGAACGTGATGACCTTGTAGGCTGGATTTATAACTGCACCTGCAGTTTGCCGGGGAATTCTGAGGAGCTGCATGTTAAAGAAACTAAACGATGAATCCAGCTATCAATCCCTACTAGTCTGATAAATATAAAACCTTACCTACTGAGCGAGTATTTCTCCATGCTTATTTTCTACTTTGTGTTGAATTTTATCTTTCTCTTTTTTCCCCAGCAAAAATCAAGTACTTCTAGTAGTTTTTACTTATAATATGGAAAAAAAGAAGCCTATTTTAAGAATGCCAAGCTATTTCTCTTTAAATATTAGTTCAGAGAGTTTGCATTGAGAATTTGAAATTAAGAGGAGAGTTACAAGGAAAACTTACTCAAGCCAAACTATCAAAAGTTACCATAAGTATATACACTGTGGAGTAATGTTAGGAGCTGCTTGCCCCTAATCCTTGAGTATTTCAGCTACACAAAGAGAATTGCTGCCACTAAGAAAGGCTCTGCTGCAGAGTAGTTCAGCTTCAAGATAGCTGGGGACTTCAGGCAGTCTAGCAGCACTCCTACTGCATCTTGTGTGGGTAAAACCAGTATAATTTCACTGTGCAGGAACTTTTTAGAGCTCATGGAGGTGAAAGGCAGTAGTTGCTTCTGGGTTCTACAGCACCTGACGTTTGGAGATATAGAATCATAGAATCATTTTGGTTTGAAAAGACCCTTAAGGTCATTGAGTCCAAATGTTAACCTAGCTCTGCCAAGACCATCTCTAAACCATGTCCCCAAGAGCCTCAACTACATGTCTTTTACATACCTCCAGAGATGGTGACTCAACTACTTCCATGGGCAACCTGTTCAATGCCTGGCAACCCTTTCTGTGAAGAAGTTTTTTTTCAAAACATTCAGTCTAAACCTCTCCTGATGCAACTTGAGGCTATCTCCTCTCATCTGATAATTTGCTACTTGGGAGAAGATACCAAAACCCTCCACGCTACAACGTCTTTTCAGATAGCTGTAGAAAGCAAGGTCTCCCTTCAGCCTCCTTTTCTTTAGGCTAAACAGCCCAGGTTCCCTCAGCCTCTCCTCGTAACACTTGTGCTCACCAGATTTGCTGCAGGTTTTTGCTCTTCTTGTTATCCTATTTTTTTTCAAACTTAGAATTATACATTTTTTGTGAGACTTCTGCTTCATCCCACTCATTTTTTCCCACATGCTTTTCCCAGAGCTTGATATACTTGAAGAAATGAACAATGGGGAGCCATGAATAAAGCCAGCTCTGCTTCATTTGTGCTCATTTTGAGGGTACAAAGGCGTGTGTATGTGTTTGGGGCAATGAGCAATCTTACATTCAAGCTCTTCTTTTTTCTATGTAATGAAAAGCACTTTGGAGTTACTTGTATAAGACTGAACTGGTCCCTGAAGCAGAGTCTGTTGTGGTTTATGGCAGGTCATAGAACATGGATATCATAAAGGATCATTTAAAGTCACTAAACAGCCAATAGCTTATTTTTGCACTTTGATGTGTATCTTCTCACTTAGTGGTGAAGGTGAAATACTGGTCCACTGATGTCAAAACCAAATTTCTAACCACTTCAAGAAGTCTCTCTGGTCACTCAGCCTGCAGTCCAGAGTGTGATAGAGCTGAAGTGGAATTCAACCACTGGGACCTCTCCATAAGCACTGGCAGAGAAGCAGGTCTTTTATCAGCTGCACTACTTATTCCTTTGCATCCAAGTTATACAAGCTCTCTTGCTACAGCAGTATTATGAATGTCTTGGGTTAACATGAATTGTAGGAAAAAGCGTTGACTTCTGCTTCCACTTACAAAACTTTTTCTTGCTAATTCTCTACTTGTAGTTATGTTGTCAAATTACTCTAATTTTATACAGGTTACTTTATTTTTTCTGTATTATTAATGAGAGAACAGGGAGAGAAATAGAAAAGAAGATAAATCTACAAAAAGCATGTTCCTTTTTTTCCAAAACTCCAAATGTTATTTTTTCACTCAGTTTCTATTCAGCTAAGTTGAGTAGGGCTTTAAGATATCAAGAGTGTTGCTGAATAATAAACAGTTCAGAGGTATTGCATTGATTACTTTTCTATACAAAAAAAAAATTAGTTGTTTGGGGGATTTTGGAATTTTTCAGTTACTTCTTTTATTGGGTGAGAGGGCAATGAGTTAATAGTTTATTACAAGTTAAGGAACTGAGGGGAAGAGGAATCATCATATTATCCTAGAAGGTTACCTGACTTTTTTGTAGATATTTAGGTTCTTATCTGTCCCCTTGATAAGTCGCCACACCTCTAAATTCCTTGTATTTGCTAGAATCTCTAGGATTTTTCCCCCAATGTGTTAGGACTTTATAGGAATGCTTGGCCCATAGTCTGTATTAGATTTAGCAACTGGAATGTTATGCTTTAAATGCCTGTTCCTAGGGGTTGAGTAGTTTGTTTACTGAGATGATATAAGTGATCCCAGTGGTTTTTATTGGCAGATGAAGGCACATTGAATATTCAAAGCAAACATAATTGATTTTAAAGAATACAAAAAAGCAACTGCTGTGAAACTTGTGAGATTTGAAACATTTCTGAGCAGATTTTCCACTTGATTGTCTTCTTAGGTGTAAACCTTTCTCAATACTTAGAGACCTGATACATATCTTGTACTCTGATAAATCTAAAGAATCTACTGTAGCTTTTTTCAATAGAGCAAAGATGCTTATTTAAATGTTATAGTTAGGTTAGCCACCTTTGCTTTTACAGAGAAAGAATAACAGTTTTCTTTTATATTATCCTATTTCCTCCTGGGGCTTCACATAAGCTTCGCTCTTATAACATCAGCCTTCCAGAAATCCCATCTTCTGAAACTGAGAAGGCTGTAAGGAGGAGATGAAATTTCAAATCATTATTTATATTCCTTCAGTAGAGCGTTGAAGCATATTCTGCCAGCACGTTATTTTTGATTGAAAGGTAATAGTTAATGTGATTGCAGTCCATCTGTTGGATTGTTCTAAGTGATGAAACAGAGAAGTATCACACAAAGCCAACCCTATGTGTGTGCTAAATTGATATGTATTTCCAGAATATCACCGCTGTTGACAATGCATTGGTCAGAAACAAGTACTATTAAGTCAGTAAGCTTGTATATAGTACTCACAGACATGATAAGAATGTATTCTTATGGAGGTTAAGACCCGTATGTTTTCATTTAGATAGTTTTCAGTAAGCTTTTAAATCTTGTTAAAGACCTTGCTAAGCTTGGTTTTGAATGATCAGTTAGGAAACATCATATTTAAAACATTGCTTTGTTAAATTCAAATCTCTTGTAGAGATTGAATCTGGCAACTATAAAGAAAGAAAGAAATAGGGAGGTAAGAGTTCAAATTCAAAAAGTAGAAATCACTTCACAAAACTTGTTGTCATTCTTGGAACCACGTGAAAGAATAGACATATTTCAGTATATTCATGTTGTAACATTCCTGGAATTGCAGGACACAACTAGTAAAATCATGCTTTTGTCAAGGAAGTTTTATCATCTTTTGGGTAAGCCTTGCTGTGGAAATCTATACTTGCCCAAGAATATATTTGCAATATACTGTATTGAGGATGAATCCAGCCATAAATATTTTCAGCAATAAAAGTCCCATGTACCTAAGGATTCCTTTTTAATATTCTTTAAGGCAATTCTGCAAGGTCTTCAGGGATGAAAACCTGGAACTTAAGCACATTTAACCAAGGATTCATGTGTCTCCATATTGTTCTGTCCACTGCTAACAATATACTGCTGTCATTACTTATTGAATGGAATAAATAGACACATGTTAAACATGCGCATTCACAGTATCTCCAGAGATCAACTATGTCAAGTCCAGAAGCGTGCTCTCCCCATTGTACATGGGAAGGGAGTGCCAGGGTGCTCAGAATAACATATTCCAAGTACACAGTGTCTGCTTTGTTGGTATGTCATGCTTTTCCTTTGTCACAAAGTCTGTCCAAAAACAGTAAAGAAGTATTGGGTCCATGCCTTCAATAAACTTTGAGAAAACTTTCAGGTTTAAAGTTTCTTCCAGGCAAAGAAGCTTCTTTTCCCTACTCCAGTCATTACAAAAACTCCTGGTGTTATCTTCAAAAAAAGTTGTTAGTTGTATATCTTGCTTTATGCAGTTGACAGTAACTGGTAGTTTGGGATTTTTAAGGTTAGAATGGAGCATCTATCTTAGGTAACTATGTTAAAAAACTAGTGTATATAGTTTCTACAAAACACAATCAAGGCCATCTTCTCTAAGCTTTCTGTTCTTACCACTGTCTTTATTGGTGTACAGGAATATGAGCTTCCTAATTCACGCATTTAAGATAGTTGTCATAAATGAGGCTGAAAGCTCTCATATGTTGCTATTACCTAAGCTCTTCCTTTTTCCACTGGATAAATGTTTAATCATTCAGAAAAAGTGTGGCTTGTTTTCAGCCTTCCTACACCTGCCTTTATGGTCATTTCCACGAATTTTTTACCTGCTCAAGTAGTCCCACTGGGACGAGTATTTATTGAATCTGATTCTATAGCTGTTTTTTATAACTCAGACCCTGGTCTTTTTAGTGTTCTGCAGGCATGTCAGTTCTCTCCTGCACATCCCTCACATCCCTCTTAATGGTGTCCACGCATTATTATTTTTTTTTTTTCACTTCAGTCTTCATGCCAATCTTGCACAAAATCCCATGTATAAGGAGAGGGAAATAATGTGGTAAGGGATAACTTGGCAGTTTTTTCTACTCTGTCCTGCTTCATTTATAACTACTTAATCAATCCAGTATTTTATTAAGCTCCTTTATGTTGTTAACTTTGAACTAGAATCAAATTAAAATCCAGTGTGCTTTTATCTGTGTTTGACATGTTACTGTCCCCTAAACTGCACAGATTGTCTTAGCGGTCCTGTGTTTTTGGTGTTGAAGGTTTTTGCAGATAAAATCATTTTTTGTTTTCGTGAAGGCCATTCAAGTCTAACATACACTCAAAAATGAAGTGAGTTTAGTGGTCTTAGTCCTGTCCCTGGTGAGCAATAGTCCGCATTACAAAACCACCAAACAGGCACAAAGCTGGCAGTTTTTGCTCAGGGACACTTGGACCCAGCCAGCATGGAGGCAGAATTACCTCACACCCCAGGGAGTGATTTTTCTAGGTGAAGATTGAGGTCATTTGTAAGGCAATAGGGAAAAGCATAACTTGTGAAACTGGTCTTCACATCAGCAAAGGAGAGCAAACCCCAGTGCTGCTGCCACAGGCTTATTGCTCACTCTGCTTAAGAGGTTTCATAATATGGGATCTCTGATTTGAGACCACCTCAGTTACATGTGCCATTTGCCCTTGTAGTAGAACATGTAAGCAAAGATTTGCATTTTGGGGTGATGTTTTTAACAAGTTATTTGTTAGAAAAAATGCTTTAATACAGGTAAATTCCTTGTTCTGCTACAATTAGTAAGTGTTTTCCCTTTACTTAGAGAGCTAGGATGTTACTGTGAATATGTGAAGATGGTAGCCATATGGCAAATATACTAATTTATGTCCATTAGTGCATTATTGACTGTATTACCTATTCATTAAGATGGTTTCCCAAGAGTTACTCTGACAGAAAAGCTGAGAGACCTTAAGTGGCTGTCATCTTTGTGTCAAATGGATTAAAACAAAAAAATGCTCAGCACTTCTCAGTAGATCAGATCAGTGCTCAATTTCAGCTGGGTCATACCAGGTTAACAAGCCAAAGTATCTGGTTTCTTTTTTTTTTTTTTTTTTCCATTTTGGTTAAAAAATCCCCTAAAAAGTGAAGTTTGTTTTTGTTCATATCATTAGCTATTTCAGGTCAAAACTATGTGAGAACATTTTTCTTTTGGAGCACAGTAACACAATTTAGATTATTTCATACCTGTTTTGAATTAACCACAAGTGCAAATTCAAATTAATCTAATTATTTTTATTTCATCTGCTGTGTAAATAAGCCTTAAACCTCTAGTGATTACTGAATAGGGAAAGTGGCTTAACAGGAGAAATGAATACAGGGCTATCTGTTTGAATCTGCAGAGAGCCTGAAAAAACACCTGGCGACAAGTTTCCCACTGATTTTGCTGTGACAACTCAGTTTATCCAGCTATGGTCATTTACTCTCCACTCTGTTACTAGTCACCCTATCACTGAATACTAATGAAGGGGGGTTCATAGATTTGTACCATTTGACTTCGGTAGCGTCTCACTCACCTCAAGCCTAGATCATATAGAAAGACTGTAGCATTGCCATCACTCTAGTGCTTCTTCCTGAAAGTCGATCATCAGTCAGAGGGAACATTGGTAGAGTAATTCTTCCTTGCCTCAGGGTGATGAAGGAAGCTGCTCTAAAGATCCATTCTAGTTTCCTTTTTGAGGATGTTGACAGGATAAATTTTAAAAAAACCCCTGACATACAGAAGCAAAACCCTGGGTTGAAGAGAGGATGGAGAAGGATGGAAGACAGCAAGCAAGATTGTCTCTGTGATGGGGATTGGTGGGAGAAAGTTCCTCATACTCCAGGACCTCTGTCGACACATCCAAACAACCAGTCCATATCCATCAAGCAAGCAGAGTGAACTCCTTTCTGGGCCCTTATTTTCCTCCTAACAGATTGGGGTGGTCACAACAAATCTCTTACCTCCAGTTTACTTTTCAGAGTTTTTATTGTGAAAATTGGCAACTGTGGAGATGAGAGAGACCCTGATACTGCTCCTGCTGTAGGGAGGCTTACCCCTTACTTCACATGGGAAAATAATCCTGAGAGATCAGTGAACAACCAGTCTTTTGGTTCTGCTATTTATGGAACTACTTGTTTATTCTTAGAAATCCCTTGAGGGTACTTTTGTAAACTAAGCATCTATGCTGTATGGAAGTGTCTAGCTAATCTGTGACAAGTGATGTATTACTTTGGTTGTACATGATTGTGGCATTTTCTGATTCTCCTAGTAATACTGATGTTGTTGTATTTCTTTCTCTCCCCAAGATTTCTTTTGACCTAGCAGAATATACTGCTGATGTTGATGGGGTTGGCACTTTACGCCTCCTAGATGCTATTAAGACCTGTGGCCTTATCAACTCTGTGAAGTTCTACCAAGCCTCCACCAGTGAACTTTTTGGAAAAGTGCAAGAAATCCCACAAAAGGAGACCACCCCTTTTTACCCAAGATCGCCTTATGGTGAGAATTGCTGATGTGTGTGCGTAGTGTCTGTTCTCCATGATCATGTCTCAGGGCTGAAGTCATTTGAGTGTGAGATTAGAATGACGATAGAGCTAAAGTGACTAGACATGTCGAGAGACATACCTTTATGAATTACTATATAAAAAAGTATTTGCTGCCATTGCCCCAGGGGTTGGAAATTAGCGTCTCACTGCTCAAGATGGTGCTCATTCAGCTCAAAGGTAAAGAGCTTTTGTAGAGAGAGGTGGGGAGGGGTGGCTCTTCCTTCACAAAGGGTTGTGAGATACCACTGAAGTGATAAGGTTTCATATTTTTTCTTGCCTAAATGAAAAAGTCCCAAGAGCTCACTTCTTCCTTCATGAACTCACATGAAATTTGAAACACTTATTAAATCAATGTGCATGGAGGACTTTGGTGATAAAGTTTCAAATCAATTTGAGTGCTAAGGCACTAGATTTTCACTTATATTCCTCCAAAGTGTTTTGTTGTTTTTTTTTTTTTTTTTTTATTAGCAGAGGTCACCACAGTGGCATATTTCACACGCTCTGACTGTGTTAATTATATTGTAAAAGAAAAAGTGCTATGCTTGAGTACGCATAAGATAACAAGTGAGAAAGTGCCCTAATATTTCCTGGGCAGTTAGGAGGCTGCACAGAAAAGGAGAATTTTCCCATTCAGCTGCTTTTTATTGAGCTGGTTATTTTTTCCATATGGAAAGTGACACATATAAGGGTATGAATCAAATGCACTCCACTGTTGAAATGTGAACTTCACCTTGTGTACGTGAGACATGTTTATGTGTGTCTGTCTGAGCTATGTACAAGCAGAGGAGATATACATAATGCTTTAAAATTATTTTTGTAGGAGCAGCAAAACTGTATGCCTACTGGATTGTGGTGAACTTCAGAGAGGCCTACAATCTCTTTGCAGTGAACGGCATCCTCTTCAATCACGAAAGCCCCAGGAGAGGTTAGGAAATCCATGTGAAACTTCCCAAATTTGCATACATGTGACCAGAAAAATGAAACAATGCGTCCACAGGTTCATTTAATCTTGCCAAAATTGTGCAGGGAGAGTGTAATTACTTGTAGACTGCTCACAGCATTTAATGCAGCCTTTCTGGCAGTCTCAAAAGAACGGCTTTCCCTTTCAAGCATCATGTTCCATTTTGTAGCCACCTGATGCTAAAGGGAGACTTGTGTATCTGATTTTGTGTATCAGTTCTCACAAGAGACTGCAATAACATCGCAAACATACCTTAGTTTTCTTTCCCTCTTGACAATAAGTAAGTTAAGGCTAAAATGGTAAAAAACAACAACAACAAACCAACCAACCAAACAAACAAACAAAAAACAACACAAAACCATAAAAGGCAGATTCTCTAAACATTTAGTTGGGCAACTGCATAACAGATGCAGTTTCAGGTGTGACTTGTATGCAAGATTTCTATTTGCATATAATGTCACATTAAGAGGCAGAAATAATAGACTGTCTAAATTCATGAGACTAATGAATGGTATAGCCTGGTATATTTTGAAAAATTTGTGGATTATGGCCCATACCTTCTGACAAGATGGCTTTTAATGTATGGTTTTAAAATGCCTCTCCATGTAATCCTTAATATCAATGCAGCTTAAATTCCACTTAATCATCCCTTTTCCTCTTCCAGTACTTTATGAAGAATTAATACTGGTATTTAGTTTGAGTAAGAGTCTGTGGTTGACTAATAGTAGTCTCTTATACAATCACACTTTTCCTCTGCCCTTAAATTATTGTCACTGTAAAAAAACACTCTAAAATTAAACTTTAAATTAACACAGAAAATTGGATTCTTAGTGCAGAAGCCTTTTATTGTGATCTGTTTCTAAATAAAAAATAAATTACAGTTTTACAGGAATGCAATTGTATAAATTATAGCCTGACAAAAAAATATAATAATTTTAATCATACTTACAAATATAAAATAGTTCATAATTGCAACTCTGCTTGAAAAAAAATTAAAAGGAGTCAGTGTTAATGGAATTTAAATATTGATTTTAGTCTTCAGGAGTCACAGCTGGAAAACCTGATAGTGCAATGGGCAGGCAGCATTTACAGTAAGTGATGTGTCAAATACTTGGTGGAAGAAGTTGGTGTATTGCTTCACTGAAGTAGGTGGCAGTGCAAGTTCAAAATCAAAATAAATCAGATTCGGTAGATTATTTTTTTTTTGGAAGACCTAATACTTTGCTTTCTTTTAAACAGTTCACCATGATATACTCTTGTCGTATTGTAAACTGATGTCCAAATTGCTCTCAGTTATCGTTATGCAATTAAAACATTCTGACCAACATAAAGAATGGGGGAAATATTCAATGACAAATATTAGCTTGGCATGATTTCTAGTAACACTGAGGAGCAACATGATTAGATGGAAATTATAGGAAAACATTTACCATTTGTGCTGCTTCTCAATAGGCTTGTGCTCTTTTGAAGGGACAAAACTTCTGTGTTTGTTGCTGTTTTGATCCCTCTGGCATTTATTCCACCATGGACACTGCTGCAATGGAGCTTCCAGTCTGAAGCGCCTTCAACACACTCAGTGTTTCTGTGGATAACCCAAGCCTGTGCTTTGAAAGTCTCAGGCTATACTTTTGGTTGTATGTATGTGCTGGGAGCAGTTTTAACCTCCTTATGCTATGAACAGGAATTTAGCCTTAGAAGTGGTTTTGGTTGTCTCCATTCACCTTAGCGAGAGTACATGCCGTGAAAGCAACTGTAACTTCAGCCTAGTGCATAGTTGTTTTATGGGAGAAAGTGTGACAATTTATACGACAAGAAAATGGAAGAAAAGTAGTTTTGAGGTTGTTTCTTAATAGTCATTTATTACTTTCCTAATGTTTCTGAAGCGTACAAAAGTGCTTTGAGAGGAAAAGAGGAATTCTATTTCCTATGCAGAGATGATAACATACATGGAAGTTTTAAAATGCCTTATGGTTTGGCCTTTTTATTTTATTCTACTAATTTCAGAGATTGTGAATACCTGAATAAACTAGTACATATTTTATTCCTTTGCATACTGAGCCCTCAGTATAGGAAAGACATGGTCCTGTTGGGGCAGGTCCAGAGGAGGCCACAAAAATTATCAGAGGGCTGGAGCACCTCTCCTGTGAGGACAGGCTGAGAGAGTTGGGGTTGTTCAGCTCGGAGAAGAGAAGGCTCTGAAGAGACCTTAGCGTGGCTTTTCAGTATTAAAAGGGGCCTATAAGAAAGATGGGGACAGACTTTTTAGCAGGGCCTGTTGTGACAGTACAAAGCATAATGATTTTAAACTAAAAGAGGGGAGAGTCAGTTTAGGCATGATGAAGAATTTTTTCATTATGAGGATAGTAAAACACTGGCCGAGGTTGCCCAGAGAGGTGGTAGATGCCCCATCCCTGGAGACATTCAAGGACAGGCTGGGATGGGGCTCTGAGCAACCTGATTTAATTGAAGATGTCCCTGCTCACTGCAGGGGTATTGGACTAGATGACATTTGAAGGTCCATTCCAACTTGATTGTATAGTTATTCCAACTGGTTTAGTGTTATGCTGAATTGGTCAAATACAACATCCCATTGATGATGATACTAAGTGCATCTTGTCCATACAAAACATAATGTCCCAGAATCAGTGCAGAGCAAATGGCTGTGGCAGTGCTACTTACTGAGGTGCAGAGTGGATCTGTCCAGACAGATAGTGCATGTTTTTTCCCTGTATCTGAAGTGTTAATCATACTTCTGAAAATTTCTGTAAGCTTCCTACAGTGAATGTATTTCTAGAGAAAGGATGTGAAGAGACAAATTCTAGTATTTCTTGTAGGCAGGGATGCATGAGATATGTTGCACTGTAAGGCAATGCTAAGGATGAACAGAATGCATTTCTGATACCTGGCAGTCTGTATTGTGGACTCTGATCAAATACAGAAGTATTTGTATTTGGACTACCAGTGCTCATGGTGAAGGATGATGAACTGCAGTTGTCTGCCAAGTGGCTGTTAGCAGCTGGTCACCAAGGCTGAATTGAACAGACAATTGTAAACAGTTAGCTTCATGATCTTTCTTCATATGGTGTTCAGATATTATACTGCTAGGGCAGTGATACATGAGTCTAGTGAAAATAAGAACTGCCTAATCTCAAAAGCTGCTTCACTGAGAAGGGAATTTAGTAATATACACCTCTTATTTCAGAATACTAATTCGTCTCCTTAGCCTTCCTGGTTTTAACTCAGAAAAGAGCCCCAGTAGTTAATCTCATGTAGCCTGTATAATAATAGGGAAGTCTACACAGAGTTCATAAGGGTAAAGAGTGCTTAAGTCTAATATGAGAGGTTTCCTATTTCTCAGAATTACCAAGGGCTGAGAGAAGTGCTGGCCTTGAGAAACTCATTTGACTTTCTACTTTTATCTTGCTCTGTAAGAGAAAGACCGTAACAGGAGCAGTTCTTGAGATGTGACACCATACTGTAAATCTGAACACTTAAGTTTGCTGTGTGGGCTTGCTTTTAAGTCCGGTGTTTAATGTTCTGACAGCCATAGTGACTTAAGAAAAAAAAAAAAAAACAACACACTGATAAATTCCAGGTTGGTTAAATCCACTGTCTGAGGCTTATATCTTAATTTGGCAATAGTACATCATTATTAAATTGCACAAATACTCAGGTCGATACTCAAGAGATATGTGTATGTGAGAGAATATTATCTAAAATCTCATATGAGTGGTTATGTTTGACTAATCTTAATAAAATATACATCTACTTCAAGCCTTTCTGTAGTACTTTCCTTTCTACTTTTTTCTTTATATTATACCTAATACTTTTCATTTCTTAGTCACTTTTATAGTTTTATAAGAAGGAATAGTCACTTTTTAACGAGTACGTACTTTGCAGCTCACATAAATCAACACAGCTGCACTGAAGTGAATAGGGTCACATTGATTTATGCCAGCTGAGGCTCTGGCATACTACTTCTATTGATAGTCTGGTAATGTATGATAAGCATAATTTACTTCTTTTGAGGAAAAGATCTATATTAGCAGTATACCTTGCTAAAACTGGTTTCTTCAGTTACTTTCATCACTTTTTATCCAGGTATACCTCAAGTGTTCCCTGATTTATAAAAAAGCCAAAGGAGAATGTGATCTTGCAGTTCTGAAGTTTATTGTCTAAGTATGACACTATCTGAAAAGCAAAATGCTCTCTACAGTAGAAGTAAGCTACAAGGTGGCCTCTGTTTCCAAAAAATAACAAACAAATGAAAACCTAAAAAACTTTCCCAGAATGCTGCTGCTTCTTTTTTCTTTTTTCTTTTTTTTTTTTTCTTTTCATTTTTTCCTTTTTTTTTTTTTTTTTTTTTTTCCCCCCCAATGACAACATTATGGGATACCAAACAGGGCAAGTGGTGGCCAGAAGTAAGTTTCTGGTGGTGGTTAAATGTAGCTCCCAGTATTACCAGTGTGGAAATGTCTGGCCTATAGCAGTATTGGAAAAGTATTTCAGTTCAGTAAGATAAGGGTTTTGACAGGGGAAGAGTGAGGCAATTAGTAAGTCTAGTTTTCAGGAGAGCTGGGGCTTGATCCAAGGCTTTTTTACACCTTTGGAAAGATTCCTGTTCTTTTGTTGGGCTCTGGATCTCACTAATACCTTATTTTCTTCGTGAGAGAGCAAACTACTAGTTGACAGTGTCATTTGTTTCTTCTCAGACAAGCCCTTGCTTTTTTTTTCTCCTCAGTCTGTGTAAGTTTTCTCAGGTTTACAAGATGTGTCTTTGGATGTCTGAAATAACTTTCTGATTTGGTTAACCACTTCATTGCTTGCCTCATCTGATCTTTATCTGCCAAGATGTACAAACATGTACAGCATGTTTCCTGACACAATGCAACAGAAGTTTTGCTTTTGTTGGTGGTTGGTTTTCTTTGTTTGGTTTTGTTGTTTGGTTTTTGTTGTTGGTGGTGGTTGGTTGGGTGGGTTTTTTGTTTGTTTGTTTTTGTTTTGTTGTGTTTTTTTTCTTCCCCCTAAGTAATAAACACTTTGCCTCCACATAACATCATTGTGTAGATCATTCAGTAGAGAATTTTGTTTGTCTGATACCAGCCCTGGTAAAGCAGTTGTCATCAGGCCATTGCTGTGTAGCCAGAGGGAAAGGATACAACTGCTCATTTCTATGATCTCTTTCAGCTGGGGAGGAAATGGCTAGGTGTTAGATTGCAGGCTGAAGGTTGTCAAAGTACATGTAATAAGATTAAAATGAAAAGACATCATGATTTAGAGAGAATGGGGAGTGTTCTTTGCTTTAATTGTGCTTCTGGATCACAGTTTTGCCAGGAGGGAGAGGGTAAGGGGATCTGCCACTCGCTGTAAATAAGCTTGGGTATCTTTTGAGTTTGCTTTTTGTTGTTACCTTTTTTTTTTCTTTTTTCTTTTTTTTTTTAACAAGCTTTCAATCTTTTGCCTCTATTTCATAGAAAGGGCAGAAGCAGATGGTGACATCTGCTACCGACTTTCACAAGAAATCCCTACAATCTCTACTGTAACAGCTGCTCTTATGCATCTCCCATAGAGATGTAGCCAACATCTGCCAGATTTCCCTTTCTAATTTTTTTGGTTGAGGAGACTAACTGCTAGTCTCCTTACACATGTTCTATGCAAGAAGAGCTTGGTCAGCCTAATACCATTGGAAATACTAAGAGCTTTTGCTAGTGCTCGTACTATCAGTTTAGGCCTGTGAAAGACATAAATGTGTAAAATTTTCAGTGCAGAGCTATACTCCTTTCATTTAATACAAAATTTCCCAGCCTAGGAGTACATTTGAATAGCAGAAGGCAGCAGTGTTGCTTGTGTTTTGCTGACTCCTTGCTGGATGAGAAGAATAGGGGCTGGCTAGTATCATCAGGGATCATCTGCCTAGCATATTGAAAACTTGATGGCAAGGTACCATGGCCAATGTAAAGGACTCACTTAGACAGTTGTGTCCTATATAGCAGCCAAGATCATTTCATGCTTTTTAGTTTGCATGTTTCAACAGAGAAAGCATGCAGTATCCTGAAGACATGCATTCTTACTGGCTTTTTCTCCCTGCTGTGAGACTCATCCTGCTAAGTGATCCATGCAGGTGTTTTCTTATCTACACTTGCAAATGTCAGTGGGGATAAATGTGGGCTTTAGAGTCTACTTGTACAGATGGATTTGCAGTAATATTGACTGTAATAACAGAGAATTGCTGGGTGATACCTCTTTGCTATTTTACCTGAGTACACATTTTCCTATGAAAAAGGCCTGACCTTAAAAAATAAGTGAATTCAGTTAATTCTACTGATGCTGAACCTGACTAGATAGTACTGATCAAAGCACATCACAATATATAGAGATTTTTGTCAGATTTTTAGGCTGCTAACAAGTTATCTTAATCTTGAATTCTGGTGTCACTTTCCTAGTACTAGCCAATACTGATAGATGAGGGTAGTGCAATCACACCAAAATAAGAGTGGGCTTGTGTTTTAAAAGCAGTGCTAGACTTCTGAAATAAGAACTGAAAGTTGAGAACATTCCTACATGCCCTTATCTATGGGCATCCAAGCACTCCGGGAACCATGGAAATTGTCACATATGGGAACAAAACAATCATATTCATACACATCATTATATAGATATTTTTCTCAAGTGAGTCACTAACCAAGGAAGATGCTGTGTTGAACACTCTACTGAAATATTTTTTACTCAATCTTTGCAACAATAGTTTGTGGGAATCCTTACCATCTCTTAGTATATTTTTTCTTTTCAATCTCAAAGGGAGGCCCAATTCTATACTTTTCTATCTGATGCAGTTTTCTGGGGTCTATCACCAGTTTATTTAAATTGTTATGGATAGAGCTCGTACAAAAACTAAGTAATTTCTTGCCTATGGGCTTAGATTTTTGGAACAGCTGCATTTGCAAACCAGATCTCTCCTTGAGCAAATTATTATCTTATCAGATGTATCTTCTTGTCATTAAATCATGTGCTCCCTGGTGGCTTATACCATTTTGAGAAGAAAGTAGGTTACAGTTTTTGCTATTTTCCATGATCAATTTCAACTTTTTAATTAAAAAAAAAAAAGGAAAAAAAAAGAAAAGCAAAGCATCCACACAATTTACAAAATGTCAAAACTACTAAATTTAGAAGTTTTATTAGTTATATTATTATAATTTCTCAAGTTATATTAGCAGATGTCAGTGTTAGTTTCTTAAACTAAGAATTTGCAGACTTTTTTTCTCTAATGAAGTATCAGCCCAACACTTTGAAATAAAATGTTACATAAGATATGGAAGTCAGCACTGGGAAATTGAGTGATCAGAGCATGTATTTTACCTGTAGTGCTCTTGTGACTTCGTTAATGCACAAATTTGTAGTAAGTTTTTTAGAAATAGTGTGGTTTAAGTGCCTATTTCCCTATTTTTTCCCTTTGTTACATTTATTTTTCCCTGGTCAAAACACAGTGGAAAATCTGACCATTCTGCTCTTTTGTATTCATATAAATAACAACAGGGAACAAAATACAGGCAAGAATTGGGAGGTTTATATCTTGCGTTTTACAAACTAGCTTAAAGCGAATGTGGAGTTTGCAGAAGATCAGAAGAATACAACTGCCATAGTCATTTCAGCCAGAAGTCCATTTAACCCAAGTATTCCATTGCCTTGCTGTATCATCAGGGGAGAGTTTAGGAGATGGTATACATACAGAGTAGTCATCTCAGACCCCAGGAGCTGATAGGTAAGAGACCATGCATGAAAGGCGCACCTCAGTCCACTGCTCCCCAAGACCAGGACTATGTTGGGATTCAGTCCAAGCTGCTGCATGTGAAATCCTTTCTGAAGGAAACCAGGTTAGCTGGGGAATACCACCACCTTTGACTGCATGGTTAAATTATAGCCCAGGTGTACCCAGAGTCTAAGACAAGATGACCTACTGCAGGACACAATTTCACCAGAGGTGGAGAGTCAGCCACAGTCAACTACTTCTGTATTTTTTTATTTTATTATCAGAGGCTTTTTTCTTGCAGTTGCATCTACATGATTATTTCATTCTGTTGCAATTCACACAAATTTCTTCCTGCATTTTTTCCTCGAATTTAAATAATGTCATTGTCTTTCTGAGATAGTCAGAGGCAAGAAAGGAAAAGAAAATCACACAAAGGTCACATCATTATTTCAAGAGGTAAGTTGCATAAACAAATCTATCTTACATTGTTGATAATTGATAAGTAGTGAATGTTTAGTATTTTACTAACTGTTATTGTGCTAATTATTTCCTGAACTTCTGTAGACTTGTTTCTTACTATCATTGTTCATGTAAAGTCTCTCAAATATATAGATTTCTCATGGGATACACTATTGTAATTCTCTTTGTCCTCTTCCTAGTATGTAACCAACATTAGTGATGCCAGTGTTCCCCTGGGAGTATGAAGTAACAACCATTATAAATTGCTTATGGCTCATCTCAAGAGCGCTGGGTGTCACCACAGAGCTGCTACTAAGCACGTGAGACTCTGTAGACCTTATTCTGCAACTTTTAAATTTTGGGTAGTGCTTTCTACCAGGTGGAGAGACTGGAAAGCAGGTTCATACACACAACTTGGATGAGTACTACACTTGTGCATTGCTGATAGATACAGCGCTTGCCAGGGACAAGCATGCTGCAACGGTGCAGTGACTGCCACACTTACCAGGCCCAGCTTAGTATCTGAAACATTTTCTCAGCAGTGTGCATCCTGTTTTTCTTAGAATAGCTCTCACAAAGGGTTACAGTTCCCTCTCATTGGAACTCTTCTTAATTTTTCTCACATATTTAAAAAAAAAAAAATATTTTAAGGCAGATCCTTTAAAAGTGCATGTTGTTCAGAGAAAGTTATTTGAAGTTAAACCACTCAATCATTTAAGATATGAGGAACTGAACAAGAGAGACTCTAATTCACCATAAAACAGTTCCACCATTAGTGACTTAAAAAATATTGCAGAAGGAGATGTCCACTTATTATTCCTTAATAAAGTCTTCTGGGTTCATTGAAAGCAGATAAATGTGATGTAATCAGATGTCACCTCTGATAAGATTCATCAGGATTTATAGTGGTGTCATAGGAAGGTAGGTTACTTTATCCAAGGTCAGAGAGGAGGTTAGGGCCAAAGCATTTGGTCAGAGCTTGATTTGAACTTAGGAACAATTATTTTTTCTGCCTTGATTGCACGAAGTCCTTACTGAAAGTTCCAAGAAAGATGTGTCCAGAATACGAAGCAAAAGTGCACTGGCAAACACTGCACATATAGTTACTTTTACTTTAGACCATTAAATGCATTATGTGCCTTTTGAGGGTACATTAAAGCCCTATATATATAAACATAACCCATGTCACTTTGAAATAGCTGCAAATCTCAATAGCAGGACAGACTGCTGAATACTGTCAGTCTTGTTCATCTAACTGCAAGTATTTTTTGAGCAGATTTTGACCTCTGTTATGAAGACTTATAGTTGTATATAATGTCAGTTACACATTTCTCACACTGTTAATGAAATGAGTGCACACCTTGCCAACCATGATAAAATATTTCCTTTTCAAGGATTTACCTTTCATAGACACTTAAAATTTAATTATATGTTGTACTTAATTGCTAGGCACCAGTTGGCAAGCTATGTCCAAAAGCATGAGTATTGTCAGTTTACAAGTATTTATGGTAATTAAACCTGATGTCACATTCTATTTAGATGTTGCAATATCAGCTGCATATTTTGATCTGCATTGTATCTTATGATAGTTGTTAAAACAAAGTTGTCACAGTTAGCAGGTTTCCCATGAAACCCCTCAGGGTTACTCTTTGGTGTGAGAAAACAAATTAAACTGAAGCCAACAGAGAGAATACAATATCAAGTTTTCTCTATCTAAATTTTTGCCCTAGGACATGTGTGTTTGAGAGCCACTGCTATAGAAATGCTGCAGGAATGTTGATATTTTTTTATTTTTGATGGTGAGTGCTTGATTTCATGACATGTGAATAGATTTAGAAGTAGAGAAATAATTATCCACCAAAGCAACTCAGACTTCCAGTTGGCATACTTCTAAAAAAATCATTTACATTGTAAAAAAAAAAAAAAAAAATGTTAAGAGAGATCAAAGATGTTTGTTTGTTGCATAATTATACATTAATAGGTGGACTGAGAATATTTGCCAGAAACTTTAAAATAAAATCCTGTAGTAATCCCAACTCTAGGCAGACTGACTTTGGAAAATTCAGAGCTCATTTTGGACTTAGAAGAAATCTAGATGACATGAGAAAAGCATCAGTAACACAGAGGAACATTTAACTTTACATTTGTTTAAATTTTTTTTGAAACTATTGCTTTTAAGTTCTAAGTCGTCTTTGTACATGCTATTTTGACATCTTTCTCTTCTCAACCCCACCTCAGGCCCATATTCTGAGTTACTGGTTGACATGTGCATCTATTAGGGATGCCTCAGTTGCCCAGTGTGCTATGTCCTCTCACACTGAGTTTCTATTTGCTGCAGACTGTAAAAAAGAATACAGGATCTTTTCTTACCATTATTGTACTTCGAGACATTGTGCACCTTCAAAGATCAGGAATGGTTCTTAGACTTCCCAAATTTTATATAATTCTTGAAAACTGAGTAAATTGAAAGTAAGCCCTGGTCTTAAGCACTTTGTTGGTTAGGGATGGTACCAGTGATATACTTTAAGCTTTTGTGCTGAAGTGCCATCAAATCTTGAGCAAAGCCAATCCTGTGATCTTACCAGCCATTTGAGTTTGCAAATACTCCTTCTTTCCACACTGTTTGCTTGCATAAATATTCCATGCTTCTGTCATTGAAAACCAGGCTAGTAATTGTTAATTTTAAAGCATTTTTCAGCAGGAGTGTGACTTCCTTTTCTCAAATCCTTGCATTAATTTTAGATATCTGCTAGGTATGTTGTAGGAAAAGTGAGAGATGGCAGAATTCTTCTGTCTCTTCTTTAATAGGAGAATGGGACAGACTAGTGCTAGTAGTGTGATTTGCTGTCATGCTGTTTTGGGGTAGTCATTCAGGTATTATGGACAAACCTATGCTTTCTGTAAGGCTGAACACTAGGCAATGTATGGACTTCTTCTTTTCTAAGTAGCAGAATAGTGTACCACTCTCTGTCCTGGGACATAACCTGTCTCGATACACTGTGATTTCCAGGTAATGATTTGAATCACCTAACTTCTGGTGAAAATGATATGTGCTTATCATGCAACTGGAATAGGAGGTGGCTCCACAGGTCTCCTTTATATTTGGTATGGCCTCATTAAAATGCTGGTGTTCTTACATAGAATCATAAAATAATTTCGATTGGAAGAGACTCTCAGGATCATTGAGTCCAACCATACCCTAACTGTAGCACTAAACCATGTTCCTAAGAACCTCATCTATAGGCCTTTTAAACACCTCCAGGGATGATGACTCCACCACTTCCCTGGGCAGCCTGTTCTAATGCCAAACAACCCTTTCTATGAAGAATTTTTTTTCCTAATATCCAATCTAAACCTCCCCTGGCACAACTTGAGGCCATTTCTTCTTGTCCTATCACTTGCTACTTGGGAGAAGAGATGAACACCCTCTATGCTACAACCTCATTTCAGGTAGTTGTAGAGAGCAAGAAGGTCTCCCCTCAGCCTTCTTTTCTCCAGGATAAACAGCCCGAATTCCCTCAGCCGTTCCTCATCAGACTTGTGCTCCACACTCCTCATCAACTTCGTTGTCCTCCTCTGAACTTTCTCCAGCATGTCAATGTTTTCTTGTAGTGAGAGGCCCAAAACTGAACACAGGGTTCGAGGTGGGGCCTCTCAAGCACCAAGTACAGTGTCACAATCACTTCTCTAGTCCTGCTGGCCAAACTGTTCCTGATACAAGTCAGGATGCTGTTGGCCTTTTTGGTCACCTGGGCACACTAATGGCTCATATTCACCCAGCTGTCAATCAACTTCCTCCTCCTGCCCATGTTCCCTGGGTCCTTTTCCACCAGGCAGCTTTCTAGCCACTCCTCTGTGAGCGTGTAGCACTGCCTGGGGTTGTTGTGACCCAAGAGCAGTACCCAGCACTTGGCCTTGTTAAACCTCATACAGTTGGCCTCAGAACAATGATCCAGCTGGTCCAGATCCCTTTGTATGGCCTTCCTACCCTTCAGCAGATCAACACTCCCACCCAATTTGGTGTCATCTGCAAACTTACTAAGGGTGCAATCAATCCCCTCATCCAGATCATTAAACAGATTAAACAGAACTGGCTCCAATACTGAGCCCTGGGGAACACCACTTGTGACTGTCCATCAACTAGATTTGGCTCCATTCACCACAACTCTTTGGGTCTGGCCATCCAGTCGGTTCCTTATCCATCGCAGAGTTCACCCATCCAGGCCATGAGCTGCAGCTTCTCCAGGAAAATGCTGTGGGATACAGTGTCAAAGGCTTTACTGAAGTCTAAGCACATTTAGGAGAGTGTCTCTGCCTTCATCTCAGCATGGTCTAGCATCACAGTCTTTACAACGTTAGGCTCATGGTTTCTATTTGAAGTCTTCCTCAAGTTTCAGATACTCTGTTTTCTAAGGCATTTTAATGTTCTCATAGTCTCAAATCCATTTCTTTAAATCATACACAATGAACATCATGTCTTCAGGTGAGGATGTGCTACTGTGAATGAGTCCATTAACTAGTAAAATGAGCATGTGGTACAAATAATAAGAATTTTTCTTTAAACCTGTTTGAGTTTCACACACACACACACACACACACACACAAAAAGTGTTTCACACATATACAACTCTTAATTTTTTTGCATATCTGATGATCCCTAAAGACCACGCAAGAAGGTCATTTAAGGAAAACAGAGCAAGACTGGTGTAAAAGTAACCAGGCTGGGAATTTGAAAGCTTGATTTCATGTGACTACAACAGTAGGCAAATACTACCTTTGCTGCCTAGTTCTGAAAGTGCTGGTGTTACTAAAGAACTGGAAACAGTTTCTGTTGTGCTGGTGAATCCAAGAGCTATTGCCAAATAGTGTCAGAAAACTAACTGTTAAGTAACAGGTCATGGTTAAATTTTTACTTGTGTTCTCATAATGATACTTTTCTTGAGAAAAGTATCATAATCTTAAACTACACTTAAAGGAAAAATAAGCTCTTTGTTTTGAAATCATGGGTTGAAGCAATTCTGGGTTTGAGTTCATTAGTGGGCTGCAGTTATTGCACAACTTTGGTCTACTTGTGACTAAGTTAAGTGTCTCCTGTCACTTTGGTTCTACAGGTTTCTTGTGGGTTTGGTGGTGTGGTGACATCACCTGGTTTACCGTCACATTTATAGACAGTGATAACGAGGCATCAACACCCATGAAGAAAGCGAGAGAGTCATCAGGGAATGTTCATTCATTTTTTCCAAAATTATGCATGTGTATGAGTATGTGGATGATACTTGAAAATGTCTGCCTGTACATGAAAGTCTGATGAAATAATTAGTATATTCAGAAAAAATGCTTTAAAAGCAGAATTTCTCCAAATTGATCACACATATGAGGAGTCATTCAAACTTAATGTTGTTTCTACAGATTAAAATCAGGTAGCTTAATATTTAATACAAAAGGCTTAGTATTGAATAAAAAAACCCCTCTAAATTATAACACATTTGAAAATATGCTTTTCCTCTAGAGTACTAAGAAAGCAAAAGTTAGAATATTAATCCTCGATGGATTAAGGGAAATGCTTCATATTATTCTTTAGCCTGTCTAGAAAGAAAGGCTTATGCAGCCACATGATGCACAGCAAGGTCTTGTTGAGTGTTTCTGCCTTTTAGCACACAGAGTGTTATTGCTGTGATCCTACAAATACATACAGAGTCATCTTGATGCTTACAGGGTCTGACTCTGTCTGGTTCTACTGATTTTAAAAAGGAAGTTATTACCAGTAAGTGAATAATAGCTCAGTTGCCTTGGTCAGATTTTCAAACCTGCTGTTAAATGACAATAAGAGCATTCAGATTTGTCAAAGTACTGGGACACTGATGTATTGAAAGGGTGGGTGCTCTACAGAAGGGTTTTAAGACAGAAGCATAGTGTTAAGAAATAGTTCTATGAGGACATGATAATTCCCTACTTCTAAAAGCAGAACTAGCCAACTGTGTAATGATGTAGGCAGCAGCTACCTGGAAATGTTTGTTTAGCCTCATTTTCCTTTTAGTCTAAAATAATGTTTCTGGGGAAAACTTCTGAATTTAATATAATTCATTTACAAATGAAAGAAAAATGTTTTCTGTAGTACAACAACATGGTCTTGTGATGCTTGACAAATACCAATAGTTGAATAAACAAGTAAAACATCATGAAGAACCAGTAAATGGTTTGGTTCAGATCTGTTTTTTCTTTCACCCTGACTCAGGTCAGTTCAGTTTGGTCAGATCAATAATTATTTATCTGCCTTGGTGTTTCTGAGTCAGTTCAAGCTGAAAAATACAAAATTTTGAAATGTAAAGTTAAAAGTGAACTTCCTGTGGGAAATTCTCTGTTGAGCAATTATTCTCATCCAGTAATCATGTATTTTCTTCTTGGTTCAGTTCTGGATCAGGTTCATGTCATGGTTATCTCCAGCCAGCAACTATGTACCACACAGCTGCTGGCTCACTCTCCCCTTCCCTCCTCCCGTTGCGACAGGAAAAAGAATCAGGGGAAAGAAAGGTAAAACTCATGGGCTGTCAGAAAAGAATATACAATTCAGTTGTTCACCACCTGGAAAACTGATACCCAGCCTGCTCACAAACATCGATACCCTCCCCTGGCCAGTTCCCCCAGTTTCTATACAGAGAATGATGTAATATTCTATCGAATATCCATTTGACTAGTTTGAGTTAGTTGTCCTGGCTGTGTCCCCTCCCAGCTTCCTGTGAAACTTAACTGTATCCCAGCCAAACCAAGGACAAACAAAGACTTCAGTTCAGGTAACAGTTGTAGTTCAGTTCCCATTTTCAAAAGCAAAACAAGATTAGTTAAAACAATTTCCAGTTCAGTTTGACTCTGGGAAAAATAAAATTTAAAAAGTAACAGCTTTTTCATAATTCAATGCCACTTATTTACATTGTGCACTTCACTCTGGGTAAGCTGCCTTATTTGGTTGCAGTATACCTCCTGATTGACATGTGCACGTACAGTGCTGCAGTGTTTGACTAATAGGTAGTGCCAAGGAATATGAGGGTTCAATGAGAAAGATTTTACTGGGATTAAAATAAATGGTATTGATTTGGTATTAGGCTGAAGTAATTTGGAAAGAGCTCGTGTTTGTGTCTAGATCCAGTAAAGATCGGGGAAATGTGGATATTTAAAAAAAAAAAAAAAAAGAAGAGAAGGAAGAGTGGCAATATAAAATCTGAGTCTTGAACCTGCATTTTTATAACCTTGTCATCATATAAAATGCATAAAGAGAGTACTTTGACATGAATAAAATGCTGTTTACTGGGTTCCATTGAAACTCTTGAGAATAACTTAAGAATTTAACTTCATTTTAGTAAGTCGATATGCCTATAGTCTTGGCTACTTTTAAATCCCTCAGCAAATATTTTAGTCACGTTTAAGTTTATTGATGCTGCATAGTTACTCAGAATGTGATTGTTTTTTCTTTTTCATCAACTTGTTTTGGGGTTGGTTTTTTTTGTGTGTGGTTTTTGTTTTTGTTTTTGTTTTTTTTTGGGGGGGTGTTTGTTTGTTTTGTTTTGTTTTAATTGGTGGGTGAGATATTAGGGAACACAAGTGGTTTCTTTGGCAGCCTGTTCTGGCTTATGCAGAAACCTGACTAAGAAGATTGCACTTTTTTTTTTTTTTTTTTTCCTGCTATGCTATATCGTAAGTATTTTAAAAGAAACAAATGGGTTGAGGGTTTAAAGATTTAATATCATTTTATCCATGTGTACTTACAAAGTATGGATGATATTGACTGGTGTTAACTGATGTGTCACAGTTCAGTTTCATTATGCATCTGCACAGTTGTGACACTTGGCAACTCAAAAGATGAAGTTGCAGACACTTGTCAAAGTTCTGTTTTCCAGAGCAGTACCATGACCACTGGTAGTGCTGTGCATGGGCATATGAAGAACAAAAAACAGTGGAGTGAATCGTGCCACGAGGACTGCAAAAGGACACAACAGTCCCTTTAGTTTGAAACCTTTCTTTGACCACCCCCCCCGCCAAAGACACCAGTCCTCCATGTAAACTCATATCCCTGTCCTTTGGGCTCAGTTCTGCCCATGTCTGACTCTTTGGGCTTTAACACATCTATCTCTGAGAAGGAAAGCCTCTGTTTCCTCAGGAGACTTGAAGAAAACTTCACAAGGTCAGTTACCATCAGCTCATTGTTCCTTTAGGTTTCCTCCATAGAACACCACGTTAAATCTACTCTTATTTGCCTGTCACATGATATGAGCCAACTCTGCAGCTGCTTAAATTTGAACTGGAATAGTTGTGGAAAAGATGAGGACTGTTTCTCAGATGAAATAACATGTGTATTCAAGAAAATCATAAATAAGCTGATTTTTTTTTTTTTTTTTTTAGTAGATCCATCTTGTATCATAACAATTGCCAAAGTGTTTACTCACAGGCGCAAAATACTTAGAGAGTCTCCTTAATCTCCAATTATTGCTGCCCTCTTGTCTTAACCTCTCTTGAAGTGTTTTATAAACAATTTAAAGAATAAATGAAGTATTAGAAACAGTTATTATAGAGCAGGCAAAGTTATTTGCTTTCCTTGAGTGAAGGGATATAATTTATAAAGGACTGATTACACTCATCTGTTTTCTGGGTAGCCTGTAAGTTTACTTTACCATGGCAAGGCAGAATAACAGAGAAATTGTGTCATGGGAGCCAAGTAAGATATTGTCGCAGTAGGAAATCCAATTGCCTTGTTTTACAGCCATTTGTCTTGTCCGTTGTTTCTGTCAAATGATCATTTGAGTCAAAAGCATTTAAAGAGATTTTCTTCCTTTACAGTAATGAGAACAACAGAGACTTTTATGCTGCAGGACGTTCCTACTAGGTCTTTCCTCTTCTAACATGGCTACCTGCCAGTCCTTGTTATTATTAAAAGTTGCTTCACTTAGTACATTTTATGAAGTGGCTCTGCCTGGCTTTGTGGCTGTCATTGAGGTTATGAGTCAAGAAGGAGAGCAGGAGTTGGGAGCTCTGATTCAGTGGAGCTCAGCAGCAGAGAGAAGTTTAAACTGGTTAATGGTTACCTTTTAACTTCAAACCTACTTTTCAAGCTATGAATTTGTATAAAAAGAAAAATAACTCGGAAATCACGATTGATCTCTTTGCCTTACTGATTTTAACACCTTGATACTGCCTTGCCTTTTGTTTTCAAAGCTCAGCACTGGCAAAACTCCCTTGCCAGCCACGAGAGTTACCTGAGTGCAGGGGCTGGGATCAAGATTATTTGACTCCAGCTGTCAGAGGGAAGGGCCATTTCTAGGAGGGAATATCTTAAGGATTTCAGAAGCTCCCTCTGTACATGTAGACAGTTCCCACCTCTGTTGTGCATTTTGGTTAAGCAGGGATGAAATGAGACGTAAGGGTCCTGGAATCATCAAAATAATGGAGCCTGTTGGCTCCAGCCCAGCTGGAGCTGGGAAAGAGATGCCTTTTCCTCCTCTCTTATGTGGCTTTTTGTCTCTCTTTTCCAATCTCCCTGTGAGGCAGATAGAGTGTAGGCAGTAGAGCAGCAGGGAAGAAAAGAGGGTGACAGCGGCTGTCTATTCCAAGTCAGAGGACAATTTCATAGCGTCCCTTTGCAATTAGAAGAACATTTGTCAACCATGACATCTGCCAGCCTCAGTTCTGCAGCCCCTGGAGAAGCTTATCTTACTGAAGTGCCTTTGTTTTCCCAAGCAGATACAAGAGAAGGCACTTTCATTTGCAAGATCAGTGTTTGAGTGAAGAAATAAGGCAGGATGTTGTTCTAGACACATAGATAATTACATCTTAATTTCTGGTACTTCTGGCAGAAGCAAAGAGGATGGGGGAGATATGTTAATAACACACAGTTGGTGTCAGCATGATGTGATTCCAACTCCTACAGTAACTCTGTTACCTACAGTAATTTTCTTGCAGGTCTAACACCCTTTCAGAAATATCCCTTAGTAGTTCAAAGACACTTCTGAAATATTACTTAGCTTTTGCAATCATCATTTTCAAAGAGTCAGTAAAATCTGCAGGTAAACATTGATACTTTATCACCGAAAGGGTTGTGGCCCTTACTCGAACAGTGTGGTTAGAGATCTGAGTTTGAGAGCTGATTCTTCGCCTGCTGCATTCAGAGCCCATGGGGCTGCTCTGAGGAACAAATGTAGATTTGGCTGCAGCTCAAGGGAGATCTGTTGTCATAAGATGACATATGAGGGTTATGCATACAAGTACCAAACCCTCACACTCCCATACTGTGCAGCATTTCACAGCCGGGAGATAAACAGACTGTAGCTGTTTTAAAATAACAGCTATGTTTTTTTCTGTTTATCTCCCTTTGCTGGGCTATTAAATCCCTTTTGTTTATTCCTGCCTTAACTTATCATACAGGCACATGTGTCCTGTAAATCAGGTAATATACTTTCTGCCAGATATCACTTGTACCTGAAATGTTGGGCACTGTAAACTTTCTTTTAAAACTCTCATGAATAATTGCCAAAAGGTGGTAGCCACAGTATCCCCAACAAAAGCATATTGTGAATGGTCCTCTTTTTAAGCCTAGAATTCCTTTAAACATGCCTGTTGGGTTTTGAGTACCTGCAGTTAAATGGTGTTGCTTTTGGCAGGGCTTGGTGAGCAAATGAGGCATAATCTCTCTGATCTCAGTAGTCTGGTCAGCCAGCCATGACATTCTCAGTGTCTTTTCTTTCTACACCCTGTCTGAACAGAGCCATAGCCCAGGCAGCTCTCAGTGGGGTTGCCAAAGATTACCATGTGCAGTGAAGCAGCAGATGGCAGGATAGTGGAAAATATGCAGTCCCAGTCCCTGGGTTCACGTGGGGTTCAGGGTTAAATTTCAGTTATTCCCTTCCTTGCTCCTCGAGCCTCTCGATAAACTGCCCTTTGAGAGACAAACTCTTCAGTGTACATTGGGAAGCTATTTAAAATTCATTTTTTTCCAGTTTTGAAAGTGGGTTCTAGGCTGCAGCAGGAAATTTAAGAAGGCTGTGTTCTGTGGCCACAGAAGTTACAGTCTTCCTCATCATCCAAAGATATTAGTGTGGGCCTAAGACATGAGGTAAATATGAATACATAGTGAAAAGGGTGAAGTCGGGGGAGGAATATTGCAAACTTAGTTAGCTCAAAAATTGTGTAATAACTGGAAGAAGGGTGCCTCCACAAACTTAAGTCAGACTTGTGCCTACCTGTTCTGATAAAATTCTTGTTTGCACTTTTGTTTTTTCCCTCCACAGGCTCACCATTCTTTATTCCTTTTAGAGGATGAGGTGTTCTCACCTGAATAATTAGATGTTCAATCTCTGGGGTCAGAGGGCAAGAAAGGAGTGCTTTGACAGCAGACTTATTTTGAGCCCCTTTCAAGGCCACTCTTCAAGCTTCCACTGAGAATGATTTAATACCTTTCTGACTTTTCCAGGGCACTTCTCTCTCACTTTTTCACAAATAACAAAATACTTTACATTCTAAAATTCCTGTAAAACATTGGCATTTTATCCCCATTTTGAGGTGAAAAACTAAGATATTAAAAATATAAGTTTGCGTGACTCGATTGATTGGTTGATGTTCAAAATAAAATTCCAATCTGTTTGAATTTGGGTGCTTCATAGTCAAGCACAAAGAGGAATACGTAGCAGTGACTAAATCTCACAAGACAGAAGTCTCTGCTCTCAGAGCAAGTCTATCCTCTGCAAAGGTGGCAATCCTATTACGAAAATAATTACTATATGTATTTAATCTAGAGGTATTTCATGAAACTGTATCTTTGTGCATTCAAGAACAACACTGGCACACATAATCCAGTCTTTAAATGCTAGAATTTACAGCTTTCTTCCTGAACATGTACAGAGTGTGTGTATTTGCACGTGTTTCTGAAAGCATACACAACTACCCATGGAAGCATTAAAGTTATGTGAAAAGTCCCACTGAAAACACAAAGACAGGAAATTCAGAATTGGGTTAACTTTCTGTCCTGGTTTCACCCCATTGTGCTCAAGTATCATAGGCATCTCAGAACAGCAGGTGATCCGACTGCCTCTTCTGTTCCTAGAGGAAATGTAAACTAACTTAAATGGCAAATACCACAAAAAAACGAATAACAATGAATTTCAGGAGTTCACAAAGGAAAAAGTGTTCTTAAAATACTGATATTAAAAAACAGTAGTGAGTATGATAAGTTGAATGGTGGTAAATGGACATTTTATCTGAATGTTCTGGTTTTTGCCATTTAATCACTTTCTAAATGTTTTGTTTCACATTTTCTTTTGCAAAATTTTTGTGGCAATTGGATGTGTTAATGCTGAAATGTTTAAGTTTGGACTGTTCTTTATAAACTTAGGTAATCTGACTTCAGTGAAACTGCACCAATTTATCTTGCCAGAAAACCAAGTTCTCTGGGTTTATAGCTGCATATTTATTTTTATTTAGTTTAAGTATTAATTACACTAGAGAAACATTATTCCCACATGGAAAGAATGCAAAAGTGGGATTCAGTTTCAGTGGCAATGTTAGAAAAAGCGAATATTCATTGAAATGTATGTACATTTCAAAAAGCTGCTATAATTTTACTGTTTTCCTGTGTTCAAGAGATTTTCTCAGTAAATAGAGTGTCCATTTCTTTTAATCGATGCTTTTTTCATTTTAAAGTGAAATTAGTACCGTGCCCAAGGTTTGTCCTAGAGGGGGGTTCACTCTCAGCAATGACTTTTATGCAATCTCCTGATGTATCATTTCTGCCTGTGGGAGAGCTGCTGCTCTGCCTGATGGCATTTCCAGTTCAGGGTTTGGGTGTGGAAGACGTAGCACCCTTGCTTAACTTCAGGGTCCCCTGAGAGCAATCGCAGCCTGCTCTGAAATAAGGACATAACTTTTTATGGGAAGTTTAAGCAACCAGCAGTAACTACAGCTAGGTGAAATAATGTTTTTATTGGCTCTGAGAATACAGGAGGTCAACACAGCTAGGGCAAACATGTCCAAGTCTTTCAGGAGCAGAGGGACGTGCTGTCTTTGTTGGCTTGTGCTCTTCCTGGTGTATTGTCAGCTTGTCTCTTTCCCTCCTACTCTCTTCTTAAACTGTTAGGTTGGGAGTTTGCTTTAGGGCTGGGTTCCCCCCCCCTGCCCTCGGCCCCGGGCATAATTACTTTGAAGCTTGTTTAAGGGGGGTTCGTTGTTCAAATACTACCTTTGAGGGGTGTTGCTTTGGTTTTATCCAAGGTAATGACTTCCCGTGATGTCCTGTTCTGTCTCCAGCAGCCCCACTTGTCCCAATGCAGAAATAGAGCTGTGGAACTGGGGACAGCTAGGACAGGCAGAGTGGACTGAGCACCATGAACTGATCTCACACACTGCCTTGACTGGACACCACAGAACATACTGTGAAGATTTTTTTTTTTACTCTTCTGTCAGAGCCATGGGCTTACTCGATTAATCTGTTATGGGTCTGAAGGGATATCTGGAGCTGGAACAATTCATCCTCATACTGGAGATTGCAGATTATTGCAATCGATGATTTGTACACTGAACTGTTGGGATCATTGCTAGTATTGGAGATATACTTCTCACCACATCCTAGCTGAGAATCTAATTAGTCTTAGCACAGAAGATGGAAGGAAATGTAGCACCTTGCATTTTATGTACCTTGCTCAAGTACTAGAAAAACCTGTGCTTCCTGTATTTAGAGAAGCAGAGAATTCTTTTCATCCTTCCCTCCTTGCTCTTATATTCCCCATGTTGTTATTTCTCAATGAGGTCTTTGCCCATGGTTCTTTCCAGCTCCCTGGAAATACAGTTCAACTGTGTTTCAGGACCTCCTCTTGGTGGCTTCTACAGCAAAGGGTGGTTTATGAAAACTGAAACACATTTACCAAATGATGTATTGAGGGCTTTCTAAAGGGTGCCTTGAAGACTACCACTGTCACAAAGCTAACTGGAAGAAAGTCCTAAGAGAAAAATAGTTGAGCAACACAGCTCAAAAGGTAGATACATGGATTTGGAAACATCTTGAGTTATACTGTATAAGTGTCAAACCCATCTAGAACTGCTTATTAGTTTGTGTGGGAGGTGAATTTTCAAATTTGGCTATAGCTAGACTATTTTTCTCTCTCCAAGAAAATACATCAGCACTGACTCAGCAAAGTTGTATGCCACTGTGATTGGTTTTAAGGCTAGCTTTTTTTTACAGTCTCTTTTGCCTTCAGCAGAAGTAAATGAAAGTTCATTTTACCACTGACTTGATGTGAAATGCCACATTTTATACTCAGAAATTTGCACATGAAAAGTTAGCATAGAAAGATGTGGAAGACCTGTGCAAAACTTTGATTATACAGTGACCCACCACAAGCTGATGTCCCAGCCACCTGGAGAGGCTAAGAAACCGACGAGACTTAGTCCCTCAGAGGTCAGAAGGTCCCAGAAACTGTATTAGTCAGTCATGTGTCACCAGGTAAGATTAAAAGCCTTGCCCGCTTCATCTCAAGGGAGTGCTAGGGTAACAGCTCAATGTCTCGGCTTGAACCATCAAACAGCACCTCTTTTTTGATGTGCTACTGGTTGCTGAGAGGATGGAGGAGGGGAAAGACAGGGAGAAAGGAAAGAGGTGTTAAATTTAAGGGCACAGATGTCTGAACTTTGATAGTTACTTGACAAGGTAAGTTAAAATCTGGGTTATATGCAAGTTTCTTTAGGCTGCGTTATATTTTCATTTTGTACAAGTTCTGGATTTTCCTTTTGGTTGCATACACTTCTGGCTATTGTAGCACCAGTTCAGCAAACTGTGTACTTCACCCCAATTGTTTACACATGCTTAAACAATATGAAGAGTCTGTGCTGATGAGCAAACACACTCATACTTACCCATAGCTCCTACATGCAGGGGCTTGTCTGATTCTGTGACAGCTCAAATGAGAGGTTTAATTCAATAACATTAGTTGTACTATTTTAAAAACACAGCTTAAATGAGTGTTAACAAATCAGAGTGGCTAAAGACATTTACCTTTGTTTTAAAATTTAGTGTATATGAACTGTGATTAAGAAATCAAAGTGAATAGTTTGGAGCAGAAGGTTAAGTTTTCTGTAAGCAAAACACTGCTCTGTTTATGGAAGTGCCATTAACAGCATAAACTTGGGAACAGGAATAACACTTTTACATATTGTTTTCAGTATTAATGTTTGGTTTTTCCTTTATAAGAATCTTTGATGCCTCACCTCTTCCTGTTCAGTGTACAGTTCCTGAGGGGAAAATATTTTAATTTAAGAAAAATTATGCAGAGGAAATATACTAAAATAGCACTTTTTGCCCAGCACTTATTGCTGATGTGTCACCCTATACTTTTAACAAGCCCATATGATAGGTCTGATGTGCATAATTAGTCCTGAATAAGGGGATTTAGAATGTGAATTCTAATAACTTTGTGTTACACATTACACATGCAGATTATCTGCTAATTAAAAGTCATTTTTTCACAGTCACTTTGGAGAACTGCTGCTGTGTAGTCATAGAAATCATCCTGTCATTGTTCTTTGGGAGTTGGAAACCTGTATCTGTTTGTATGCAAAACATTCATGAAGAGTTTAAAGCCGTGATGACAGATCCTGGTGGAGGATTAGCTACACTGAATCACAGGGGAGCGTGGCTCACCATGCTGTGACAACGTTACCTCTCATTCTCATCTTCTGGTGCTGGTTGGTAGGTCTGTCACCCTACTTCCATGCACATCTTCTATGGGGCTTATTAGTTGTCCCTCCATGTAAGCTTTGTGCTATCTTTCCACCCACCAAGAAAAAGAAAATTCTCCATACTTTGTGCGTTGCCTCCTAACTTCTGCACCCTGTTGTTCCTCAAAATATTCTCTCAGTCTTATTTTCCCCTCAGATTATAAAGAAGATTAATTTCTGTTCCCTCCATGACCAGTTCATGTGACCTCCTGCTGCCCTCAGCTGTCCAAATGTTCTCAGTTGTGCAAGTTGATGTGGGCGGCAGAGGTGCTCTTGGGTTGAAGAGCATCAGTCTCCTCCAGTGTGCTGCCCTGCTACTACTGATACTTCCTACCTCTGCATACTTTCACCTTTCTGCCTCAATCTCCTAATTTTTAAAATACAGGTAGTAGCATATTTTCCATTACCGAAGAAATTCCATCAAAAAGTGTGATGCAAATGGAAAATGAGTGCAAGCAGACTTAGCACATTTTACTTTGGGGGTTGGAAAGTTCAAAATGTGTGTCAGTATATTATAAAAAGAAGTAATTCAATTGATATGCCTATTAATGACTTTGTTAATAATATATTTAAAGGAATTAGTACCACTCCATTTTATTGAGATCACATATTTTAAAGTAATACCAGATGAAGAACACTTTATAAAGAAGGACAATTTTATCGTCATGTTATTGGACCATTGCTTTCAGTCTGTGATCTGTGGAGTTTACAGTTATGTGATTGTTTCCCAGGCGCTGATGAAGAATAACCTTTAGAAACAACCCTGTTATCAGTAGCTTTATCTTTCCTGTTTAGACATCTCACAGGTCTGTTGGAAAATTGTTCGGGGTATGTAAACTGAAAATGTTTGAAAAACATTGCAAATGTATTAAAAATCTGAAAAGCCCACTACCTTAAGGTACTGTTACCATTTCAAAGGACAGAGAAGGAGATTGGAAATATGATGACGCAAAGTATTTCCAGCTATGCCATACAGGATTAAGATGTAAGGATTGAAGTGCTCTATCTCATGTTTCAGGAAATAAAATGTTTTATTGCTTAGGTCAGGAAGATGTTTCCCATGCAGTGCATGACTTTAAAATGAGTTGCTCAGGAATCACATTTATTTTGCAAAAATCTGATTGTGGACTTTCTGGCAAGTTCATCCAAATGTATTTGTACTTGCTGTGTAAAATTTGCAGGATATTATTAAGAGCTGCAAAGGAAAAAATAATTTTTAATAGTGATGTTTCTATTTTGTAAATTTTTTGTTGTAAGAAGAACAATTTCTTATTTTAAATTGAATGTCGATTCACAGTTAAAATACATGAGTGTTTAACATATGATAAATAACTGCTTTACTAGTTTTACCAAAACGCAGTATTGTATCAGTTGTTTTCATTAAGATACACTTTAAAACTCCATTTAAACCCAAACTGTGGAAGGTTAATTTAAAGATCTGTAACTTGATTTTTTCATCTGGTTTACACCAACATAGCTCCACTGACTTCAGAATAATTGTTATTAATTTTCATCAGTATAAGCTAAAGGAGACATTGGACTTTTTTTCTTAGAAAAACTGGATGTTGCCTTGTTTTTTTCTTTAATTTCAGCTTGTTACAAAAATGGAAAAGCTTCTCAGAGAATGGAAATTGTGAGCAGTGTGGATTTTCAGGCAATCAAAACATTTTAATTATCTCATGAAATGTAACATTTACAACACATAGATGTTAAAAGAAATATGTTCCTTTGGGTTAGTAGAAGCACTGGGTACACAAAGTGTTTGAACATGTTAGGCTTCCTCTAGAATCTATGCCAGAACTGTAGAAACTTGGAGAAAAGAAAAAAAATAAAGAAACAAGACAAAGCCCCCCCTCCCAATTAAAAAAAAACAAAAACAAAAACAAAAAAACCCAAAACAACAAAAACACTGAAACCACACATAACAACAAATGCTTTTTCTTGGCCAGCAGCATGATTAGAGACAGAAACCTTTTTATTGTGTTTTATTCAAAACACAGAAAAATATGTTAAGGCAACTTGATAGACTGTGCTAGGACTGCATCTCAGCTGATAGATAAGTATTGCTGTTAAATACTATTAAGATTGACTGTTATTCTATGATGTTACTAAGATTAATTACGGATTTTCTTATGCATGAAACAACTAGTGATATATAGTTGAGTTGTCATGTGTTGAGTTTTGTATGTAGCCTTGAGAGCTTGGAAAATGAGGATTCTTCAAAATAAATAGTTACCTTAACAGTGGCTCTTAAAACTACTTCAACCATTTCTCTGCCTCTTATAAACCACAGATTCTAGAGAAAAACACCTACTTCAAACAGCCACCTTCCTGATGATACACCAAGAGTGAAACCACAGTGCTCATAAAAGGCATGGGGTACTGAGGCAGAGACCCAGATCCTTTTTTTTTTTTCTCAGCATATCCAGCTTTGGAACTTTTGGTGCATTTAGACCCTGCTTCCTAAAGCAATAGTTTTAAATATGTATCCAGCTTTCAAAACTATATCTTTGCCAGAAGTAGGCAGCATACTTCTTCGAGGGATGAGCTGTGTGAGCTGTTTTCCACTCTGAGCCAGGCAGTGCAGTGAGCGACAGGCTTGGGCTGGAGAACTGAAGCTGTTGTGTTATATCTCTCCGATTTCTTTTTATTGTAGTATTGTTCCTATAGTGGTTTGCTGACAAGTCATATGTTTTACACATCAGGTCTGCTGGAAGAGGAATCTTTGCTTAAAATCATATCTAGGATAAATAGGGTTTGTAAATCAGACCGTATGGTTCTTGTTGGAATGCTAATGATCTCAGAGGGAGTGCTTGGGTTTTGAAAACAAATCTAAGCTAATGCCCAGGACTCCTGAATCAACTGTTAATATCATGAAAACTCATGTTTAAGGCCCCTTTTAAAATGCAAAAACTTGTCAGACACGTCTCAACCAAGGCTGTTTGAAACTGCTGAAATGTCCAGCCTCATCAAAGCATCCTTTGCAATATCTGTCCAGATGACTGCAGTTGCAGTACAGCAACTCCAGTGCTTTCAGTAGCAATGCAAACCAGAGCATCATGTGGCCCATCATGGTTTGGTTGTATTTGCTGCACAGGTAACTGCAAGGCAGTTAGCCCAGCATGTTTGTCCCTACCAAGGGAGCAAGAATGACTCTCCTCTTGGTTACTGTAGGATAGTAATGTCCCAGAACTGTGCCACCCTTGCACATTTTGGATAAATATTCAAATAAGACATACATTTATAGTGTTTTGAACACTCCACATTGGTACTACGTGTGAGAAGGGTGGTGTGATTTACAAAACCTCTCTGAACTGAGGAAGCAGTACAAGGACAGGAGACAAATGTGGAGCTCTGACCTCTCCCCCTCCAACCTAAGCTAGTTTCTTTTGCTACCAACCAACAAATTTCCATGTGAATTAGTAATGTTAGTAGCATAATAATGTAGGCCTTATTCAGCTGTGATAGATGGTGGCATTTTGGCTGCTGCATCATCTTGATCCAATGAAAATCAATATAAAGGGTGAAGTGATTAACACACCAGCAGCTCTGTTGATACTCTTCCAACTGACCATTCTGTGGAGGAAAATGCTCATGTAGATTCAACATTGGTGTGTCTTCAATATCTCCCAAGGAAGGAAGCTAACCATATTGATGTCTCAAAAGGTACTTTTTATTCAGTAATATGAAGATATCTGTAGCACTCCACACAGACCCTTAGATAGAATCATTCCTGAGGAAAGAGACATTACGTCTGCCAAGTTTCAGGCCAAAGTAAGATTTTATAGCCCAGTTGCAAACTCCTAGGACAAGCTTTTATAATGGAAATGCTGACATAGCCTTAACTATTTAGTATGATTC
The DNA here is from genome assembly GCF_963082525.1 of Nesoenas mayeri. Classification (NCBI taxonomy): domain Eukaryota; kingdom Metazoa; phylum Chordata; class Aves; order Columbiformes; family Columbidae; genus Nesoenas; species Nesoenas mayeri. The sequence goes on from NC_137543.1 coordinate 88,815,480, forward strand.
CAGTGGGCATCACCTTAATTCTAGTTATGATGTGCATTTAATGGCATGAGGTCAAACATACAGTGTAATGGGATATTTTAAGATACTGTGTTTAAAGAGAATAAGTATTTAAATATTATTTATGAACCGTATCATTTAAATGCCTTTGAAATGTGCCATTAAGTCCTTGGTTGCAAAAAAAAAATTCTAATCACATTTCTCAGAGTGAACAGTAGCATAGTTTTCTTTCACATCTTTAATGTAGAGGTACTTCCAACAAGGTGGTTGGTATTATATTGCTGAACCCTTACTGGAATATTGCTGGGAAATCAAGGTTTCCATTTTCATTGTGGTACTCTTTAATTCTTCATTTCTGCCTTTTGAGGTATATTCTGATTTTGCTTGAAGAAGATCTTTGAAGATAGTTTCTCTCATGTTACCAGTGACTCTGCAAAAGACTGCAGTTACTAATATTTTCTGTGTTGTACTAGATGAACCTGTTTTTTTCCTGTGCAGTATCTTCCATGCGTTTCAAGTTAAGTTGATAGCATAGAAGTTCTCTCTCTCTTTGCCCCCCTCCTTCCCTCTCTCTCTCTTCCTAATATACTTTTATGCTGAGGAAGCAGTTACTCAAAAATGGAAGCTGACATTCATTAGTCATATAGATTGATGGTAAAACTTGTTTTAATGCAGATGATGACTAGAACTCTCATTGCTTTCACTGCAAATGCGAATGCAGCGTTGAAAGCAGCCAGTTTTGCTTATTGGTCAGTTGCAGTCTGGAACATAAAGCCTAGGGAAAAGCTCCACCTTCAACTGTTATGTACTGAATAATTATTTGAAATTATTTCAGTGCAGAAAGTTAGGAAGTTTCAGAGCTAATCCTAATAAGTTAGTGTAATAGTCTGAATCTATTTCTAGTTAATTAGTAATAATCTATGTGAAGATCTCAAAGCACTTTGATAACATAAAAAATGGAAACAATCTTTGGAGAAGTACCCACCTGACTAAGCCCAAGACATTGTCACTGTTTTCTGTTAAGCCAAAATTCCATTCTCACTGCAAGTCTGTCCAGCCAGGAACAGGGAAACACAGGACTTTGCTTTCAGAAATTGCAATAGCAGCATCACAGTATCAGTCTTGTAATGTGCGTTGGTTTATCTTTGGGATAATAGTATTTCTCCTGTTGAGTACGCAAAGTGCAGTCTGGAGTAGGGCCTGTGCTTCCAGCTGGAAATTGACTAATTTCTCCAATTTTTTATTAATATTTCCATTAAAAATACCCTGCAGTATATTTTTATTACTGAAATTTTGCAAATCACACTGTTTTGTAAGTTTTCCTTATATATGAACACTTTTTCAGGGAATACGGAAATTATACAGTTTACATCCTTTAAAAAACAAGTGCAAACTGATAATATATTCTAAATGGCTAATAACTGGAATTCAAATTAGTTGACAGAAAATTTAAATTCTACCCAATCCTGTGATAAGATCTGAATTATTGCATTGCTTCATTTCATATAGTTCTTATAGGTAAAATTAGTAGTCTGGAAAAGACACTTCATATTATTTAAGAATTTTGCGGCAGCCTATTGTTTGTGTGACAGGAAGCAGAAAATATTGAGATGCATATCTCAAGAGTGGAGTTCCATAATGAAAATACTACGTACTACTGTACATTGAATGTAAAGGCTGCGCTGCTTAGGACCTCCGAAATTTGCTAAGGGTATTTTACAAGTGCAGTGATTTCCACTAACTTTCCTGCTTTCCATTTTGATAAGGTATCATCTGTCACCCATCTATCATACTTTTTTAGCTATTAAAAAGGCATGTAATTTTAATTTTTGTGGCCCATTAGTCTGCAAATGTCATTAGGCTTGTTTAGCCTGAACTCGCAGTCTAAATAAAAATCTTCATGCTTTTGAGGAGACTGTTGACCATGTTTTATAAACACAGCCTTCATAAGCTAAAAATCAAGGTAGGAAAATAACTAGAAACAAATATTATTTAAAACAACTCTACAGGGAGCAGAAATGGGTACACAAATGTTATAAATTGATACAGTGAACAAAACACAGAACTATGATGAAATAAAGTACAGCCTACAACTGGTAAAGTTTAAATCACAATTTCATGATCTCATGGAATTTGGGGGACAAAGAATCCCCAAAACCTGGAAAAGAAGAATGCATTTAACCATTACAATATTTGGATAGTTTCAAGATATTTTTATTAATAAATGAATTTATTTAGATGTATGCATTCCTTAAAAAAAAAAAAAAAAAAAAAAGGCAACAAAAAACTTCAGGGTGGTCCAAGATGTCTGTCTTCTTTATGTAACCCTTTGCATTTTGTGTTTAAGAACTGACATTCCAAATTATTTTCTTTGGCTTTATGCCTGGACTGAATACTGAGGCAGCAAATTAGGAATGCTTAAGAAGTCCCACAAAGAAAGATGTTTGCTGTGAAAGTGCAGCTAACATGACACTTGCACAGGAACCTTCTTAGTCTCTTCAAATGTTAAAAGATGGAGTGGTTCTAGGTGGTGTGGGGGAAGTGAATAAAAACTGAAAAAAACAGGTACTGAGCTACACAAAGTGTTTCTTGTGACCAGTTATCTGCCACTGTGACTGTGCTGATACTACCTTTTCTTTCTGTTCCAGGAGCTAACTTTGTTACTCGAAAAATTAGCCGATCAGTAGCAAAGATTCACCTCGGACAGCTGGATTGTTTCAGCCTGGGCAATCTGGATGCTAAGAGAGACTGGGGACATGCCAGGGACTATGTGGAGGTAAGCTATAGACCACGTTCCTTTTTTAAATTTGTCTTCATGGTGGGGAAAAATGCTTATTGCTGTAACTTCAGGTCAGGGTCCACGGAGAGCCATCTCAGGATGTTTTTGCCTATTGAGGCCTGTTAATTTTATCTTGCTCTTGATTTCAGACTAGGGAATTTAGTAACATAGCAGTCTACACCATGCATGACCTGAGCAGAAAAATAAATCTTTGGGTTTACATTCCTTGACTAAATTCCTTGGAGGAGGGGGCTGAATATAAAGTGGATCTATTTTTGAGTATTTCTCCTATTGTTTTGATAAATTATATGACCAATACTAAGATTGCAGCAAGATGCAATATGACATGAAGTCAGAGATCTCGCTGGAGGTTGGCGGCCTTTATTAAAATGGGTCAAGAATTATGTATATATTAATGATCCAAAGGTCTATCTGATTATACGTTGGAAAGAGGCGTCACAACATAGTTGTGATGGCAGGTATTGCAAAGAATGTGTCTTCATCTAGTGTTTGAAATCTTTTTGTAGTCAGGATTTGTTTCTAATTTTATTCTATGAATCTACTTAAGCAGACAAACAAACAATACCCCTGTATTGTATTACAAGGAGACATGAATGACCATGTAGGAAATATTGTCTTTTCCCCAGGAGACTTTTGTCCCCATTTTGGTGCTTAAAGATTTCCTGTGGTCATTGGACTATTTCTGTCTTTTAATAATTCCTTGCTGGGAAACCGGATTTGGCTCCACATTCATTGATGCAGTTTAAAAAGATGATGACTGTTTATTTTGGTTTTCTATATTACAAAGTAAGAAGTATTTCAGTAGGAAAAAGTCTGATTTGAGATTTTTATCGTAAGTTGGGATTTAAAAGGTAAAATAGAAGCTGAACTCTCAAATCTTGTTTACAGTTAAAAAGAAACAGCAAGAAAACAAAATCATAACACTGCAATATAAACTTCTGTTCTGGATGATATTTTAATAAGTAAATAACTATATTGCATTAGCATCGAAAGGATTACAGCAAGTAAGCAAAGGAGGTGATTTCTCATAGCTGGCTATAAGTAAAGTTGACTTTTGGTTCTGTGGTGCATTTACATGTAAGGTGGTAAGGGCACCATGGATGTCATGACTATGCCTCTATGACCATTGTTTTATATTTGTGGCTACGACATTAATGGAAACAGTTAAGCCAGTAAACTATCCCAATCATCTTTTTTAATGGATGAAACTATAGTCAAGAGTGTTGATAAAGTCAGTTACCCAGTCTCAACTGAAAGGAAGTAAAAGATAAGCCAAACAGAATGATCAGTTACATGAATGTAATGAGCATAATTGGCTAACAGGCATTGGATATTCTATAAATACTTCAGCTATCTTGTTCCGAGACAACTTGCACGAGATCATAAATAATGGGATGAATTCTGATGTCTTTTTCCAGAAGTTAAATCCAGAATAACCTTCTTGTGCCTAGTGGGTCAGACCCTTATCCAGTGTTCAAACCTTTAAAAACAAAAAAGGAAATGAGAACAGATCTTTCCAGAAGAATGACTGGATTTCAAGGCCTTTGGCCTCCAGAAGGAATGTAGTTGTCCAAGGTCTACAGCACAAACACATGTTTGTTGTGTAAGTAGCATTCCAGACCTTTCAGTTTTGGCCCTGTCCCAAAATCTTCTGGAAAGAATTCTTCACTAGAATATAGTTCATCTTGAGTGTTTCTCATCCTTGAGAGGTACCCTGTCACATAATGAGAGAGTCATTATCAATTCTCTAATTCCCTGAATATCATGGAACTGTGGTTACAGGCAGCCTTCTAATGGCTGAAAAATAGAGTAAGTTTAAACTGGAAATAAACAATTATTTGAGGCTTTAATGGGCTGGAAAGTAGGGCTTAGAGATTTAACATTGTTCAAATAAATACATAGTACGTTAGAAAGCATGATCGTATTTACAAGCATTTGGGGAGCTTCCTTAAGCATATGGCTGAACACATAAGGATATGTCTTATCCTCTCCATATGTACTTTTAAATCCCATCGATGTTAATACAAGTAACACATGTGCGTATAGACTAGACCATGTACTGTGTTTTCTTTCTCCTTATTTCCTTATTAGGGATAATAATAAAACCATAAATACATTCCTTTCTGTTGTTTTATAAAACATTATGGGTCAATTCCTGATCTCATAAAAGCTGGTGACCAAACTCCCATTGACTTTGTGGAGAGATCATATCTTGTGCATATTGAGTGGAGGATGTCTGGTGGTTACAAAGCACAAGCAGAAGTCAGGACTCTTGAGCTTTGATCACATGCGTTCATCTGACTACCACAATGATTTTGGGCAAATGCTTCTGTACACAGTAAAGCATGGAAGTGCATGCACACTGAAGCACATAGGTTCAGGGATGGGTTGCCAGTGTGCTCAGTGTTAGCTGTGTGTTGAGGCCAGCTTTAGTAGCAGATGATTCAGAAGTTTGATGTTTGAACATAGGTTCATATCAGAAGAGAGCAGTTGGAGTATGTGTTTGATTAGGTTTTTGAGCTTGGACTTGAACTGCCACCTTCAGGAAGTGAAAATTTGGTACAGCGGCATTATGCTGGGGAGCGAAAACCGGGAAGTCTAACTCACTAGAAAAAAAGGTTTCCATTCAGCGTTTGCAGAGAACAAAATAGAAATAAGTAGGCAGTGAAATTTTTTTGGGCGGAGGATTATTACTTTTATCCTAAAATTATATTTGTAACTCTTAACATTTTTGCAGAATTTGCTGCTGCCTCTTACTCCCCCTTTCTCCATTTTTACGGCACTATTATCTAGCACAAGCCTTATGAGATGGTATTAGAGGTGACTGTAGATGCTACTGAGTTGGAAAAGGAAAAACAATTTATTGGCGCTATTGATATATGAATCTTCTGTGTGCTATTTTGTTTTGTGATGGTGCTTTATGCCCTTTATTTGTTGCGGAAAGTTTTAGTAAACTATCTGCTAGATATTTTCAAATATTAGTACAATATCAGGCCATAACAGTCTGACTAATTTCTATGCCATTTATAAAACACAAGCCACCATACAAATTTTCTCAGACACTCATACGAGAGACTTATTTCAAATATGTGTAGAGTCCCAGAAACATTTAACTTGAACCATTAAAAAGATGTGCATTAATCCATCACTAGTGTTTTGTGCTTTTTTGTTTGGTTGTTTGGGATTTTTTTGTCTCTGTTTGTTTTTTGTTGTTGTTTGTTTTTTGTCTTTGTTTTTTCATCTTTGTTTTTTCATTTCCTGCATGTTAAATATTGCAAATGAAGTCGTGAAGGTACACATGCAACTGAAACCTTCAACTAGTGCTCTTGAGGAAGTAATTGACACATTTATTTGTAAAGTTATAAGGAAATGGCTAACAAATAGGACATAGTCATGTCAAAAAGTGGCTCTGGGTAGAGAGCAAGTTTGCTTTTATTAAGGTTCATCAGCTGAGGCTTTTTCCTCCTTTCCTTCAGTCTCCTTTTTATCATCCACTGGTGCTCAGGTTGCCTCTACAGTTGCACTGCCTGCACCTCAGTGTTGTGCAGAGAGAAGAAATATGAGAAAAGGAACTGCCGCTCCACTGAAGTTTTAACTGTGTCTGTTCAACAAATCACCAGTGTATTGGCATAATATATACTTGTTAATTATTGTGGAACACCATAGATGCAGCACTGAAGAATGCTGTGAAAAAGCCTGTCAATGTATACCTTAAGAAAGAAAAGTCCAAGGTAACAGTTTTAATAGCCTTTAAGAATTCATGCAGATCAGAAATATTTTCTTTTGCCTACACTTAATTCAAGCAATAGTTACGGAGGACTCATGATGGGTTCAAATTCAATTAATTCATGAATTCATGGTGAAATCAAGAACCACTGCAATGTACGGCAATTAGCTTCCATTAATTTATATTTAATTTTTTTTTTTTTTAAAGAGAACAGTTTATAAATAATATAGTAAGTTATTGTACAGTCCAACCAAACACATTAAGAAACTGTTTAAAGAGATGTTCCATCTTTTTTTTTTTTTTTTTTACTGGTACTGATACTGATTCGTACTTTGTGAAAAAAGTGCACAAGAAAATGTGCAGTCATTTTTATTGTCTTAAAATATTTTACACATGTTTAAATTGAGACAGTAAAATCTAATCTACAGTAATACCTTCTGCATTTAAATCTCCAATCAGCATCATCTGGTCTTTTACTCCTGATTCTTCTATTTAGCATATTTTTAGGTAGCACCTGACCCTCAGAGACAGCTGCTACCATTTCTGTTGTGAGAAATCCCTTCTTCTATATTTATGTATATGTTTAACTATGAAAACCCCTGCCAGACAGAATTATTTAAAATTTTACTTTACTCTTGTGCATAAGTATTCAGCCAGCAAGACTGTTCGTAAAGGAATTTCTAGTTTTGTTTTGTTGTTTTCTTGAACTGTGAAGGATGTCTCGTCTTTTGAAATATATTTTACCTTAGTCTGATGAGACTTGATTTTTTTTTTTTGACATATCCTTTTATCAGCCCAGTGGAATACTTGCTTGTGAGAGTCTTGCTTTGTTTGAGGATTGTTGCTTATAAAAGGAAGGTCAGTTATATCTGTATGTGTAACTATCAATACCTTGTATTAGTTCTGAGATTGACTCATGAACTTAAAGGCATGCTTTTAAATGAGGATTACCCTTTTGTTATGGACTGAAGAGAAGAATGTTTTCTTCCTTATTACTGCTTATTTTCACTTAGTGTCACTTCTAACAGAAGTTAAGAAATAATTTTAAACTCTCAGTACTTGACTTTGAGAATGTAGGTAAAGTTTTCTGAGCCATTCAGGTGCTCAAGAGTATTTTATGTATTTCAGAATGACAACCTTTTTGTTCCATTAGGTTGCTTGAGCTGGCATAATTATTTGCTCTATTAAGCCAAATTGATTTTAAAATTATATCCAACCTGCTCTGATGCGGCGATCAATTGAACTGATTATCCTGTTGGTTAGACTTCTTGAGTTTTAGAAATAGTTGCAACTCATACCAGAGTAATGCACGGTCATCTTAATTTCACTTATGTAGATAATGTCTGCATTAAAGAGAAGGAAAACAAAGTTCTTTGGGGCTTTTGGTTATAAATCTCCTGTAATGCTCAAGTTTGTTAATAATGTGACTCTAAACAACTTCAGCGTAAGTGGGAAAATTCAAGCATGCTTTAAACACATGCACTCACACACTCCCCACCTGTGTATTTGTGTGTGTGTGTGAATGTATATACGTTTCTGTAGATGCATGGATTGTTTTGTGGAAAATAGTGTTGATTTCAAGTATTTTAAGAGGTGTACTATGTGCTATTTTCTTTTAAATTTGGCATGATTGCCAGTAAGAGATTGAACAAGAAACAACATGTTACAGTAGACATGAATGTTCGCCATATTTAAAACATGAAAATTAGGAAAGAAAAGGTTTTAATTACAACGTATAGGTGTTTTGTCTAATGCACATCATATGATATGGATTTCCAGCAGCAGTACCTACTTTAAATGTTGCTGTTAGAACTTTCCCTTTCAGAAAACTATCCTGATCTATTTCAGAACTACAGCACCATTTCTTCCTTTTAATTTTATTGCAGACATTTTTTTGTGAGTGGAATATAACTGTAAAAAAGATTTTTTGTCTTATTTACATAAATTTTCCTTTAGCTTTTTTTTTTTCCACCACTTTTGTGTTTGACCTATCAGTGGTTTTAGTCTTTACAAAGCCAAAAAAGTGCTTCCCTCAGCAAAACCATCTGGTTTAGTTTCCTGTGCCTCAACAATGATATGTCTATTATTATCAAGGCCACCCCAGTGGTTTTCTAAGTAGTCTTGTTACAGTGGTGGTCTTAAAATTCAATTGGAGTGATGGAAAGCTTAGAATAAGGCTTCTTTGAAGTATAAGGTTTCCAGATTGATAAATTATGTATTGTTGTTTTATTTTTGAGACTGATCTATTATGCCCTTGAAGCTTGAATACAGTATCTATTCAAATAACACAACTACAAGAGTTCTTCTGACAAATTCTTCTTTAGCAGTGTATTCTTCTCATGGAATACCAAATTAAGACACTTTTCAGAAGTAACCTTAAATGCAGGCTGTTTTCTTATTATTTTGGTTTTCCACTCTGTCAGTGTGTAGAAGAACAAGTAAAATTGTGATAGAGTCCGTGTATTGGAGCTATACATATACCTGTGATGGGATCAAAAGTAAACATATGGGTGCCAGCAGAGAGACTATAAAACACAGTATATATACTGTCATTGCAGTATCATGTCAGTGCATGCTGCAGGACAATGTTTACTCATTAGCAAGTGGCAAAATAACACCAGGGTGAAAACAAACCAGACTTTAAAAAAAAACATCTGTTCCACCTTCCAGTCAGTCTTGTGGTGGTTTTGACTCGGGGCAGTTGCAGATGAGACTGTGGGAAAGAGATGAATCTCACGACGGAGATGGGATTGCCTGGACCCAGGTAGCAAGGACACCAGACAGCCCGCTTGAGACTGCAGTTGCACCTGGAGGGAAACCACTGCCCCATCGTGGGAGGGAGCGTGTTCACCGTAAATCATCACCAAATTTAACAGAAAGGTTTCACAAGTCTCTCCTGAATTTATGTAAACCATGATTTTTTTTTTATTTTTTTTTTCCCATTTTAGCCCACACAAAACTTACGAATTGGGCAAGTCCAGGGCAAATTTGATGGAAATGTTCACATAAACACTCTCTGGCCCTCTGAATGCAAAATTTCAAATACTTACTGTACAACAAGGAAACCGTTGAGTAGATGGAAAAAAGTGCTGAGCTTCATGGTGGAATTAATACATATGAAATTTATTATTTAATCAGCTGAATAATTTCAACTGACATTTTTCCTTCCTTTCTTTGCTCTTTTCCTTATCACAAGTATCATGAGTAGGGAAAAAAACCCCAAAAAACAAACCAAAAATAAAACAACAACAAAAACATAAACAATCAAACAAAACCACAACAGGTGTGTCTACCTTTGAACTCAGAAATTTTTTATTCAGTCAGATGATATTTGGCAACATTTTAAAGAACAGCAAGCAGCGTCTTTTATTGGTAAATGTTAGGCAACATTAATAACAGGTACTGCTACAACCCCCACCTGTAATAACCCAGATAGTTTCTCTTTATTAAATAATCTATTATGTACAGATTTATTTGAATCTTGGAGCAATGCACCACATTCTGAGAAAGCTGTATAACATAATTGGTTTTAATTTTAATAAGGGGGAAAATCCCTTAAAATAGATCATTAAAATTTAATGAGGACATTTTTAAAACCCATAATCATTCAATTTACACTGGAAGTCAAAAATAGTTAAGGGTGTTGTTATGTCTGTGTGGTAACATCTTCACTATACAGTAATTGTTTTCATTTGAAATGAAGCCAGTAAAACATCGTGGACAGTGCATTCCCAGAACCAAAGATTATAGCCCTCCAACAATTTCAGGTCATTCCACTGAAAGAAGATATACTTCAGAAGATAAATTAAAATGTCAAGGCTCATTATTATTGTACTCTAACTGTTAATATTCTGTGTATTATTAAGAAGACTGGTTATCAGCAGAGTGACTGTTCTTTCCTGATCAAGGTATGGAAAAAAGCACTGTTTTTTGATTGTTTGAGTGGGAAACATTCCCCAAACCCACAGGGTGCACTTAATATGCCACTTTTAGTTGTAGCAGAAATACTTGAATTTTAGCTGTAGGTGTTTTTGGATGAAGCCTTGACCTAACAACCAACATAAATGGTCCAAAGATAGAGCAGCTGAACTTTCCAGTTGGCCGCCTTTGGCCGACATTAAGCTTTCCCTTGGGATGGTTGACTTGGTTACCAGGTTAAGTATGTAAAGAAAGATTATTGCTGTCATGAGCTCAACTCCTCTTCCCCTCAAAATCCATGTGATTTCTGCAAAAAGAACAATTGTTTCCTCAGGAGTATGAGGAGCATTACATTTGCAAGGTAGGTGAGCAATGTTGGTGCTTTCTTATCCCCCATCCACAGTCAGCTCAGCGGTATGGCTGAGATGGATTTGCCTGCAGCTATGGAAGAGGTGAATGGAGTGAACAGTGGATCCCTGCCATCATCCTATGCCTGCAGCTTACATGAGGGCTGTGCAAAACAGCTGGTGGTTCCCTCAGACCTCCCCAGTGCCACCTCCTCTGTGCAGGCCAAGGCTGAGTGGTGCAGGGGAGCCCAGCAGCTGTCCTTACCCACAGGCTCTGCTGATGCACAGTGCAATTCCTGATGCTAGAAAGCTTGGTGGTCATTTTATTGTTGCTACTGAAATAAGGATTTTGGTGGAGTTTAAGTGAGTGGGCCCATGTATCTGCTTTCTACATTTTCTGTTGTGCAGTGGGATTAAAGGATGTCTGCTATTGGATTTGAGGAAGCAAAATCAGGGGATTGCTAACTATTCATATGAAATGTTGCCTGTCTGCAAGGACAAATTGCTAGGTTTTTTTTGTTTTTTTTTTTGTAGAGTTGAATGCAGTTTAGGCACATTTTTGCTTAGTCTAGCCTCTCCTGTTCAACAACATGAGAATAACAGGGCAAAGTCAACCTTTTGACATCTTAAAGAGCCATGACCTCCAGCTAGGAGGCCCTGCTGTGAGCCGTTCCCCAAACTGCTGGGTCCTGAGGAGTCCTGGGAGTGTTTAGCCGACTTCTCTTATTTATTCTCTAACTTTGCTCTTAATAACAAGCTTTGTACTTTTTAGAAGCTGTTATTTCTAGTGCTAGTTGTGTGCTGTCATTTCTTGATCTGCAAATGGGTTTGGGTTTTTTTTGTTGTGTTTTGTTTGTTTGTTTGTTTGTTTTTTAAATATCAGAAGAGGTTTTCTTTCTTCTAAGTGTACTTTACAGATTTTGTTAAGGAGCGGCAAATTGCATTATTAGAGCATTGACTGCCTTAATCTCTAACAAGTGAGATGTTGCTCTATACTAAAACTGTTTATCAAGGCAACCCTGATGCAATAATACCAGACACACATTTCTTTTGACATAATGAAAACTTGGTACAAATAGTACAATCTTTCTGCAGTCTACCTTATTTTACAAGAAAAAGTAATGCTTTGTGTTACTAATGCAGTATTTTTTCCTCATGCAATACAGACATATTTTCCCCCTCACCATTAATTTATTATGCTGCATTTGTTTCCAGACAAACCTTCCTTTTTCATGTCTGGTGGGAATTTCTCTCTTCCTCTGAGGTGTTTTAAATTCATCAAGCATCAGGTTTTTAATATATCATATTCATTTTAAAAGGGAAATAATTGACAAGGGAAAAGTATTTTAAGTATACCCTTTCCATTTTATTGCCAGTATTATTACTGATGTCCAAGGTAGATATATATTAAAAATACTACCATTGTAGAACTGTTCATCTTCCAAATTAAAAGAGGATCTCAGATTATTGGAAAGGTATCAGAAGGCATGAGATGGGATGGTCTGTAGGCTATGTGGCATATGTACTTTTCCTCCTGTATTTTGCACTGGTGGGGCCACATTTCAAATCCTGTGTTCAGTTTTGGGCCCCTCATCATAAAATAGACATTGAGGTGCTGTAGAGAGTGCAGGGGAGGGAGACAAAGCTGGTAAGGGGCCTGGAGCACAAGTCTGATGAGGAGCAGCTGAAGGAACTGGGGCTGTTTAGCCTGGGGAAAAGGAGGCTGAGGGGAGACCTTTTAGCGCTCTACAACTATCTGATAGGAGATTGTAGCATGGAGGGTGTTGGTCTCTTCTCCTGAGTAGCAAGTGATAGGACAAGAGGAAATGGCCTCAAGTTTCAGCAGGAGAGGTTTAGACTGGATATTAGGAAAAACTTCACCAAAAGTATTGTCAGGCACTGGAACAGGCTGCCCAGGAAAGTGGTGGAATCACTATCCCTGGAGGTGTTTAAAAGCCATTTAGATGAGGTTGTTAGAGTCATGTTTTAGTGACAGTGTTAGGTTAATGGTTGGATTCAATGATCTTGAGGGCCTCTTCCAACCAAAATTATTCTATGATTCTATGATGTAGTAGGTCTGTCTCCTAACAAGGAAAAGCCCAAGAGATGCTTGACTGCCGCTGGGCACTGTGCCTCTCACAACCATCATCTCCTGGTTGCCAGCAGCCTTGCTTTCAAACACCAGTGCCAAGAGGAGGTTGTGTTGTAAGCGCCACATTCAAGCTGCACCCAAGGAAGTCACCATTGCTCCTATTTGTACATGTTCCATATATATGTTTATTGGATGTCTTATTTCAGCCCATAATACCTTGCAAACTACTTCCAGTGACTTCCATGCCATAACTGTGGCATGCATTGCTGGAATGTGGCTTTTTGAATGAGTTGTACTGGCAGCAGAAATGATACTGCTTTGCAAGGAAGAGCCTGCCTTGGGGCAGGACCCAGCTGTGCTCTGCTTTCCAGGGATGCCAAGGTGGAGCACAAAGGAGCTTGTCTTCTGAGGAGCTTTTCCAGGTTAGCTGTGCTATCCAGCGCATCATCTCTAGGAGATTTTGGTTTTCTTTTTAAAGTATTTGAAGACCAGGTGAGTAGCAATTTAGAACTGATGTTGGTTGGAGGTTTGTGCAAATTCTTATGGTCCAAGCACACTTAATGTAAAACTTCATATAATGTATAGCATTTTAATGGAATCTTACAAATATGAGTGCTAAGAAAACATTTTTTAAAATACTCTGTTTGACCAGATAGTGATAAATGCTGAGAACACACGCATGAAGTGCACAAGCCCCAAGGGGGCTGTGCTTTCCCTCCTTGCCCTCCTGGGAAGCCTGAGGGTGGACCATGCTGCTGGAATTCGTTTGGAGTGAAACCTTGCTCTAATAATACGATTATTGACTTTGGTGGGACTTGACTTTACCCATTGCATCTTACATTTATGCATGGAGAGGTGGAGGGTGGCAGAAAAGAAAGAGGCTCTGTGCCCACATAGAGTTACTCAGTACACCTGTGATAGGGACAGCCAAAATTTGGCTCTAAAAATGACCTCAGGAGACATTAAAATTCCATTTAATGTGTTACCAATATAAACAGGAAGTGTAATAAAGAATTTTCACCTAGCCCACTCTGTGTCAGTTTTCAGCCCCAAGTATGAGAGAATGATGAAATTGGTGCACAACTGCCCACTCCTTGTAATTAAGTAAATTGGACTTTCTTTAAAGAAGGTTTTTTTGTTGCTGATTTTCACAAGGTCACATCTAAATAAGGTCACTGTAAAACCAGCAGGCACGTGTGTAAAAGTGTAGCTGGAAGAAGAACAAGCTTCAGTAAAAAGTTCACCCAAAATGAAAGTAAATTAATCATCCTTGTTACTACATTCATTTAGGAGTGATTACAGAAAATAATGTTAAATAATAGCAGAATTATGCATATTTGTCATTTGCCTTTAAAATGCACTATGTGGTAAAGAGAAACAAGCCTCAGTTCCCTTGGTTTAATTTATTCATATGAGGTTTCTTAACAAATTATGTAATTAAATTGCATGCTGATGGTAGGCATTTAGTTGCATTGATTTATAGCAGTCTGATCATTTAAATACAATGTATCATAAATATTTCAAGTCACAGAAAAAAATCCAAATTCTGAAAACACTATCTTAACAATGTCTTAAATAGTTTTTTATGTTCTGGAGTTGTTTGTGAAACAGTTGACTCCTAACTAAGCTGATAGTTTTATTAGTTGGATCATAAAGTTATCCTTTTTGCCTAGATATAAGGTTTCACTGGGATGCTGGTTCATATAAAGTTTCTTTCACTGAAACAGCCTACTTATTTATAACTGCAAATTCTGGCTGGGTTGCTATTAGAAAGTTCTGCTGACGCATACAGTGTTATCCCACTTTCTTGGAAGGAAAAAAATCACACAATCTTTTATATTTTGTGAAGGCAGATAAAGGCTAGAAAATAAAACTGCTTGTAAACAAGAGTAAAATGGCGGTGTTCAGGCTCAGGCTAAAAGCTAGCATCTGGAATCCCACCCACGATCAACTCTGTAGCAGCTAGAAGCAGCACTGTGTGGCAGAGAAAAACAAATTTATACACAAGAGGAGCACAGCTGATGGTGATACGCTGCATCCTCGTATGGGGGGATTGTGGGGGCAATATAAGATGAGGATTAAGACCCCGGTTGATAAGTGTATGCTATGTTCTCATCCCCTGCTTAATTCTGTCTGTGAAAGAAGCCTGAAAATCTCCAACTTGAGTGACGCACCAAAAAAAAAAAACCCAAACCAACAAAAAAACCCAAAAAACAACAATGACAAAAACATAGAAAATAGCAAATATTTGTGTTAGATTTTGATGATTTGTTTTCTTACAGAGTGAAGAGAGGTGAGGGAAAGATGTGTTCAGTAGAAAACTTTGACTTGAGAATTGTCCTTAACACTAGTTTGACTTCTATTCCTGAAGCTAAGAGGGACTGATTTCCTAGGTTCTCATCTATTGGCCTTTGAATATTCTACATTTCTGCAGAATTAGTGGTTTTGTATTGTGCACAGGAAGCCAGCTCAACCTGCCCACCCAAATAGGGAACAATACAGGATGCCTGTATAGCCTACCAGCACAGATAGGCCTACCACATCTAAAATAAATGCAACTTTTTTACTGATGATAAAACTAGTCAATGTGATATGGATTAGACTGAGAACACCCATGTAATTTCTTCTCAATTGGAAGAAAATCCAAGTCATTTTAAGTCAGATGGTGATTTCAATCCTACTGTCTTTCCTGCATGTGCACGTATGGCTTATCCTCCTGTCTTATGTTACAGGGAATAACAAGAGGGCAAAAATTTGTCATCCCAAGGCTTCGTGTGGGGACTATCGAGGTATCATCTGAGGTGTTACTGAAGTGGTTCGAGGTTTGATAGGCAGTGGAGCCTGATAGGTGTCAACAAATAAAAATTGCCAGTTTGTTTAGACTAAAAGTTTTTTGCTTCTCAGTTGCTGAGCTTCACTCTTCTCTTTTGATAGAGCCGTAAATTCTCTAGTTCCCATAGTTAGAATGGGGGGAAAAAAAACCAACAAAATCTGAATTTCCATTGGTGAAAAGAAAGCACAAGGGAAGGAGAAATCAGGGTATTTGATTTTTTTTTCTACAAAAGCTGTTAAAGGCAAACAATAAAAGTACTTGTTTTCATTAGAATTTTTAAGATATCGAGTTTCTTTGAATGTTCACACAATAGAAATTAATTGGAAGTAGCTACAGTAGTATTCAGAATAAACTTGCCAAGTCATCTGTCCAACAGAATTTGAATTAAAACAGAACCTAAGAGAGTAAGCCTGCCCATAGAAACAATAAAGCTTTATAACTTAAGCAGATTGGATTTGTTATGCAGTGGCTTCTATTATTGTGATGTTTGTTGCTTTATTTAGATTAATAGTTTGGCTCCGGTTATCTTTGTTCTCACTGTCCAGAAGACTTGGCACACTGTATGCTGTGCACAGTACAGTTAGAGAGGGAGACCTGCAAAAGGACATCCACCCAAGGCAAGTTGGCAGACAATAGCAGAACATCCTTTTCATTGAAAGCGGCTCATCAGGAAAGCATTGGTCCTGCTTCTCTGTATTTAGCTGAATGCAGATGAGAGGCATGATTAGCACTAATGAGTGACCAGGGATTTATTGTTTACTTAGAGATAAGGCATAAGCTTCCTTTGTTGGCACTTTCTGCCAAATAGTTTGATCCTAGTTCACTAAGCCTTTTATTATTTGTTGGTTTTTTCGTTATTTGTTTTTTGGTTTTGGTGGTTTTTTTTTGGTAGTGGCAGTTGTTGTTGCTTTAAGTGATTTCTTTCACCAATATCTTATCATCACTTGGGCTTTTTTTTGTTTTAATTTTATTGCAAATGGTCTGAGCTGTTTGTCATTTGGGCCACAGTACTCTGGAGGTCCTTTACGTGCATCACTTGCTCTGCATCCAACAGTGCTTTTTCTGTTCAGTGCTTGCCCTCCTCCCCAAAGCTGAAATAAATCAAAGTAGGTCGAGACTCAGTCGCAATAAATCAAGATCTGTCCAAAACTGGAGCCTGCCCAGTCAAAATGTCATAGCTCGGCTTTCACTGAGGATTAATTAAAGGCCTGATATAAAGCCCAGATGTGCTTCAGGAGAGTAGCAAACTGCCTGGTGGTGGCTATACTAAAAACCAAGTCTCCCCATGAATCTGCCCACCCAAGAACATGGAGGAGGAGAAGGCTGAGGAAAAGAGAAGAAGGGAGGGGAGGAAAGAAGTAAACTGAATCAAGCACGATTTTATAGCATCTACGGTGGCAGAAAACAAGACAAGCTCTATGCTAGAGCACCTCTAAAAAAAATACAAAGCGGGCGTGTGTGTATTTCTAACAGCAGCAGAGAACATAATTGTTAAAATGTTCAACATTAATCGGGAGTGGGATAAAACTAACATAGTGAGTGAACTTTTGCACTTTTTATGGTCAAAAAATATATATATGTGGTATGCCCAGTGACTGAGTTTTCTCAGTGCCTGTTTTACATTAAATTCCTGAAAGTCATCTTGACTAAAATAGTTTAGCTGAAGATTCCTGAGGCTCTGATAGGGACAGATACGGAAACACACATGTGTCTAAATTCAGAATATTTGAATATAAATATGTAAAAACAATTAAATTACATGCTTCTTGCATTATGTGTTGCCTTTGTAAAAATCCAACTTCAGTTCCAGAGATACAGTAATTTAATTTAATGCATAGAAAACATTTTAAATTTTCAGTGTCCTTTAAAAAAGTGATGGGCACTGAAAGAGTGTTGCAGTTCAGTTGTGGGACATGGTATATGGCTACGATAACTCTCTTTTGTGGGCGTAGAAGTACAATTGAAATTAAATAATTTGCCTGAATAAGATTAATCCAAAATTTATTGTCATAATTGGTTTCAGTTTCTTTGAATTTGTTATGTGTCAGTAATGAGTATGCGTATGTGCTCTGATGAGATGCGGTGTTAAAATTTCATAGACCAGGATGAGTGGTTCTGGGATGGCAGGCTCTTCAGTCTGTTGTGGTGACAGATGTGTCGTGAGTCACTACATATATTGCAGTCAGTTGTGATACTCTGAATATTCCTAGCCATGGGATGCCTCTGCTCAGAATAAATGAGGGCCACCTTGCAAAGCAGACAGAAAAGGAGAAGATAAAGAGCTGGACAAGAGAGGTAGATTAATGTCTTATTTCCACAAAATGTGAGCCACGAGCATAACAGTTCTTCTGTTAAGGCCCCAAGAAGGTCTGCTGAAAGCTGGGGTTTGAGGGAGGTTTAGTGGCAGGCTTCACAGTGCTTCTGTGCCTTGTCCTTGTTGCACATGGTAGGTGTGTGTTTGTGCCACCTTGGAAAAGCGCAACCGTGACAAGCCCTGGCTGTAGCACAGATGTCAGATGGCTAGCAAGTAATAGATTTTGCTCTTCAGCAGTCCTTCTTCCTGAGCAGTGAGAAAAAACCCAGTGATCATGATGCCTTTCCTCTGCAGATTCATTGTGCCTCAAGGAAACTTGCAACACTGGTTGTATGCACACTCTTCCATAGTTCACCAAGGGACAGCTTGTGTTGTCTTGTGCATGGTCCTGTCTCTGAAGGAGTCTTTCAACATTATTCTAGTCACCTTCAAGCTCTCTGGTAATATCTCAAGTATTATGGCACAGCCTCTTTGTGTTTTCTGCACAGTCCTGACTTTGAGACATTCTCCATTTTCCCCATCAGACTTCGCCTACACTATCCGCCTCATACCCTGCTTCTTCCAATAGCAGTTCCTTCTTTTTATTTTTTTTTTTTCTCCCATGGCCCCAGATGAATGTTGCTTCATATTTTGATGTGTTCTCCATACCTGTTTTAGATGGCAAATTCTTCATTATTTCACTGCTGTTGCTGCTATTATTGCTACTAGTTACAGGTGCTAAAAGAATAAACACACCAGGACTTTTTTAACTGGTGACTTCTCTGATGCCAAAGAGAGCTGAGGAGAAGGTCCCTGTCATGTTGCAGTGGTTTTTGGTGTCAGGGAGCAGCAGGAACAGGGCTGCACCAGGATTGGAACAGTCTGTGTGCTGACAGTGACCCCAGCACAGGCAGTACCCTCACCAACCAAGGCACAGTCCTGCAGCATCTGAGCTGGATGGGCAGAGCTGGGTGTGGGTGGAAAGGTCCCATCAACAGCTCCACCCAAAGTGAGGTGATTAATCGGGTCTGGAGTCCATCCAGGTGGTCCGGTCAGGAGCAAAAGAAGGGGTTGGAGACGATTCAAGTGAACCCATGAGTGAGCCAGGACAGCAGGGGACAGGGTGGGACGAAAGGATGCCTACAGCACAGGTCAGGCAAGATTTCGGTGTCTGGGCCTGGATTGAAATAAAGCCCCCGTATGCATGTGTAGAGTGAGCCCTCTGTACAAGAAGGGAGGAGACTTCTTGTGGAGCACTAGTGCAGTGAAGAAAGGAACCACCATCAGAGTACATTTATTTTAGCTAAACAATAATAAAAAGTAACTGGAGGTAGAATGGGAAAAGTCTGGAGTTTCATTTTAATCAAAATGGGGGACTTACCCAATTAACACCAAACTACAGTGTTTCTGTGCCTCAGAGTATTGGAAGGTGGAGAGCAAGCCCTGTGCAAGCGTTCCCTCTGGAAGCATGGAGTCAGCATGCCTTGCGTGGCTGCAGGGCTGCCCGCCTCTGGGAACAATAGGTGACTTTCAGGTGTCCAGCGTGGCCCTGCACTCCCGCTCCTCTCTCCTTTCTGGGTCTGCTGTGGAGTCAAATTTGGGAATACGGTGGAAATCTTGGACCAGAGAGTGTCCAAGGAAAGATACTTACTGCTTGCACAGGAAGGTAGGTGTTGTGATACTACCACTGCAGAGCTTTGCAAGAGAGAAATGCATATTAAGAAGCTCCACTGTGGTCTTTCTTTATGGCTATATCATTTTCAGTCTGTAATTTCCTATTAAAATTTCACCGAGTTTAAATTTAGCAAAGCCCATCAAAGTCTGAGAACCTCTTAACATTTTTGTTTGTAACAAATTTTAAAAAGTTCAGCCTTTGAGCCAGGATTAGAAAGCACTGAGAAGGCTGTGCTAAATTTAAAAATCTGCTTTAGTTTTAAATGCCTTTGCAAGCTGTTACTTCTGAACATGAGCTATGCCTTTGCTCTGTGTGTGTGTGTGTAAAGGAAAGGGAAAAAAAAAAAAAAAAAAAAAAAGATTTAAAAGGCCAAGTGGTTAAAATTTAACAATTAGCTACTGTACATGCTCAGGAGCTTCCCCAGCTTTCCCCTTAACCCATGTTTTCTCTATCTCCTGGGTGGTCCCTAGCATCCCTATCTGTTCTCCTAAGACCCCACCCCCCTTCTCCCCACGTCTGCCCTCCCCGTAAAGGGGGCCCTCTCATCCCAGTCACCGTCCTTCCTGCTGGGAAGGCTCAGACCACTTTGGGAGCCAGCCAGGGATGTTCTTTATTTCATACTTGCAAAACTAAAGAGAGCTGAGTAGTAGAGAAGACAAGATGACAGTTTTCTTGTGTGAGAAATAATGCTGAATCTTGAACCTCCCAGAACTGGGCCCATATGAACTGCACAAGGAGTGTGTCCTGGCTTTCAGGGATGTAATGTGTCCTTAGCACTTTTGGAAACAAATCTTGCCTGCCTGCCTGCCTTCCTTCCTTCCTTGCTTGGAGAATTGGTTATTCAACTGATGCAAGTCAGTGGATCCAATTCAGGGCAATAGTATTATGCTAATTTAGGATGGCCACATAACTCTCCAGGGTAAGGTGGACACAGAACCATTAACCTATGGGTGGACTTTTCTCAATATCTTTTTTGGATGGTAGAAAGTTTGTTAGCCTGGACAGTGTGTCTCTGTGAGACAGACAGACAAGCAAGTTGTGTGTACTGTGTGGCAGGTTTGTCTTCATGGTGGGTCTCTGAAGGCAAGTAGAGCTTTAGGTCAAGCTGCATCTACTGTAGAAATCTGCCACACTTAAATCAGCATAATTATAGTAGTACAGTACTTCTTCTCCTCTTCCCCACAGCCTAGAGGCAGATAGGTCTTTATAAAGGTATGGTAGCAGATCTTGTCCTGGATATACACAGATCAGACTTCTTGGGAGACATATTATTGATTTTGGTTTATTTTTATAGCCACCGAGGAAATATTCTGCAGTGCTGGAGGGAGAAACAAATTCTCCTCAGTCTCTCTTCAGAGTCTTGATAACATTGTACCTGGTAGTACCTGTTGACTTGAAAACCGACAGAAAGGCATTGCCTGAGTTTTCTTTTCAGTAAGTATCATAATAATAGTAATAATAATAATAATGTGATTTTTGGAAGGCATAAGTAATGCCTAGAGTACGGCAATTGCTTGGTGTAGTAACTCATATTCATCTTGAAACAAGTCTTAGTTCAGTAACAGTTTTTGAAGCCTATTTTTTGTCTTAGATTCAGAAATTTATTGTGTAAAATTCATCAACTCACAAGCGTCCTCAATATAGGCACAATGGGACCTGAATTTGAAAATGAATATATTAAAAAATTGTACCTAAGGTGAAAATATCTCAGAATACTATTTCCCCATTTCCTTCCTATAGAACACATCAATGTTGGTGTAAAATGCTTGTAACTGTAGTAATTAAGGAATTAACAGCTTACAGGACTCAGCGTATTGTGATCAGTCACTTAGCCTATGATGTCTCTGAACTTTTCACTATGTAAGATATTATACTGTATTTGCTTAATGCAATTATAGAATAATCCTTGGTCCAGTTCCCTGGAACAATACAAACAGCCTTTTCTTCTCTCCATGTGTTCCTGGTTTACAGCCTAACTTGGAAAGGAGCTCTTTTTGTGAACTTTTGTTTCCCTTCACACTGAGGTCCAATTCCAACATATTTCTTCTTTTTATTTTGTTTTGAAAATGTTCTTGCTCCATTTGCCTGATGTATATTTTGTTGAAATCCCATCGTAGAGTTTTATCTAACCGGATAAAGATTGTAAGAAATATTAATTTCATTACATAAAGGTGTTGATAGTGTCGTGTTTGTTTTCCCCATTTTGCTTTTAATCTCTTCATGCAGGTTGAAGATTTCATTTTATCTTCAGTCTCAAGTTACTTACCTTTTTGTTGGAATTTGGACAAAACCAGACCCCTGCATCTGATCAGCTCTGTCTTCAGATAAGATCAGGCTGGATCAGTTCTTTGCATTTAGTTCCTATCTCCTACTTAAGAAGATGGAATAAATTTTTGGTTAACATATTAGGATATAACTCTGGGTCTAGCACCTCAAGATTTTCTCTTCCTTTGTAATCTATTAAACTGTGGAAGAGAGGGAGAAGGGGATTGTCTGAAGATATTTTTCGAACTTAAATTTGAACTTGAGTATATTTTCAAGTTTTTATATTTAAAAAGTATTACTCCTATGAAGCACAAGGATTCTGCTAATATTTTTATGGGCTGGATGTATTTTGAAAAAGCAAAGTAATTGGAAAATGTTGGATGTGCTGTAACCACCATCTGCCCCTGCCTTAAAAAATGTGCATGGTTCCATACACACATTTTAAATGATCCATCATATATCATCACTTACTACAGTACTTCATTCATGTAGGTGTTAGTTTTTGTGTGCAAAAGGTCAAATTTTTTCAAACTTAATTCTGAACGCCTGTGTTTTATAACAGCTTTGCTTTCCTTTGAAGTTGGAAGATATATTTTTAATATAATAATTCACCATTAGCTAGAGGGAAGAAAGGAAAAAAAACCCAACACGTTCCTGCTTCAAATCAAGTTGACTGAGGTCTTTTGGTCAATTATTCATATTTCTAACATCAGAATTCCATAGTATTGATGATATGTGTTAAAAGCCATAGAAATTAGGTTACTCCACAGCCCTTGAATTTTTTTTTTCCTAAAGAAAAGAGAGAGTGTTTTAAACATGAAAGTTGGGAAGGGAGGAAAAAAGTAGTTAGCGAATTATTTGTCCTATATGCCATATTTTAAAAAATTAAAATGAGCTTCAAGTTAGCTCTTGGCTCTGCTTGAGCTAATTCTTTATAAATGTCTTTAAAATGCACACTAGACCTGGAACATTTTTTTAGAGCCAAAGAGCATCAGTGTAAAATTAGAAAAACAATATACTTTAGTTTGTTCTCTGGGCTTCTGGGAGCTGAGTGGGTGGTGAGGAGTCCCTTTCTTGTAATAATGTTTTCACAAATAGAAATTTTGAAACAGTTTGAAGAAGGTAACTTTGATGGAAAAAAAAAAAAAGAAAAGAAAAGAAAAGAAGAACATGTCAGTGCATTTCATTCAATTGTAATGTGTTTTAGAAAAAAAACAAGAAGAAAAAAGTCCCTTTCGGAACAGAGAATATGTGATGAAAATTATGGGTGTGAAATAATGAAACATGCAGGGATTAGAAAAATATACAAGTAGATCTGTTAACTTTGTTTAGATTTAGTAACTTGGCTTTTTAAATGTGTTTCAGAAATTTTACACAGTGTTGCCTGTTCATGTCATTATAATTAGGGGTCCCTTGGTATTTCCGCTACCAGAGTGTGTTTTCTTGTGTTTTTAACCTAACACTGAAAAGAGAAATAAAAAACAAACAAACAAAAAACCAACCAACCAAACAAACAAAAACCAATACCCCAAACTGGTTCATTTTTTGACAAGTAATGTCTGAGCCCAGGTGTAAAGTTTTATACTGAATTTAGGTTTAGTTGATATTCTGTTCATAAAGTATAATGTAATTTTTCAGCACGTAAGTTCTTATTATGAATAGATAGCATTCAATATACAGTCAGGATCCTTGGCTGTGCCCAGAATTTGCTTGATTTTGTTATAACGAAGGGGCAATGTCATCTTTCTATTTGCAGCAGTACTGCCAGGCTGGCTATGGACTGCACTACCACCAAGCTGCTTGTGGCCCTTGGACTCATTCTGGTAGCAAAGTGATATGGGGTATCAAGTATGTCTCACTTCTTCATCCTGCCCACCCTGCAGGCACTGTGCCTCTTCCAAAAGCTGGGGAGGACAATGATGCTGCTCAGAGGTCTCTGTGCTGCCAGGAGACTCCCCTTTCTCTATTTTCAGGTCTGTTCAGCAGTTTTTATTGCCTGTTTGCAGTGCTGTGGAAGTTGACCCCCTGGATGCTTGTTGTGTAGTGATTCTTTTTTTTAATAAACTGATAAAACTAGTTTGAATTAAATACCAGTTTACTGTTGGCAGAGAATACCTGGCAGTCAGCTCAGTCAATAAGAGACCAGATAGGGGTTCCTTGTTAGATAAAGCCTACTGGCTTAACTATTCTGTCTTGGAAAGTAGTGGAGCCCTTTCTAAAAAAACAGAGAGGCAGCCCAGACTGAACATTTCTGCACTGTTCTTTGGGCCATGCATGGCACACATGTTCGTGGCACACATCGAGGGTACTGCATGTGGTGGTTCCAGCTTTGGACAAATTTGCATTTGTCTCAGGTTATTGTGGATTCAATTTCTTTTTAACTGGAATTTACTCAGGGGAAGAAAATTTGAAATTCACAACATGAAAACCCAGAGAAACTTCATAAGTGGTTATTTCAAGCTCCGAATGTGAATTTATACAGCCCTGCAATAGAGCTCAGCTGATTTCAATCCCACAGTCTCCACAGCACATGATCTGCACTGAAAGGCTATTTGAAAGAAATGTGCAGTGGGTCTATTTGGGCTTTTTGCATTGTGGTGCATTTAAACTGACTAGATGTTAACTTAGTATACCAGCCACAAATTCGAGAGCATCACACAGAACTGGACTAGTCACAGGCTTTATTCTCTACTGCCTCCTTCTCACCTCAAAATAGGGTTCTGTAGCCTTCAGGTTGCAACATCCACTGCCTGATACCTTACCTTCTTCCTAGACATATCAGATTGGGTACCTGATATAGAAGAGTTTAAATTAAGGGATCACAGAATCACAGAATGTTAGGGATTGGAAGGCACTTCAAAAGATCATCTAGTCCAATCTGCCTGCGGGAGCAGGAACACCCAGATGAGGTTACAAAGGAATGTGTCCAAGCGTCTCTAGAGAAAGAGACTCCACAACCCCCATGGGCAGCCTGTTCCAGCATTCTGTCACCCTCACTGATCCTCAAATACACTAAAGAGTGCTTGGGATGCTCCTTTGTTCTAAGAGATCAGTACGAAAACTTCAAAATTGCATTTGAGGCAGGGAAAGGGGCAAGGTTTAGAAGCATTTGTTGCCTGCTGCACCTGGGTAACAGTGACCACAGGAGCCAATCAATATAGTAAATAGAAGTTGCCGTGAAACCCCTTAGAAACCATATTCTCTTTCCTTCCTGTCTACTGTTAAAACCCAAGCAATAACTTAATGCACAAAGGAAAAATTTCCACTGAGAAACAAAATAAAATGCAGACATTTTAAGTTTGACCCTTTCTCACTTGCAATGCATTTAGCATGTGCAGTATCACCCAGTTTATTTTATTAAATTATGATTCCAGACTTCAACCTGCAGTTATATCTATAGAGCATCTGTTCTTTACTTAAAGTGTTTTAAGACCTGATGTGACCACAATGTGCATGGAGTCTGTCAGGCTGCTGATATGGCTTGTGGTGCCCACAATTCATTTAGTCATTGTGCCCCCAGCACTTGTATAGCAGGAAAGATGTCACTCTGCAGACACAAAAATTATATTTTTATTTCCAGATATACAGTAGGTACCTCTATTGTGACTGACTTTGGAGGAACTTTCTCCTGTGGCAAGAATTTGGGCTGGTAGGATGATGAATAATACCAAGGTCAAGATTACAGTGGAGTGATGGAAAATCTGATTTCTTCCATCATCGAGTTCATAATATTATGACTCATAGTTAGAAGAAGGTGGCGGGGGAATGTGGCACCTCTTGGCAAGAAAAGAGGAGAAACAGGCAAACCATCACTCCACCTTAAAATGCTCTCATTCTTGGGAAAAAAATGGCACAAAATACTGGTGTCTCAGGAAGTTTTCCTCAACAAATGTGACTATGAACATCTGATCCCTGAGCATATTTTTCAGGACAGTTTTTTTTCTATTTTTAAGATACCATGACCACGAAAGGGAGTGCTGCAGATAAGGTATCAGAAATGTCCAAGCGAGATTTCCTTCAGTCTTCATTCTCAGTTTTTACATCTGTAAAATGAAGACAGTTTGGCTGCCTCACAGAGATAGTAATGAAGCCAAGCTCACTAAGAATGGTAGTTAAGTGTTAAATTGTCACATCAGTAGGTAGTATTATAGGTAATTACAGATACTATTATTCTGGAGGTACTTGTATGACTTTGCAGGATTTCAGAAAAAGTACTAAACCTTTTAATGGATATAAATATTAGCTGTAATATGGGTTACAATTCAAAGGGAAACCTTGTAACAGCCAGGTGGCTTTTATGATGGATTTAACTATATCAGTGAAGTGGCTCCAGCTTTTCAGGAATATTCAGTTTGACTATTTCCTTGTGCTAGAGGAAAACAAACAAACAAATAAACCAAAATCAAGCAAAACCCAAAACAACAAACCAAAACAAAATAAACAAAACAAAAAAACCCCAGAACACAACACCAGAACATATCCTCTCAAATGAATTTTGGCTTCTAGTTCTGAAATGAGCCACTTTATAGTCATATAGTATTTCTTTCATTTAAAAGAGTCCTAGGTTAGATTAGAGAGCGTGAGTAAAATATTATTCTAGTTAATTATGATATTAATATCTGTAAGGTTAGTTAATGATCTTTCCAAAACAGAGTATTCTGCAATTTCTTTTTATTTTAGTTAAGAGAATTTTAACAAGGATGAAAAGGCATGTTTATTTTTTCTCTAGGTGTCTGCCGATTAAATGTTTTCATCAGTGACAATGACCTCTGTATTTGGGCTACATATTGTTTTATACTGGATTTCCCATAGCAGTGACTTTGTACTGCATTGACTTCAGGTTACAGAAATAAAGTCTGTCCCATCCATTGAAAACCTGGTTTCTTATCAGTGTGAGTAGTGGTGTACATCTTCTGAAATCTGTACTTTTGGCAGGGAAATGAAACCGAGCTGAGCCAGTCTTGCTAGCCCAAAGTTCCTGCTTTGTTATAAGGTTCATAGCAGGTCAGGTATTTTTCAGTATATTTTTAAAAGCCTGGTTCAGCTAATTTAATTTCTGTTCATTAATTCTTCCCCCCACGCCCCCCTCCAGAATAAACGGCCCTTCACACGAATCCAATTTAGCTTCAATATACCTTATTCACACTGCCTTTTATTGCAAGCCACAGTTCAGCCAGCTGTAAGATTGCCCAGCTGCCTCAGGTTTCCCAATTTAGCCCTGGAAATGATTTCAGCATGGCTAAAACTTTTCACTGGCCAATTTGGAAACAGGATTCAACTTGTGAAAAATGTCCCAAAAATGGCCACTGAAAGAAAAATAAAACCAAAACACACACACACGAAAAGGTGGGGCATGAGGAGGTCTGACTGGGGATTTTTTTTCCTAGGGCAAAAGGATGTGTATGGGCTACATCGCAGGAGTTGAAAATCAATTCTTAGCCTTGCACTTCTGCTACCCTCTGAGGGACTTCTCTTCTTGGCCTGGGCTTAATTGCAGCACTGATATAAACAAGGGGCTTAGTGTGAAACTCTGTACAGGCAGCTGGAGGTGAACTGGCAGTGAAGACCAGGATTGAGTTTAGTATTTGAGGCAAAATAGCTTGGTTTTATCTGGGAGTAATAGTAGGAAGAAAAAAAAAAAGGTTTGCAGCTGTGTGGTGAGAATGCATGTCTAATCAAAGAAGTCCAAGGCATCAAGTGTTCATATTTACACAGCTAAGGGTAAAAAATAGTAACACTTCTATGTCTTAAACACCATTGAACTTGAAGCTATGAACAGAGGTCCTGCCATTAGATCTGAGTTGTATTTTACAGTGTCCATGTGTGTGTAGCTCAACAAAGGGTTGATTAAGCATGGATTTATTGTTGTGCTTTTATAGAAAACCTTAGCATGTCTTGCAGCTTATAGAGATAGACATGTTAATGAAAGTCCTTTGGCAAACCTAGAATTCCAAAATAGGCCACACTCAGAAAGCCTGGTCTTGCAGCTAAGAAGAAGAGAATGCATATACACTGTGATTATGTAAATACTTTTTGATCCTGTATATAGATCACAATAATTAGGGAGCAGAGCAGAAGACTTATTTGCCCACATAGCATGTTATCCAATAGGAGCATATTTGTATTTAAGAAAAAGGGATTATTTCCTGTTTTTTGCAGTAGAATCCTTTAAAAAAATCACAGTCTTTCAAAATTTGTTATTAGTTGTAAATAACTAATTTACAGCTTAGTGAAGGTAAGGAGAGGCATGTATCTTTTGAGGCTAAGGGAAGTCACAAAGATATCATCAGTA
Organism: Nesoenas mayeri; assembly: GCF_963082525.1. Taxonomy (NCBI): domain Eukaryota; kingdom Metazoa; phylum Chordata; class Aves; order Columbiformes; family Columbidae; genus Nesoenas; species Nesoenas mayeri. The sequence goes on from NC_137543.1 coordinate 88,843,719, forward strand.
GAGAGAGGAAGAAAAGCAGTTTTTTGTATGAACATCCTCAGCTACATTCATATGTTTTTGTGTGAGTAGGTGGAATTTTCTTCCCCAACATCTTGCATATATTCATAGGATTAGAATGCACATCTGAAAGGAAAATCTGGTCCATTGGATAATTTTAGTTAGAAAGTGTTATTTGACTTCCAGAGGAAGGGAAAGAGAATTCTTGATGCCTGCTACTGACAATTTAACTAATACCTTCGAATGTGTGCCTGTGAGCATCATTACCTTCACCGCATGCACTTTTTTGTCCTTCTTTGCCTTCTAAAACTCTTATTGCCTCTAAAATCTTGGTCACCACCATTTCAGAAGGTGTGGGCTACAAAAACTGAAGTTCAGGGTCATGACAACTACATCTGAATGTCTGTATCATGACTCAAAAAAGGAATTAAAAGATACGACCACCATCTAGTAGTGCTAAGTAGATGAGCATTCCAATGAATTGGATTTATGCCTCTGCCTAATGGTAAGTACTTGCTTAAGTTTTTCTCTCTCCATCAAAGACAAACAAAACCCTCAAACATCCAAACAAAAAACTTGTTTGGCGTAAGTGTACAACCTCATGGTATAAATGATAATGGTAACTTTCATTACTATCTCTAAAATAAAGCAGAATTAAAAATAAAATTCCTTGTGCCCTGCTTAGTTTTGAAAAAATTAACTATGAACATATGATATGCTAAAATAAGAGAACCTTAAATATTTACGTAGGTTTATTTCTTTAGATTTTTATATGGAACTATTATGTAGGTAAACAGTGTTTATTTTGGTTATTGCACTTGGGGAGAAGATACTGGATATTGTGCATCATTTATAGTGTAAAGGATGTTGGTAACTCTCCACATCAGTGAAGAAACGTAGTTTTGCAAAAATGTCTAGTGTGATGATCTCCAAGTTTTTTTCCATGTAATCCCAATTATATGGACATCTAGCACATCGCTGCGAAAGTGCTGGGGCAACTGACACTTTGGAACAGCTGACTCATACTGGTTGTTAACTTCAGTGTCATCTTTGGGAAGCTGACCCACACAACTACACTGTGGGAATCAGTGTCTTTAAAATTATTTGCAGATAGTCTGCACTTTTTCAGGGAGGGAAAAGCACTGAGGACAGGTTTTCAAAAGTGCTCATCATCCAATTATGTCCCCAGATGTTGTAAAGATCTCCTTGTCACTCAACAAGCTCTCAGTACAAGCTGCCTACTACTGAGTTGTTTTTGAAGTATGATTATTGATTGTGCAAACATTTTAGATCATTAAATAGATTGTTTAATTTATGTATTGCCCATTCTCTTGGGACCCACAACTACATCAGAGCCCCAATTCTGCAGGAACTCCTCAAGTAGATCATGGCAAGTCCTTTCTTGAATGAATTTACACTTTTACGCAGCCAGACTGAGCAGCATGAACATCATGAGACATTTAAAAAGACATGAGAAATGGGAGGGAGTACAAAGAAAATAGCGTAAGAAAATAATACATGAAAAAGTAGAATATTGCAGACACATGGAACAGGGCTGCTGCGTAGAGACAGAGGGAGGAGTGGGAGGCAACCTCTGGAAACAGCTATTCGTCATGGGGAAAAAATGTGAGAGCTGGTTAAAAAAAAAAAGAAAGTTGGACACTGATGACGAAATTGTTGTCCCAAGGTCCCTCTTTCAGCTGCTTGTCATGGATCTTGCCAGCTCAGTTTTTGGCTTCTTTCTTTCAGCAGTTTTTCCTCCTCACGTTCACATGGCCAAAGGAAAGCAAGAGGCTGCTTCACCTCTGGTGCTTCTGAAATGGAAACTCCAATGAACTTTTCTCAGTAGAAGATGCACTGTGTAATGTTTCATTGAATACTAGGGATGTTTCAATCCAGAAACAACAAAGCAGCAATAAAAAATAGCCAAACATTGTTTGCTCTTTAATTAAAGATAGGTAGTTGCACACTGCAAACCATTATTCTGAAAGAAGCAGTGTGAGAATAGGATAAAATGGTGTTAAATTACAAACTCACTTCATTTTAAAATCTAGGTGCAAGAAGAAGATTCTTAACTTTTTTTCTGAAAATCTTGTTTACAGCAAAAGTGTAGCTATATATTTTATTTAAGAATTGTGAGTTTATGGCTTTATGTACTCTGCCACAGCCTTATGTGCTTTTGAATGCTCTTTTAGTTTTGTTAATAAGTCATTATTCATGTTTTTGCCATTGAATACCTCGTACTTTCTATCACAAATACCTTAAATTGCTGTGACACAAAGTGCTTACAACAAAAGTATTTCAGAAATTCTATACAGAATATTTCTTAGATATTGGGGATTTTGTTTTGGTTGGTTTGTGGTTTGGTGGGTTTGTTGGTTGGTTGGTTGGTTGGCTTTTTTGTTTTGTTTTTTAAGATCTGCATCTTGAAACTACATACAACTCCAGACTCTGTTTCTATAAGCACACCAAAATGAAAGAGAATTTGATTTTCCTATGGGGTTAATTTCTGTTTTCCATTTGTCTTCTTTCTTAGAATTTAACATTTTGCTCTGGCTGTGATATGTGACAGCAAAATGGGGGAAATGGAAACGCGAGAGTCATTGAATTCTGTGGGCAAATACCCTTTCCTGTCTTCCTTAAAGAATTTCAAAACATTGGCATTGAAACACTGCCATACTTCTCTCTCTACTGAGGCACACATACCCTCTTTTCTTATCTATGAAATATGGTTTAGTTATTCTAGAAATGTTTTGAATAGTGTCTTCAAGCCAAAAGGAAACGAGAAAAGCAATTTACAAGGCTGTATACAAAATGTATGTGATCATTTGATTTAATACCTTATGCATTAAGCACAGTTTCTTAAAAATAGTTGCTAACATAGATTAGGCAGATCGTCACAACTAAGTTTACATAGACTAATGAGGCATTCAGATCTCTCAGGTAGAGTTACCTTTTCCATGAGAATGTTACTTTCAGCTTTTTAGTGAATGTGTTGATATCATATTAAAATAATTCCTAGGAATTCGAGGGGAGAGGGAGGAAGAAGGGAAAGGAAGTAGTAACTCTGGAGTAAGTACTTCTTCAGTAAATTGAGTAAAACTGTAAGTGTTTAACAAAATTGAAGTATTTCTCTCCCATTAACGCAAATAAACTATTGACCTAATCTGAGAGCGCTTAGATTTTTTTCTAAAATTCTAGTTTTACAACAATCTCTGGTTTTCTTTTTATTAAGACATTATTTATTAGGTGTGAATGTGTACCAAGCTCATTTAAAAAAAAAAATATTTTTAAATGCCTCTTGAAATATCTAGACTTCATGTTGCAAATCAAAAGTTATTGTTTCATCTGCATAGCACTATCTGACTGAAACAGCAAATATAGATTAATCCAGGTCTTTGGCATTCCCAGCTTATTTGGAAATTCAATTTAAATTAGTTGAATTGCTGCTTGAAGGCAAGTATGGGAGCAGTAATTTCAGGGCATCTTTCACATCTAAGTTTTTTTCACTGAGCATCACATTCACTTGATTTTTTAATTTTTTCTTTAGAGAGAGTTGCAAGTGAATGATATACTTGCAGGGAGAGCAGGGAAGTGCATCTTTTTCTGAGTTATAGAAGCAAAATAGTTCAGCCATGAAGAGTTCTATTCTCTTAACAGATATCCAGACCCATCTGTATTTCTTTTTAATAAAGTCACTGAATGTCCACAGAAGCTGTGAAAATCCCTTTCTTGAGCTTGGAATGAGATGCATCTTGGAAATGCAGATGCTGACTTTCAGTGGTCTTATGAAAGGGCAGATGGAATATGCTTAGTTACCTTTCTCCTAGAACATAAATCTAACAATCTTCAATATTTTATTTTTATTTTTCAAAGAGATTAGTGCTTTAGATCTTGAATGCTTTCATTTTGGTGTGCAGACTCACTCTGCCTGTTGAAAAGGTGAGGACCTTTCAATTCAGGAAATGGAGTCCCTTTTCGGTGTGTAACACTGAGCCTTCAGGAGCTGAGGTGCCCAAAATAACGGGCTGCTTTTGAAAATGCAGAGACACTTGAAAATGTGGAAATGCTTGTTTTGTTACCTTACTGATTAAAAATTAAATAAGAAGAAAAAAACCCAAAAATTCCAGGCAGACACTGCTTTTCTAACATGCAGTGGAATGTCTTAGAAGAGGCTGATGTGTCTGATGACTTCATTGTTGGCTTGAGGATTTTCAGTTTTCCTTGGTTCTGATGCCCAGGGGAATGGCATAATAAATAGTTGGGTCTATCAGTATGGCACATGGCTGGAAAAAAAAATGAGCTTTGCCTGTTTCTGAGGACATTTTGTGCTGGGCCTAGAAAGTGTGCACTTGTACCTCTTTCAGATATGGAGATCTGTCTGACCTGTTAGGCTTTGGAGGGAGCACTGGCTCAGGAAATATATAAAACTACAGACGTATTTTTAACTTTGACATCTTCAAATGTGGTTCAGCTAAGGTGCTCTGCCATGGGCTGGGCTGTAATGCCCTGCCTCTGGTTAATGCTCCCTTAGGCCACATTATGGGAGGGAGATCCCAGGCTGTGCAGATGTTGTTTCTTCAGAGTTCAGCGTCTTTCATTTTTACTTGCATTTTGCCCTTGCCTGCATCACTGGTCAACCTTGATAAGAAACGAATGAAGTCAGCTGCAAAGAGTATTATGGGAATAATTTGATGGTCTCTGGGGTATAGCATCAGGATCCAGTCCAGCAATGTGCTGGAGTCCTTCTGCAGCTGCTCACTCTCCATAAAAATATAGTGTTTAGAAGGCACGACAGGTTTTCTGTAAGGTCACTGTAATTTTTTACATTCTTTCATTGTCTTTTTTTTTTTTTTTTTTTTTTTTAAATAAAAAAGACCCTGATGACAACAACAAAATTTGTTGAAAACCAGGTTTGGAGTCTTAGTTTATGAGGGGCTTCTTTACTGCTAATCTTCCTGTTTCTTGTATCTGTTTGAATGCAGGTTTAAATTAAAAGTTGCAGTTCTTTGCTGGGATGTGTGGACACATTAGGCTGATATATGTGCTAGTTAAAGCTGTAGTTAACAGTGTAGGAGGACTTCATTTTTTCCAGGGCAACTTTTCTTATTTCTCTTTAAAATGAGAAGTAATTGCATTTATCTCTGTAGCATAAAGCTTATCTCCACCATAATTTAATTTTTGTCTTGTGTATTCTAATAAATTATAGACCCTTATTATTTTTCCAACACAGATGCCCGTTATGACATTTCTAGGTCAGATGACTTCAGTTTTCAGACTGTTCCTTAAAAATTATTATGCTGTTCTATTTTATCCATTCAGTATTCAGAGCATCCTTTTAACTTATCAGAGGAGAGGTGCCAAATTATTTAAGTATTTAATGTTTTGTTATACGCTTACGTTAATTTTTCAGTGACTTCGGCAAAGCTTCCCTACACTTCTCAGTTAAACCAGTATTTTGAAAGTTAACATTTGGCGGAGAGTTTATGGACAAATGGTACAACCTTGTAGCCTGTAAAGATAAATCTTGAGTAGCTGCCAGTAGGTAAATGACTAACTTCAATTCAAGCAATTTAACAGCGATCAGTTTGAGGTCAAGTAACTCTGGACTGTGTAGTCTAATGTATCTCTTTTTTTTCCCTTCCTTTCTCTATAAGTAAACCACCGCTGACTTTTGCTCTCGTCATTTAACTTTTTTTTTAGTACATTTCCTGTAGATTGTTCCCTTCAGAAGTCAAGTAAGGTACTGCCAGGATTTGAAGGGGACTGGGAACATCAACAAATGGAAACGACACTAATGTGAACCAATGGATTATTTGCATTCCAGTGCTTAAGTTATCACTTAATAGTTATAGGCTCTGGTGGCAAGACTGGACTGTGTTATGTTAGACTCAGGAACAAATGCTAATATCTTCAATGTTTTCAAATTCCCAACCATATTTGGTAAATTGTGCTAGTGTCGACCCTTAAAGGCTGCCAAGAGTCTTGCTGGCAAAAATGCCACTTTGGTGAAGAAATAACTTCTACCACAGCTTTATTTGAAGGCCGTCCTCATTTAAAGGGACATCATCTCACTTCTTCGTGACTCAGGTTTTGTCTTTTTTTTTTTTTTTTTTTTTAATTAAATGTCTTCATCTCCTTAATAATGGGTTTAGTGTAAATTACCCTCATGTATTACACGCTTTTCTCGGCTTTGAATGTTTTAATCTTTACATAATCCTTTCAGCAGGGAAGAATCTAGTTAATCTGCTCTGCAAACTGTTGTAGATTGTGGTACAAATCCTTCTGACCTGCATGTGTGTGCTCATGTTCTTTAAAGACAGAGCAAAACTAAAAGTTTCTTGACATTGCTGAGTACAGCAGATCTGACCCAGACTTTTGAAGGGACAAATTCTGATATATTTAAATACAGGATTTGCTCAGTCCAATGTCTCTGATGGCTGCTAGCTCGCTGTGCTTACTGAGAAACTATGAGAAACTTGGAGTGGACAGTTGTGGATTAAATGTATTGGGGGGAAATTACTTTCTCTTTCCCTCTTTTAGAGTGTCATTTATGCCCTGAAGCACAAGGGGTCCAATCCAAGCTTTTGTGGAGGAGTTTGTGGGGTTTTTTAATTGTGTGTTTTTAAATACACCTAATGCTGATCAGGCATTATAAGGGAAATTGATTGTTCCGTGTTGACACATTTACCATACATAAAAACGTAGGAAGTCTAGGTTTGCATAGTGTTGATGTGATAGAACTAAATAACCTACATCTCTGTTTCTTTAGAAGGTATACGGAATTAGATTTTACCTGTACAAGCAGTATTGGAAATCCAATATTTAAGAAGATATGAGAATGTAGTCCCTTATCACTGCATTTTAAGTTGAAAATTGCCATTCCTTGGGTTATTCCATGTTGACTCAGAGTTTTGGCTAAATGTTTGCAAATCTTCAGGATTGGAAACCAAATCAAATTTATGTGAGAGATGTCCTGAAATCTCCTAGGACCCTGATGTCATGGAATCCTCAACACCAAAGAAAAGACATTGCTTTGAAATCACCCATTTCCTTTTTTACTTTCTTAAGAAATGAATCCCCACACAAATGGTGTCTCAGGCTCTTTGCTGCTACTGCAAAGATCTTGCACAAGTGTCACAACTCTCAGCACCTAAAAGATAATGTGTGCCCTTGTTGGAGCCATTTGTTGGATCACTGCACAGGAGTACCATAATATTCATAATGAGACCAAAAAGACTGCCATTAACCTTCAAAGGGCCAATGCAACATCAGCATAAATGTGTTGAAGAGAAAAGGGATGTTGTCTTATAGCAGAATTAATTCTATGATTGTTGGGCAAATGGGAATCTTTCAGGTTTCTGTTTTTAAGTAGTACAGCTCAGTAGCTGAAATTGCTTTCTTCTGTTTTGGGAGGGGGTGGTGTTTGCCATATTTATGTTCTCCACCTATAAATGGACCCCCTTGCTTTAAAAAGTAAGTAAAGGTATGAAAATCTGTTTGAAAGAAAACTGAATAACTTGGGATTTAGCCCAGTAATTGTGTGGTTGAGAGAGCAGGTGTGTTTACAGTGTGTTCTGAAACTGTATAGTCCCTTTCTATTTTTTTGTAAAGCAGTTCTTCCATATAACTAGGATCCAAAGAATCCTGCAGTGTTCAAGGACTTACACTTTCTGTGACAAGAGCTTTCTACAATTACTGTTAATTGACACTGATTTGATTTTACTCTCTTACACGTTCTTCCATGTGTAGAGCTGGAATATGCTTTGCCTACTTTTGTGTGTACGCACATACACACTCATAGACGTAAACCCTGCAGATTGTTTTATTAAAAAAGCAAGCAGGAAAGCAAACAGGCAAAACAAAATTTGCTGATATCATTCTGTCTCCATTCCTACTAGAGTGCTCACTGTGCCACACTAGCTGCTGATTAATTTTTCAAATCTTGAATGATGACTCTTGCCTTATCCCTGCTGTGCCTGAGATGAAAGCAGATGCTCTTGATCATATGGTGTAATCTGAATCCTCAGATTTCAGTTTAACCTGGCAGGATTTCTTAGGAAGACAGTCCCTTCTGTACACTGAGCTGTTGAAGAAGAGAATAGATAACAACACAGTATATGGGGTTGTATTAGATTATTAGGTTTCTGTCAGTGATTTCTATGTGTTTTGACTTCAAGCAGTCATTGTTCTAAGTAGGATGCTTCACCTCAGTAATACCCTAAACCTTCTCTGCATGCTGAAGCAGGGAACATTCAAAGCATTCAAAACCCATGGAGTTTTCTTCAGAGACTATTTGAAGTTTTCTCTACAAGCTTGTCTGCAACACCCATTTGAACACCAGATCACTGTGTGCAACATTTCGTTTCAGCAATGACTTCTTATAAGCAGGGTGTCCTTCTGACAACGGACGGCTGCATTCAGCAAGACTTGTCACAGATGAGATGCAGATCCTGCCCTGCCTGAGCCAATAAAGAGAGGAAATAAACTCCTCTGCAGCCACTCTGCATTTCACTACTGTAGTTTAGTAGCCTGACTGGTTTCTGCACAGCACAGAGGTAGCCAAATTAAAGTTTTTTGTGGCTAACTGTCCTGGAGTATTTGGAAGCAGTGCCATATCTGATGGGAGATAAAAAGGAACATGGCTCTATGATGCATGTAGCTAGAAGCTAGCCAAGCCATTCAAACGTGGGCCAACTGGCTAATGAGAGGCCTTGTTTGGTCTAAATGCTGTCTCTGTTGACCAGAGGGACTGCTATTTTGCCCTTTCAATTTGCTGGGATGCCATCCATCATGTCAGTGCAGGAGAATCGCTTCTCCCACAGTACTAAGGATTTTCAGGTTTTCAGGATGCATCCATAGTGGTATGAATTTGCCTAGATACTGTCCTTAACATAATTTAACAATGCTTTCCATATAGCTTTTGTTGTCTCCTTGCCCTGATCTTCAAGGTATGCATGTTCTATATGCATATAACATCTTGCTATGACAAATATCCAGTGGACATACCAGTCTGGTAATTTGAGACAGGCAGGCCAAGAAACACAGCAGTGTGAAAGGGAGATCAGTAGGCATTGGATAGAGACATTGCACTTCAGGAACATGTGGAGTGAAAAATATCCAGGGGGGTACTGAAAGATGAAGACTCAATTTAATCAGAATAGTGTTTCTGGGAAGGAACAAACAGTGTGAGATGCTGTTAACAGTCAGGACTGTCCATTTTTTAAAACAAGCTTGAGGGGAAATGGGATAAAGGAAGAAATTTACTTTAAAAAAAATCTTGATCAGAGGGAAAGAAATGGTAACATATAACTGATGCAAATCTAATTGCATTCAAATGCGGATGGCTAGTTTTGATAGGATGGAGAGAAGCAATAGAAGTATCTGGTTTGTGAAGTACTTGTTCTTTGCTCCACTTCAAAGGCAGAAGATGTAGGTGCTTGGGCCATGAGGAATAGCCCACTGACTACAGCCAGTGATTCTCCTTAGAGGACCATTGGCAAGACAAGACACATTAATCATGGGGAGGAGACCTTAGTCTGTTCTTGTTCATGTATTAACTGGGAAATGTGACCTTATAATATCCTGACTGGTGGTTTGCAATCACGAAAGCTCATTTCAGAAGATTAAGACTCCACTAGACTTATGGCACAATTTGTATGTTTCCAATTGTTTTCTGTTGCTAACTGTAAATCCTACAGCTGGGGATATCATCACTGTAAACTTGTTCCCTGTACCCTGGCTAAAAGGCTTCAGCCACCATCTTATTTTGTGACAGGTTTTAATCCATGCACTAAATCTTAGTTCAGAGGATAAGGCTGGGTTACAGTTGCTAATAAATCACCAAGAACACAATCGAATACCTTCAAAATAGAAGTGGCAAAATATAAAGCACAAATTAAGCATGGAGTGATTATCCATGTATAAAATCATCTCTTCCACCTGGCCATTGCCATCTACAATTCCCCTCAAATTCTCTCACTTATCTATACATGCTTGCTATCTTTTGCTATTAAAGTACGAACATCTCAAAAGCTCAGAGGTAAGTTTTTCTCACCTCAGAAATGCACTTTACGTATGTTAGTCAAAGTTGTTGCTCTTTGTCAGAAAATAGGAAAGCCTGAAGGATTTCTCTCCTAGTGCTTAGCATTCTAATAATATTTTGACTGTTACTGAATAGGGACCATTATATTATTAGTCCTTTTCTCCACAGATTAGAAAAGGATGGCAAAAGAAGGCTGTTTGTTTTCCTTGATGACTAGGAGATCAGATGTTGGGGAAAAGCAGTCATGATGATTCAAGAGAAGGTATTTAAAAATATGACTAAATTTTGTGTCTCACTGGAAATAGTTATCCCGATGAAAAGTACATGTGAGGAGTGTGAGGTTACCCACGATATTATGATTTGTTACATTCACCATGGATTCCTCCCCTGTGTTTAAATAAATAAATAAATAAGTGGAAAGTGAAGTAGACCTTCAAAACGAGGAGATTAAAAAAAAATCTCACAATTTATTTAACCTAAAAAGAGTAGTGTTGATTTATTTGCCTTTTGGTTTTCTGAGCTTTCAGGGAATAGTCAAGTTTTGCTTTTGAATTTTCTCTTGGAACTAGAGAAGCTTTAATATTTTTTTGCTGTTTTATTTTTATTTCTTTTAAGAAGAAAGCTGAGAGGCCTCTGCAATCTCATTACTCTGGGAGGAAGACCTCTAAGGAAAGCACCAAATATCCTGAAACTGGCAACAGAAATCACAAATCTGGTCATGTGCTGCAGCACATGAAATCTGCCACTTATGGTGTTTGTCAAACAGTTGAGCTGATAACCCATCAGTTTTAATAGTGCCACTTCAAAAAAAACCTCTCTTACCTCTTTTCTACTTAGCCATTCTTCTGCCTATTGCAAACTGGAGCCTTCCCCCTGGCCCCAACCTGACTTGTCTAGAAATACCTTTCCCTCAGAGTATAACAGTTTTTATCACTTAGAACAGCAGAATAAGTAATACCTGGATATCCAAAATTTGATTGATAAGTTATTACATGAATACAGTAAAATGATCTTCAGTACAGTGTTAGGTAGTTCTACCTTGTAACTTCTGAAAAGCTCAGCAGCACGGCATAAATGCATGGGAAGAAAAGCAAACCTTGACAAAGATGAAGTGATAACAGAAGAAAAAAAAAATAAAAAAAAAACCAAGCTGCCAGAAAGTTGATGAAATGTCAGGTAGTTAAGGACTGCAGTGAACAGTGGCAAAAAAAAAAAATCCACCTCATATTATTTGGAGATTGTTATATTATTATATGAAGATTTAAATGTGTTGCTTCCCCCCTCGCCCAGTAACTGGGAAGTACTTATAAAGTACTTTTGGAAAATGCATTCTTGTACAACAGCTTTCATAAAGGTATTCCTGTCATCCAAACTCCACACCTTAAAATAATTCCTAACTTTTACTTCCCACATTTTAAAGCAGACTCAATATGCAAATTCAGGCTTGGAAATAGAAACCTTTTCTAAGAGATGAACATTTAATTACATTTTTAGACTTGCATTGTCCCTGGTAAAAACTTGATTGATTTTTATACTGAAGATGATTTAAACATTTTGCATGGTGTACCAAATTAAGCGTTTGCATTGAAAGTCTGATATGTCAAAAGCACAAGTTAAATCTCATTGATGATGTCACTGTGCAATTAAAGGCGGAGGTTAACACTCCTCTGTGCAGGTACTTTCCCCTCAAGCTGTCTAGCATAACAGAGTTGCTATAATATAGCTGTGGCTGCTGAGGAATGCTAAAGCACAGTCAATGACTCGTTGCATTTTAAAAAGGAATGTGTGTGGCAGAGAGAGCTTTAATTGCTCCTGCTACATGTCTTATAGTGTGGGGGAGCCTTTGCCAGGATGGCTTTGAGTGACTGCTTTTGAACGTGGGTCTGACATCTGCTTTTTTTTATCCTCTCCTCCTGAAATAGTAGTCACGTCTTGTTGAGGCAGCACGTTGTATTTTCTCAGTGTCACCCATTCATTCCAATTGATTAATTTTTGTCTTTCATCAGGCATAGCTATGTCATGCTCTCATAGCTACAAGTACAACCTTTAGGGTAATGGTGGCTTTAAGCTCTATCTTTCCCCTCTTCTCTTTGACCTTTGTTTTATTGCCTGACTTTTCTGCAAAGTAATGATTTAATTACCCCCTCCTTGAATTCCCTCTTTCACCTCTCCTTACCTTCCCACTCTCCAACACAGAGTATCTTCTTTTCTCATTGGGATGCAAAGAAGAAAATGCAAAATAGCTACTAATTGTTGTCATTCAGTAGAGAAAGCCAGCAACTAGGCTTTAGAAGCTGATCTGAGCTCTAAAGCTTGGATCTTTCCCAGATCCTGAGTAAGTTTGAAGTTATAATCTTTGGTTTCACAGAATGGTTGAGGTTGGAATGTCTGGAGGTCATCTTGTTCAAATGTTCTAAAAACATCCTGGTTTGGTTCACTGTAAAGAATAATCATTGCAAAGAGCAATCCCAGCTAACTGGACCTCGATATCCATGAGGTTCAGTCTGTTCCAGTTGTGAGCTAGAAATAGCAGCTATATATGCAACCAGCAAATTTGACCTGCAGTATCTCTCCTAGTTAACAGTCATATAGCTCTCTGCATTTCTTGTAGTCTTGAGGATTTACCCACAGAGTGGCCTTGAACAGCACTTGCTCTGTTGCAAAGGAGTACAAGTGCCTCCCTCGATTTCCAGTGATGAGCAACTTGCAGGAGAGAAACACAAACTGCAAACATGTAAACAGATGTGGGGGGAAGGGGAGGAAGCTTCAAGTAACAGAATGGACTGCCAAATTCATCGCTGCCATGTGTGCTGTGTAATGCTTGTCATCTCAAGTGAGTCATTAAGAGGTTCCCCCTCAATGGTACTTTGAAGTGCTGTGACAGCTTGAGAGCATCTATAAATTGCCACAAACAGCCCTCATACTGTGTTAGCTAATTGCTTGCTCTTTGACTTATTAGGAGTCACTGAGTTAAATAATTTGTCACATGTGTGGCTCATAATAAATAATGTGACTAGCCAGTTTGTGAGCTGTTTTGGTGATATATAGTGCCCTTTTTGAATGTTGTCACAAGCAGCTAATATGACCCCGTGATTGTCAGATCTTTGTGAAAATAATAAGGCCTAACAGGGCAGCAGGTAAACAAAAAAAACCAAAACAAAACAAAAAATGATATCACAAAACACAAAACTTACCTCCTGAGGCATAACAAACATTGCATTAATGTGTTCTTCAGGTTTTTAATAAAAGATTATTATCATTTTATTTCTGAGAAGCCAATTAAAAGTGAGTACAATTTTATAGCAGAATATCTTTATTTGAATTTACATAGGAATAGTTGTGCAAGAAAAAGAGAGGAAACTCTTTCTGAGTTACTGAAAATGTTCTGCATCCTCTTTGAAGTCTGAAGTGAATATCTTCTCTGCAAACTATGAGCAGTTTCAGAAATATGGTTGTGGGGTTTTTTAAATAAATCAGATTGTTTTCTCTACAGCTTATCTAGACATGTAGGGCATATTTTTTCTGAGCCTCAGTTTTTGGTTCTGGTTGCACGCTTTAGGTGGCACGTTTCCATATGCATGCCTGTCGGGAGCTGGTCTACTCAATTTGCAAGCACAAATATGGTACTGTTGTAAATGGTTGTGCACATGTAACGTTAGAGATGCCTTTAGAAAGAATGTGGTAGAACGGTGACGTATATATATTAATACGTTCTTGGCATCTTCTGTTAAATAGGAGTCTTGTCTGATTTCTACGTGGGAGGAGAGTCCCCAGCATTCTGCCAAAGAAGCAAATGTGGTTTCTCTCACAGCTAAAGGGTGATTTCTTCCCAAGGGACAGGACCTGTCTTGCACATTTGACTGCTGTTGTAGACTGGATCATTGCGCTATAAAATCTTCTTTTCCCACAATTGTGCTAAATGAAGAGTGATGAGTGGTGTTTAATAAACCTTACTAGTCCCTCACAAGCCTGTTCCTGCAGTGACCCTTGCTATTGCATTCCTCTTATTTGAACTTTGAGGTGCTCATGCTGTTAAACTGGTTTCCAACTTGGCAGTCAGTTTTCTGTCGTGTGAATTCAGCAGAGGTCACTGCAGTTGCTTCATGTGAGAGAATATTCCTCCTATGGCTGTCTCAAACACCTCAGTGGTCCCCATAACTCTTTCTAAAGGCTTTGTTGTTTTTCCCAAAGCTGATCAGCAAAAGACTTCCAAGCTAGGGGCTTGCTTACAGCTCTTTGTCCTCTTGCCTCTCCCAGTGTGTAGGTATTTGCTGGCCGGCTGGGTGAGGAGAAGTTGCTCTGATGTGTCGTTTCATCATCAAGGGAAAGCTGTTGATGGATTGTGCATATCAGTTTTGATAAGAAAAAGAATTATTGTCAGTATACAAAAGAGGCCAATGATTACCAGCCTGGGGCTTAATTCATGAGCTGATGTTTGTGCTACTTGCTGCAGATCCCCGGGAGAGAGATTCAGCCCTCTAGTCTCAGGAAATGCTGCAGGGACTTGCACCACTGTCTTCGGCATTCCCAGGGAAGGCTGCTGAGCCCATTGAGCTGCTAACTATTTTACTGTACCTTTTATCTCTTTCCTGCGGAAAACTGGGAAAGGTGTTTTGTTTGCTTTGGTGCGCAAGGGTTTGGGGATTTAATCTGAAAGACTTTTGTGGAAACCTTTGGGTAGGCTGGGATTTTATCTAATTTTCGAGGGCTTTGGGAGCTTAGTGTTATTTTGAGATGAGTCTCCAGGCAGCCCTGATGACAACTAATGAGGACTTTTCAGTGTCTGCTTTACTTGTGTTATTACCTTGGGCCTTAGAGTGTTTGAATGAGAGATACACAACTTGTCTGATTAAAGATACTTGCCATCAACAAAGAGACTGAAGCTGCATTTCTGATTTTACATTGAGCAGAATAATGAAAATAGCTTTCTCCTCATTGTTAAGAGACTTATTATACAGCAGTGAAATGCTGGGACCTGTGAAGCCACTGCGATCAAAACTTCTTCCCATGTGGCCTGGGTTTATTTAAGGCTTTGCTTTTATTTTATCTACCTTTTAGTTTGGCAAAAAGCCCACTTTCAGGCATTCCAGAATTGCTTATGTTTATGAAAGAATTTTCCGTAATTTCATTAGTTGAGCAAGTAAACAAATATAACCATGGTGAATATTCTAGCTGGTTCACATTTGCAAAGCAATGTGTCCAGATCCTTTAATTTTGACCAAGAGCTAGTCTATCATTCTTTTGTTGGCTTTTTAGAGCTATAGTAACATCTGGCTCTAACTGAGAGAGACATATTTAACCAAACACTGGCATTTCCATCTTTTTTTCACTTTTCTCTTTGCTTAGGAGAGTGTGTGCATTTTTGCTTTTTCTTAAAACCTCAGCACTGGAGTCAAGTGATTTTGTGAAAATCCCAGTTGCCTTTTGAAAGGAAAAAAAAAAAAAAAGAGGAGAGTATTATGGCACTCAAAGTTATAGACCAAAACCTGAAAGCACAGAAAAACAGAAGCAAAAAACTTCAGCATGTGTATTCATTTTTTTTCAAATGAGCAAGGTGGAGCAGGGAAGCTTAAAGCACTGATTTTTGAATGCTTGCTCTTACAAATATTAAACTCCCCTTTAGGCTTTCCATCTGAGTGTGATCTTAACAGTTTATTTGCTAACTTCTGAACTTCTAAAAAAATCTTTTAGCTTATTAGAAAATGAGTGATGTTTATCAGTTACTGCAAGTCTGCTGCTTTCTATGTGGCCCCTATTTTCCCCCCTCTCTATTTAATATATCTGCATGCTTACATATTATCACTGGGATAACAGGCAATAAAAATGCCAGAAAGTCTAAAGGAGTGAAACAGAGAAGTAACAAACAGTTCCCAGCTGCTATGGGTTGGATTTGTTCATGTGTTGGGAGTTTTTTGGGTTTTCTTGTTTGTGATTTGTTTGGTTGGGGTTTTTTTGGTTTGGTTTTTGGTTTGCTTGGGTTTTTTCCCCTTGCAGTTTTACCTCACTACAGTTTTGATGGCTGCAGTAATTAAATGCCTTTTCAAATTGCCTCTCTTGTGTGAAGAGTGATTTCTCTGTTTAAACCTCAGGATTTTGCTTAATTCAGTGTTGCTGACTGCAGATGAGGCACAATAGGAGGCATTTGCCCAGAGAGGAGGAGTATACCTATTAATCCAGAGATCTCTATTTATTTAATGTTTTCTGTCATATCTGTTAGCTTAACAGGACTAGGTAAGTCCTTTCCTGCCCTCTCCAACCTGGAAAACAGTACCAAGTGCATTCATGGGGAGTTTGGCATGTAGCTGATTTCAGCATCCTTTTGTGCTATGTCTTGCTGTGTTCCTTTTATAATTAAATTTTGGTAGTTTGACAGTTAGAGACATTTTTATGGTATTCAATTAATTAATAACAATATGTTTCGGTTCTGGACTACATATTCTACAAGTGGATTTTTGCATTTACACGAGGCTTATAAATTTAGCAGTAACTGGTTGTGACTCACATATCCTACCTTAAGATACTTATATATGTAGATTTAATCTACATGCCTTTAAAAATACTTAAAAATGTAATCTGTTATGCTGCTAAAAGTAAAATCTCTTCAAGGCAGAATTAAAATTAGAGATATTCCTCAATAAGACAGCTCAAATTTGGCATCCAAGTACATCCAAAAATCAAGACCTTTGGAGATCTTTTCATGTGCTTTTCCTATTTACAGCCACATCCAATGTACACAACCAGTACTATGATGTGATCTACTGACAAACCCACTAGAATTCATTCTTTTTTTAGGCTTTGTATTTTCACAATCCTTTTACTACCACAGGGAGATGAGGGGAGTAAAAAAAAAAACAACCAAACAAAAAAAAGCCAAGACAACACTATCATCAAAACACCACCAAAACCCACCGCTAATTCCATGCAAATTAATTGTATTGAACACAATTTTTGTTACGGGGTAATACAGGTTAACAATATACATCATTGAAGGATAATAATAGTACTTCCGTTTTGCCCTTTAGTTAAGAAAGACCATACAACAAGTTTTGTTTTCGCTAAAATAAACAAAATATCTTGCTATTCTAAGTGAACACATAGTACGCTATTCCTTTACAGTTCTGTTTTCTGCAAAGATACACATTGCTGTTTGACCAGAACGATATTTAAATAGCTGGATTATTCTAGTCTGCATACTTTAACCAAGACATTGGGTTAACTTCGAAGTTATTCTGCTTTGAGCAGAGTGCTGGACCAAATGGCCTCAAGAGTTCCTTTCTCTTGTAGTCTGTGATTCTGTGCACTAAAACTTTTATTTGAGACTTGGATCTGCAACACCTTTTCTTCAGTTACTGATGTTCTGTGCCATTCTAGCAGTGTTGTGAAAGCCAAGAGTGGGTCAGGACTTTTATGATATGCAATTTCTTTCTGTTTGTTTCCCTTTCTGGCCACTGCATTGTTGAAGCGATAGAAGGAAGCTTGTCATTTCCAAAATTCGGAACATCAAGTAATTCTGCTATTTAGATTTCAGTTTGTAATTTTTTGGCTTTGATGTAATTATTTTTATTCCTATATTTATTTTTGTGGCCCTGAGAAGGACCACTATACTCAGCTCTGCACACACTGCTGCAAACACGTACCTACTTTACATGTATGCAAAGTCTATGCCATTGGAGTTTGGGGTGCATTGTCTTAAAACTGAGTTGTTTAACATGCTATTCTGGAAAGCAGTAGTCAAAGCAAGATGTATACTGCTTCTGTGAGAGGCACTGCATTCAGCACCAGCAGTAATAGCCAAAAATAATTTGAAGAACAAGCTTGGAATACCTTTGCTGCAAGTGAATTGTCCTGACCCTTTCCCGTTCTGCTAGCTGATGAGTGGGCTGAGAGCACTTTGTTGGAGATTGCTCTTCATCCTATGCAGAGCTAGACCTGCTCCCCATCCAAGTGTATGTAGCTTTCTGCCATTACTAAATGGGAGCAAGGTCAAGGTCATGCAGTGAGTAGCGGCTTAAAAAAAAGGCAGTACTGGCTGAACTCTCCTCCTTAAAAGAGACTGCATGCATTACCAATGCAAAGTAGAGTCAAGCACAAAGCCATGGGTTAAACAGGCTGATGATTAAGTCCACTGAAGTATATTTTTTCAGCCTTGCATAAGAACAATTGATTTAACCTTAAGAACATCATTAGGTGCTGTTCTGATTTGGAGCTACAAATAATAAAACCACCTAAAATATTACCAGGGTGTGTTCCTTAGCACCAGTTTAGTTCCAGTATAACAAGCATACTATTTTACAGGCTTTGTAGGTTTGAGTACAATAATATCCCAAACAATACAATTAAAAAATATTTTACTAGTCAGATGCTTCTGATTGTAAGTCTATGAACTTTATAAGAAGGAGAGTTAATTGAATTGTGTTTGATTACTTCATAAATTGAAATTATAGAATTAGCGTAATTGGTGTTAATTCAGCAGACAGCCATGATTCAGCTATTCCCATGGCCCTTTTGACTGTAAAGATGTTGCTTCCAATCTCCACAGTACACTCCATAGTGAGTTTATAGACAGGAAAACAGATCTTTCAAAAAAGAGCCTTATGAGAGGTTCATGTAGAGCTTCTTATACAATATAACAGGATATGAGTGCAGTATCTCCATTCCCCTATGGATGTATGTGAACTGGACACTTTTTAAGGAAAAGGCTGTCTCAGTCGTTGTGTGGTATAGGTATATATAATTTCTGTGTGTGTATATGTATTAATATTTTTGTGTGTAGCTATATATATAAAAGTATATATTTATATAATCTATATATATATATATATGTACCCATATAAAAATAAAATATTTTATAGCACTTCAGCCTAATATATATTAGTACAGATTCAGCAAGTCTAAATCATGCAAACATCATCACATAGGCCTATTATTGAGCTTGCTGCAGAAAAGCAATGAACCGTAGCTGTCTTTGCAAACGGCCATAATTATGAGCCATGTGAATAAATAGTGACCTGTCTCTAAATTGTCTTCAGTAATTCTTCCGACTAACCTACTGTTAGCATCTTTTTACAAATGTATGCAATGTAGTTTATAGCACGGCCTAAATGTGACATGGCTTAGGTTTTTTTAAAATTGTGCATTTCAGTACCCTTAAGTAGCCCAATACAGTAAAATCTTTGTTCCCTACAGAATGCATGCATGTGTACAGTATATATTTATCTGGTCTGGAATAAGCATTAATCTTTAATTACTGAATAAACACATTAAACAGGTGTGGAATAACTGAACTTTCAACTGTGCAATGTTTATCTACTAGCGCAGTGGATGCCTTGCCTCTGCAGTTTGAAAGGTTTCACCTTGCCGTGCCCAGGGTTGACTGAAGGAGGGAAGGTTGGGAGGGCGGGCACGCAAATGCCCCTAATCCCACATAAATCAGAAATTTCCAGTTATAAATTATGCACCATCATAATATCCCGTTAGCGCGGTTGGTGAGCCAGGGCTGGAGCATGGGGTAGTTTATAGCGGAAAAATAGCTTTTCAATGGATAGCACACCCTCAGCCTCCTTCTCCTCTTAGGCTCTGTGTGCCGGGCCTGTGGTGTGAGGAGATATAAAGCAGCATTTTTCTAGCTGCCTGCTGGAACAATGAGGGCTCTGTTAGCAGGAGCCCAAACTTCTGTAGCCCCTGCCTCACAACGTTGGAATGACTGCTTAAACCCAGGTTCAAAGCCCTTGGCCTCCAAGTGCTTTAATTTAGCACTATTTTTGCTGCGCTAGCCTCTATTTTTTCTGCTTAAACCATCTAAGGTCTCCTTGTTATGCAGGGAACTAAGCAGCTCCTTTTTATAATTAGATTAAAGATAATCAAATGAAGACTTGAATATTTTTTAATGTCATTTAATCTTTTTTTTCTTTTTCTTTTTTTAACTTTTGCAAAATTGCTTTTTATCACCGTTGCCTAGCTTCTTGTAAATTTACACCTCTTTTTTACTTTGCTGTATTTCAAGCTTCTGGTTTTCTAGTTTAAAAAAAAAGAAATCGTTTGACAGGTATTTTTCAACATTTTTATTTGATGCCATAAAATAAACCTTTACCAGGTGTTTTTAGGTATGATTCACGACACTTTCATTCTTTCACTCTCAGTTTTCCCAAAGCTGGCTGGTGTGAAAGTAAAAGAGAAAGCAAAATAAGCCCACAATAAAGTGTAAAAAGGATACGAAGATAGTGGAAAAAATCACAGATATGGAGGAAGGGCTAGAGGAGCAGAACAAAGCTGCAGCTAAAAGAGGGCTGTGTGTTAAGAAAAGTAACAAGTATGTGTTGGCACAATTTGCTTCTAGTTTTAAAACATAAAAATATGATCCCAAACATAGGCGTTATTCAGATAATAATCACTCAAAAGTTTGTTAAAACCACTGCTTAGTATTAAAGCTGTGAAAAAATGTGTAACAGATGGTATCAAGTTTCTAAAAGAAAAATTGTTCCAAACTTAACTTTCCCATTCCTCCGTAATGCACAAACATTTGAAATAGGAGCAAAAAAAACGTTAAATCACGGTTATGTTAGAAAGCAAAGAAATTGTACATGAACAATCACATTTTTAAAAAGGAGGAGGGAGTATGAAAGAAAGATCATCTGAATTTACAGTGTATAGAATATCACTGTGCTCATTGTCTCGTCAAAAAACATCATGCTGAAAATACAACAGGAGATTCACTATCTGGGTCTTGACCAGAATCTTTTTAACAGATTTATAGTGGAGCCTAAGGTAAAGATCAAATTTCCAGTTTGTTAAATTAGTGGGTATTGGTGGAGGTAATGGCTGATAACTCTTTTTCTCATTTTAAAGGTGGTGCTAAAAGTCCTAAGGTTTGCCCTTCCCATTTTTTTGTAATAAGATCATTAACGGTTTTTTGTTCTGTTTCTTGACTTTCATTTGTTTGGGTAAATGTTGTATTATTATGGTTGTGTAATGTGTTGTGAAGTTCAGTTGGTTTGGATTTTCTTTCTCTCCTTACACTGATCTCTTGTGTTGTAAAAAGTTTGAAATAATAGAACAGTAGAATATCTCAAGTTGAAAGGGACCCGTAAGGATCATCAATTCCGACTCCTGTGAGGTTTTAGAAGCAGACACATTTGGTCTTGGGACGTACTAGATGTTGTAAAAATAGGATACTAAAGAGTTTAAGTGTCTGTAATTCTGTGCTCAAGAACCGACCTTGTAACTTCAGTGGGATTATGAGGGAAAATACCTGGTGGATATTTGCAGGGCCAGATCCTGCAAATTTGTATGATTTATTCTGGGTGCATCACTGAATATTGAGTTTATTGCTCATAGTACATTGAATATGTTTTCCTTTTTTTGCTTTGAAGTCATCTTAATTTTTCTTACACAAGGCACCTACTACCAAGTTTTACCTCATATTGGTGTGTACAGTGTCTTTTGACCATCGCCATGATTTTGTGAGGCTCTCTGTAGTGTAGAATATAGCTTTTCAAAAAGAAATTTATATTTTTCCCACCACAATTAAGTTTGCTACAATCAGTCTTTATTTTTTTTTAAATCTCTGACAAAATATTCTGAATATGGGTTATCATCAACAATATTTACTAATTACTAAATTGTTTTCGAATAGTAATTTGAAATTAATGTACCTTTAAAACGCATAAGGACAAAGCTTACTCGGTGTGGACTTTTTAAATCAGTATTGTTTTAAGAGCTCTGATAGACATCTTTTTTCCTTTTTAAGATTCGTCAGAATGTTGGACTCCTCCAAATATGACTTAATTCAGATGGTTGCATTACTGACTAGCATATTTTTGTGACAAAAAAAATGGAAGAGACATGGCAATATTTGGTCTGTGATTTAAAACCAAAATATATGTCCTTAAAAACACAATGCCTGCAATGATCATTTGAAATAACTGAGTGCAAAACCATTTATCATAGTCTGCTTCTTTGAGATTTAGAAAAGATTAACTGTATTTTGATCAGTAATTTCACAAAGAAAGCATCAAATTGAAGACATGAACAGATGCTGAAGGTGTTTGCCCATCAAGTAGTAATTCACATGACTGGAGGCTGCAGTCACAGTTCTTACTGCAAAGGAGCCCATCAGATTTTAATACTGGATGAATGCACTTAAGAAGGTACTGTGTTTTATATTAATAAATATACCAAATAATGGAAGTGAGAAATGAGAAATTCTTAGTATTAGAAAAAAAGAGAGAGATTATTTCCCTGAATTACTCTTGGAGAGATATGGTAGAAATGGTTGGATGCTGGAAATGGGTTTCTAGCCCAGAAAGCTAATGTGTATTTTTGAAAATCAAAATAACGGCAATTCAGACATATTTTAACATATTCTAAAATTCCAGAAAACTTATACAACTGTGACTAGAGGGAAAAATCAAGTGAATGTTATCTTAAAAGCTGGGTTAAGTATTCCTGATTTCTGAGATCACAAGAAATCTCTAGCCAGCTGGAGCCTTCAGGTTATTCAACGATTCTAAGTAGAAATATAGATGACTAATGAAATAAATAGTTGTCTTCCTCTTAATTTTTCATTTATAAGGCCAACAGTTCTTACATTTCCTGAGGCACTCTGCATATATTATTGAGGTAGTATGTTAAAATGATCTCGCCTCATTTATCCTCCTCCACAAAATAGTTGAGATGTTGCTTTCCAAAGAAAACATCTGAAACATTTAATTTTACCTGTCACTTTTTTTCATTTTCCCTGTTACGAGTAAAACATTGGACTGTACATTTCTAACGAAGGGTTTTTATGTGAAGGTTAGAATAAACAAAAGTATGATTTAACATTCGAAGACCAGAAAATGACTAATGGGCAACTCTGATTCATTTTCCAGGTCCTAGGTACACATAGTTGAAAGCCATAAAGGTAACAAAGGTTATCAAGACCTAGAGATAAGAATTGGAAGTTGTTAAGTTTAGTGTCTAAAATCAGAGTTTCCTCATTTTTCTTTCTATTATGTGAAGTAGTAATTCCTTGGATTTACACTATTCACACTGTCAAGTTAATACTATATTGTGATTTATCTTATGCAAGGAATAGATATTTATTTTGATTAACTTGGTTCCTGTAGGAGTATTTTGTATTGTTATCCATCTAGATACTGTGCATGCATTCTTGCATTATTTTGCAGAACTGCATTTGAATATCTTCTCTATCGTCTTGATGAATTTTAGAGTTTGGGGTAGGCAGTATTTGTAGATTGTATTGGTTTAAATGTTTTGTATTAGTCTGTCTAGCAAAGTCTTTTCTGCTCAGAAGGATTCAAATTGTAGGTGATGGTCTATCAGCTGATACTATTGTCTACTACAGCCACTGTGTTTCTGCTATAGGCAAATGCCACTCTCACAATCTGACTCGACTTTTGTGTTTGAAACATTCACATTTAGACATAAACCTTCAACAGATTGATTTTTCTGAAGTTACACAAGCAGAAGTAGTGATTGACCTTTGCTAATCATATAGTAAGTTACTTCTACTGAGTGCCAGGAGGAACTGGAGTACACATTTTAAAAGAAAAGCTTTTGTAACTAACTAACTGTAGAAAAAATGTTCTTGGATCAAGATTTTGGAACAGATAAATGCTAAATACATGCAACTGCACATACGATATTCCTTTACAAATATTAAAAAAGAATGATGGTGGTATATTTTTCTTATGATTCCTTGTAACTAGGTTCAAACTGAATGATTCAGTGTTTGTCAAGCTGATTTCACAGATAAAATGGACTAAGTTTTGAAAAGCATTATAGAGGTGTAAAATCTATACTGAAATTGTTTTGCATATCTCTTTCCATTACTTTTTGCTCATGGTTGTTGTATATAGTGAAGGAGCCAATGAACTAAGAATTTCTTCTTTCTCTCTCTGACAGTTTATAGTTAGAGCAATACTGTTGTAGAAGCTGGAGCTAGTTTAATGAATGGATGTACTTGCAACTGTCAGATGGAACACTGTTTACACTGGTTTGACAAATAAAGAATCAGTATTCTGTAGAACTGCCACTCTTTATCTTGTCATCACTATCTTCCTTCTGGTCCAGTCTGTACTGAGTTGGAAATCATCTGCTATATATGGAAAATTTTCTGCTGCATCTTGTCTAATATCAAATTGGTTTAATATTTCCAAATGTAACTACATTTTTATGCTCTGTAGAGAAATCCTACCTCTAGGAACAGGTAGGCTGAGGAAGATAGTTTGGAAAATTTCCTTGTGCTTCACTGTGCTCATGAATGTGTAAGTATTAACACATGGCAGAAGGAGCCTGCCTCATGCCTGTCTGACTGCAGGGAACACATCTTCAGCAAAACAGGCCTCTCATACTAGAGACTTAGTGGGTACATTCCTGCCCTCTGTCCCTATTTGTCTATCTCAGTTAGGCTGGATTTGGAGGTTACTTTTATTGTGAAGGTGGCAGGATCCATCCACCCCAGAACTGCACAGTCCTTGCCAAGATCATCTTTTATCATTCTGTGTTGGCAGTGGCACGCAGGGGTGGTCTAGCATCAGGCAGACAGGTAAGAGCAATAGGAGTCACACCAAAACCAGCCTGAACTGTTCATTACTGCTGATTATATTCAGTACTAACAAAGTGAGACTCTTTATTTGTTATGCATTGGAAAATGGAAAAAATGTCCACTGCTTTCTGAAGGGCTTTGTAACTTTCTCCTGCACAATGCTTTTCACACTCTGCCTGAATAAGCTGGGAGATAGACAGTGAAATTCCCAAATTATAACAAGTTGCAACATGCAAGAGCTATTTACAACATGTAAGAAATTTCCATAAATGATTTTTTATTTTTTTTTTTTTTTGTATTAGCTACTGCTTGAGCACATTACAGAGTTCTCATATGTTTGTATGCCTGTACAGTAGCCCTCAGCAGGGATTTCACTGGCCAGGTAGTGTTACCTTTAGTGTTTACATTTTGCTCAATATCTTCGGATCCAAATTTGATTTTTGATCATTGCAAAGTTCCAACAGCTGCAAAAGACATGACGTTTGTTATGTGGAGAAGAGTTTGTGTCATCAAACTAAATGAATTATTTTTGGCTTTGCAAACTTTATAGGCTAGATTGATTGTTTGGCCTTCTTACAGATCTATTTTACACTCAAGATTGATATCATTTCCCCACACATCATACAGGTACTTTCACATCTACGTACAATACAGTAATGGTATAATGTTAGAAGCAGTGCTGTAACATTATCCTCAGAGGGAACTGTGAGTCTTCAGCTTTAACTTTTGCCTGAACCTGGGCTCCATAAGCTTCCATCTCACTGACCTGAATGCCTGCTTGCAGATTCAGATTTGCTGTGATAGATGTAGTTCAGTTATAGATAGGGCCTGACTGAGCATGTGCCTCCTCTCATATTTTTATTATTGGCTTCTAGTCTGAGACAGTAATAGTTTGCGTCACTTTTGTGCATTGATTGGGGCTTTTTGTTTTATTTAATGGAAATGATGACTAGAGTTTGGGATAGCCATAATCTTTCCTTCTGAGAGATGCTTTAAATCTAATTTAATGTGCTGGTTTCTGTGTTTTTAGCTTTCCAAATGTGCAATTATCCCATTAGAACTCCACCAGAGTCAAGGCTAGTCAGAGAGCAACAATTTCATTTTAAGGGAGGGGAGAGGAGCTTTGGGACTTATGTTCATTTTGATGCCGAACTCTTTCTCACACCCACTAGAAATTCCATCCTGAATATTTTCACTGAAACAGATACATTTCCATGAAATATTGCTCTTTTAAAGAAAAGGTATTCTAAAGCAAATACGTTTCCTTTATCTGTAGATTTTATTAAGCAAAGACTATAGGCTGAAAATGGTTTCTGGACTGCATGAATACATTTTTGTATGACTACAGCGCTGAACAGCATGAGAGTGGGAATGAGGGAGTCCATTTCCAGTGATGTTGATGCAGCTGAAATCTAGAACAAAGGAAGATGATCAGTATTCCCAAAAGCCATTCACAGTAATACCTGAGGTCTGTGGTGTGTTTGTTGCTATGCAAGCTTTGCTAACCTTAAAAATAAATAAATACTAAATATTATGCAGAACATGTCATGGGAAGCTTACAATGTAAAGAATCAACACACTGATCTTTGCGGTTTGCATTACTAGCAGCTCCGAGCTAAACTATTTATTCACTATTAATGTAATGTAAATTTTACCTTCCTTATTTACCTATAAATTGCTAATCAAGTCAGTGTGGATCTGGGAAGCATCCCCTTGTGCACTAGTGCCCCTTGGCTCACTTGATTTAAAGCCTGATTCCACCTCAACCCTTAGCCTGACAAACAGCTCTCAGCACTGAACTTTATGGTAGCTGTTCATATTACTTGTTTTCACATAGGCAAACTTGAAATAGCTGTACCTTTTTTGCCATCCTTTATTTTACCATCCCTTCATTTCCTCTGATGTCATTCTGCAATGCTGTTTACTTAGTGACAGGATGACCTGTTGTGACTTAACGTCGCCCAGCTCCTTCACTTCTCTGCCAACAGCACGCTGTCCAATGGGACGGGACAGCAGATTGATGTCGTACATGAAATCCAGGGAGTCACTTTTGAAACAAATATGTATATGTTATGTGAAGATTTTTATAGGCTTCTAATCCCATCAAGTTAAAGCACTAATAGTATATTTAACTTGCTGATTTTTTTTTCTAAATCTGGTTTTAATCAGGGTTCTTCTTGAATAAGACAGCTGTCTCTTTACAGCGAACATGGCTATAGTATAATGTCACAAAATAAAGTGTTCTATGCTTTAACAGAAGTTGGCCATTGATCTAGAAAGCATCTCTTTTAATCCTAGTTAGAACATGGTTTGCTATATTTATTTTTGTGCTTTAGATGTGTCTTGAGAGTTTTGGAAATGCATTATATGAATTTTGAGCAAAAAATAAATAGCAAAAATAATTATATTTTGTTAGTGGCTAAAAGTAATACAGATTTTCAAACCATAGTGGGAACAGCATTTTCCATTTGCTGCATGGTTGATAGCAGTTATCTTGCTAATTTGTATTTAGTCTGCAGTTTTACTGAAGAGTCTGGTTTTTTTTTAACGACATTTCAGCCTGACGCACACTTTCCTTATTGCTCTGTTTCCATGGATATACTATTTATTATCCAGTTTGAAATCCATTTTTAAGTAAGTATTTCATTGGTGGCCATATATCCTAGCTGAGACTTCAGAAGAAGCCATTTCTGCCAGTGAAGCTTAAATAGCCTTAAAGAGTTTGTGATGTTAAGTTTGGTGATGCAGTATTGATATCCACTTGCGATTTCCTAGGTGAGGTCTGTGTCTAAATGTCAGAATGGATCATGTGAAACTATGTCAGTCAATTAATCACTGCCAATGAGCCATGGCATGCCAAAGCTCCATTTCATAACAGCCTCCTTGTTAAGTTCACAAAATCCAAATCCGCAAGCCAGACCTCCTCTTTTAAGACCTCCAGTACTGGCTACAGAAACATTTGCAGGAAAATACATTTACTGCAAGAAATCAATGTTGCAGACTTGTAGGGTTGATCTATGGGGGGCGGAGGGGGCACAGAAATTTGGGGCTTAGCTTGATAATTAGTTCAATGGAATTATGCTGGAGAGTTGTAGAGAAAGACTTCTGATGAGAATATTAAATAAATCTGTATTAAGAAGCACATATAGCATAACTCAAAATTAGCTGGAATCTGACCTTTGTATTTCATAGCAATGACTGCAATAATGGGAGAAATTGTCGTTCACATTTAATACTCTGCCTGCCTTATCTGCTCCTTCATCTTGATATTACCAGATGCAAAAATGTAGGGTAAGAGAGGTAGGGAAAGTCTAAAGTGAATAGTAGCCTGACATATTACCAAAATAAATTAAATTTCTGTGACAAGTAAGTCATTGTTAGGGGGGGAGAGTGTGAAGGGGGAAGGGAGAGCGTCTTTTACTTCACTAGCCCATTTAGGAAGTTTGGTCACTGGTATGAAGCCATACAGCTGCACACAATATAAAGTAAGTTTAACAGCATATTTGGTGAGTTTATAACTTCCCCAGGGCATTTTAACATTAAAAATAGTGATTGTTAACCTGGTCCATCTGAACTTAAATATGAGCTTGCTTTGCAAGAAATGAGGGGTAACGTCTCAAGTACTTTTCTTTGTGTTTTATTATTGCTTAAGGGCTTACATTGCTTTATAGCTGCATTTTGTCTGTTTTTGCGTTTTGTACTCAACAGGGATATTCAAATCCATGATCTGAGTAAGGATGGCAATCCCAGCACTGGATTAGAAATACATCCTTTCATAGTTACGCACCGATATTAAAAATAAACAGTACATGACAAAATGGGAGTTGTGTATGACTTTGACATTAGCAATAAGTACATTACCTGTAAGTTATCTCTCTGGTGACTAAAGATTTTCACAAGCGACACAAAACTCTTTAAAAACATTAGTATCTCAGAATTGCATCCAAAACAGCACAGAAAAACAGTTAAAGGCATGCTAGAAATCCTTGTGTGCTGAAAAGAATTACCATTGCCTTATAGGCTGAAGGCCTGTTAAAATAGGCCTATAAGATATTAAAAGCGGATATTAAAATTAAAAATTAAAATAGGATATTAAAATAAGGTCTGATTTAGAAAAGTGTATTTCTGTATGTCAGACTGTTTTTAATGGCAACATTCTGTTTTCAGATGAATGTGTGACTGGAAACACTCAAATTTTCGAAGCTAGGAGTCAGAATAAAAATACAAAAATCATTATACTGCCTTAAAGATAAGGATATTTTAAAAATAATATCACTCAGAGTTGTCTTCTTGCTGATTCGTAAGCCTTCATGGTTAATAGTGTCAGATATTCTTCTGCAAATACAAAGCCTTGAAGATTATGGTCTACAGCTTCCTCACAAGGGAAGGAGGAAGGGTAGAAGCAGATCTCTTCTCTTTGGTGATCCATGACATAACCCAAGGAAATGGCAGGAAGTTGTGCCAGGGGAGGTTTAGGTTGGACATGAGGAAAAGGTTCTTCACCCAGAGGGTGGTGGAGCACTGGAACAGGCTCCCCAGGGAGGTGACAAGGACTCAAGCCTGGCAGTGTTCAAGAAGAGACTGGACAACACCCTCAGACACATGGTGTGAAATGTGGGGTTGTCATGTGCAGGGTCAGGAGTTGGACTCTATGATCCATGTGGGTCCCTTCCAACTCAGGACATTCTATGATTCTGTGATTATGTACTTTGAAAACTGAGATTCTGGTGTACTTGCAATTATTGCTAGAAATTGACAACATTATAGAGGTGAAGGAACCAGTTTGACTCTTGTGTTACATTGAATGCTTCTGTGTTTCATTGAATACTTGTGATGTTTCTCCAGCAGTGCTCCTCTCCTGAAATGGTCCCTGTTAATATTGACAAGCAATGGTGTGCTGTATGGGTGTGTCCTGGTGCTCGCTGTCAGCAGGTGCTTTTTCTGTAGTGCAGTCACTGTTCTGATTTTAGTTTCTATGCTCTACTATTTCACCATGTTAAGGAGTAAGTTATCATTTAAAAAAATCTTTTTGGACTGTGAATGAATTATTTCCTCTTGCTTTATAAGTTTCCTTTGCCCCTCTATTAGATGGAAATGAAATCACACTGGGGTGCCTTGGTGATGGGTTTGGGGGACATGTAGACCTAAAAGGCTTCCAGAGCCACTGCTTGCTGTTTACAAGCCCTGTTTCCTAGTGTTCTCTACAGTAGCCATGTTGTGGAGCCTGCCATGTCATGACTTCTCATGTTTAGTGATTCTAAGGGGACCTCCATCTATAGACCATGGTGGCTCCTGGAAAGCCAGTGCTTTTTTTACTAGATTGGCATACCTTAGATATGCAAGCACTGAAGGTGGAACTTGCATCCCTGTGTAAAGCCTAATGAAATTTGTTTTGCCAAAGGCACCAGTATGGGGCCAGAAGCAACCAGAACTTCCACTTGGAGGCATTGCTCAGACCGTGTCACAGCTGTTTGCACCACCCCACAAGGCCTGCAACACCCTTTGCTAAAATTTTCCTCACCAGTTTGTCCTAAATTATTCATTAATTCCCTGGCTGGTTTTCTGCTACTGCTACAACTGTCTTCAAGAGCATCTTCTCACCCTGCTCCCCCAGTGGGAAACCCTTGACTGTTTTCTCAGCTTCTCACCCACTCTTTAGGTGGGAAGGGTACGGTGCCTTGTTAGACTATGTGGCCCTAACATCCACGGGGACCTAATGTGTAATTCTGACTGCTAAGCACTTACATGGTGCAATGGTAGTAGACAACCCATCAATGACCCTGTCTTGAAACTTGGTTACAGTCCATCTTCAGTCTATCAAAACCCAGTAACGGTGATATTCCACACCTGCTACATGAAAATCCTAGTCCCCAGATTTTATAAAGGCCTCAGAATAGCAATTAAGAATTTTATAACATATGTGTGCATGTATATATATATACATACACACACATTACTGTGTGTAATTTATATTTCCAATTCAGAACTACTTTGAATGAATAGTATGTAATTTATCAAAGTAACAGTTCTTGGCTTTGTTTTTGACTGGCTGCTACACAGAGCTAAGGGTTGGGATGTCATTCCCTAAAGCTGCCCACTTAAAAAGAATATTCTATTCCATGTTCTGTTCCATGTGGATGGTAAGAAAATTTATTAAAAACCCAACAATGGTATATGCACATCGGCATCTTGACCGTGTACCAGTAAAGACAACTGTAGTCCTAGACCAGTTAAAGTAAGATCAAGTTTTGGATGAGACTGTGTGGCTCATAGCTTCTTTTCAGGGAAAGCTCTTGTAATGTCATAGGCCTTTCATGTCTTATATTCGCCATATCTGTCATATCTCCTTCACTATCTACAAATAATAATTCATCTAAAAAAATGTTGCAAAGTTGATGGTGTATTATAAGAATTATCACCTAACTAATTCCATTTGGTATAAACAAATTACTTATTGTTTTAACTATTTTTGTATTGTTCCAATTATATAGAATATTGAAGCAATTTGAACTGAACTATGTTTTGATATTTATCATTGTTTTCCTAATCTCTGGTAGCTGAGATGAACTCTGCCAAAGCCTTGTATTTTGTTGTCTCAGCATATTTTGCCTAACCTGTATAGAAGCTTAGATGCACACTGATCTTAAATCTTGTGAGTACTTCTGTTGGAATAACTGGGACCACCTTTCTCTTTTTATTTTTGAAATCTCAAAATGCAACAGAATCCTGTTTAGTAAATAAACAGTTTAACCAGTGCATCTGGGGGAAACTTCTGTCCCAGACAGAAAAGGAATAGGAATGCACTGAGCATTCAGATCAGCAACAGCCAGAGCAGTTTGTCCAACTGCACCCTCTGGCATATGTCCAAAGTTTGCAGTATATGGGTGTATCTTGGTGGATATAATTTGTTCTTAATGTACAGACAGGGGGGTGAATAGAGACTAAATGCATGTGAAGCTTTTCAGTGGTCAGATAAAAGAAAAAGATACATGTGTACACAAACACAAATGGCAGTGAACAGAATGGACTGGGGACTCATCCATAATAGATTAGTGTCCACACATGAAGGAGGAAACTGCTACTTTGCCAAGAAAATATATGTCAATGTCAAGCCTTTATCATGCCAAACTACTTGGACCTGTCACAGGGGTTTTTGAAGCAATGATGTTGTGAAGGTTTATGTGAAGAAGACAGATCAGACTACAGTCTTCTCCCAGGCAGTGAGGGAAAGAAATCCAGTCTTTAAATGAACTCATAGGAAGCTTTCAGGCCAAAGAGGTGGACAAATTGGGGTGCATCAGGTTAAGTCTACATTTTGCTGAGTCTCTGTGCATCCTTTCTTTAAGAGATGCTCATTTCTGTCCATCTGCTTGCACATTCAGGCTGTCATAATTTCATGTCTTAAGTGGGGCCACATCCTTTTCTGTGAGTTTGGTGAATGTGATGTGCCAAATTGCGTATATTCATTCTGAGCATTTCTGGGAAGATCATTTCCCTCTGTTGCTGCTTTCAGTATGTCACAGAGCTTTGCTTGCTACTTTTCCTCTATCACGTCAGTCCAGTGTTACTTCACTTCACAGCCTTTCATGTCCTTTATTCACCCTATCTGTCATCTCTCCTTCACTATCAACTGGCCAACTCCTGCCTGCAGCCAGCTTTTGACACCCACATTCAGCACCCACTTCTTAAATTTTCAGACAAGCACCTCTCTCCTTCCCATGTGACTGGTCAAGCCTGGGAGGAGCCCACTGCAAACACTCTCAAAGCTCTTTCATCACTTCTGTGCTTCAAATCCCAGACTGTGGTGCCAACACGAATTGTCACAGTGGTTAGACAGCTGAGGTACGGCAATCATTGCCTGTCTTGACAGTTAAGCTTGTTTTCTACATCCTTCTTCCAGCACTGCCACTTGAAGAAAACTCTGTATCAGTTTCATCTATCTGAGGCCTTTTGTTTCATACATGTTTGACTACTGTGTGAACTATTATGGCAAGGGTTGTAGCCTACCCAGGTCAGGTCGTGCCACAGTGATATAAATAAGTAATTCTGTGGCTGTGTCAGAGAGTTCAGCCTCAATCTCAGGAAGTGCTACGCTGAATACTCCTACCAGCCAGGTAATCTGTTAGTAAATGTGCCTGTTGCCCCATGCCACCAGCCCAAAGGTTTCTTGTGAAACTGCCTGCATGTCAGTGATGCCTGTAGGACTCTCAGGGTTAAAAAACCTCGCATATTTGTCCCTAGTTGGATAGAACAAATAGGGGAGACGCACACGCAAGTGTGAAACTGTTACATGTGTAATCACTGACTTGTGGGACAATGAAGATAAAGGCTTACGCATGATTCACAACATACAGCCTAAAAGGCAAAATGCACTGGTTGATATCCCTATTCTCCCTTCCTGGTTGGAGGAAATACAGAGATCTTAATCTACAAAGTGATTTTAAAATACTAAATCAGGCACCTGGTATGACTGTAAAGGAGAGATGAACTAAGGTGTTTAAAATTGGGAGATACAAATAACCTTTTCTCCTCATTACTGAGTGTGATATTTCCAAGTCAAGAGCATACATTAATAAAGGGGTAGACATGCCATGATGGCTCTAGTACTTGTGCACTAACTAATCCTCCACCTTGTAGTGCATGACTGAAAAGCATATGGAGAAAGGTAAAGGGAGAATGAGAAAGATATGTTCATGAACCAAAGATCCTCAGCTTGGATTTGGCATGACTGTCCATTATCTGGGTCAGGATGGTGAAGTCCCAGTCTCACCAGTGTCTTTCAGGGTGGAGTCAGAGGATCATTCAGACTGAAAGGAATCTCAGTAGGTCTTAATACAACCTCCAGCTTAGGGCAGGGTCAACACTGATTTCAGCTCCAGTTGCTCATGGCTTTGGCCAGTTGGGTCTTGACAGAGATTGTGAAACCTCCTTGTGTATCCTATTTTACTGCTTGCCTCGCCTCATCGCAGAAATTTTTCCTAGCTCCAGCTGACCATCTTGGCAGCACTCCATTGGACGCAATACAGTTTTTCAACATCTTTCTTGTGCTGTTGGACCCAAAACTGGACATAGCGTTCCAGGTGCAGTATGACAAGTGCTGAGTAAAGGGGAATTATCACTTCCTTTGATCTACTGACTATAGGACTTTTAATATAGCCGTGGATGCTATTAGCCTTCAACACTGCCAGGGCACAATGCTGGGTCATGTTCAGCCTACTGGCCATCAGGACCTGGGGTTGTTTTCAGCAGAGCTGCTGGCTAGCCATGCCATATTTCAACAGCTGATTAATCTGTCTCATTTGCATCTGACCTTGTTGAATTTTCAATGTTCCTGTTGGCCCATTCCTCCAGTTGTTGAGATTCCTGTGAGTGGCAAAAAATATCAGCTATTTCCTCCAGGTTGTTGTCATCTGCAAATTTGATGAGAGAGCACCCCATCTCTTGCTCCAGGCCACTGATAAAGGTACTAGCCCAGGATTTCAGTGTCAAGAATTTCATACAGTGTTGGTTCATTTCCATAGCCCTGTTTGTAAATTTTTAAAAGGTCCCATAAATGTTGCATTTTCAAAAGCCAGATAATGGAAGGCAAAAAGTGAAATTGTATAGTAGGACTCCTATGATCAAGTAAGGTCATATTGCCATAAACTGTCCAAGCCATGGACAAGACATAACAATTTTTAAGTCACACTGTATGTCTGACTGTTAGAGAGGAAACAGTTTGACTTTAAGCTGAGACCATTCTGCACCCCTAATTATGGTCACATTGTAGGTACCCGATACATATATATATATATAGAGAGAGAGAGAGAGAGACAGACATATATGCACGTAGTTAAGTTTTCCTGAAAAAATGTGTCTTATGGCAGGAATGCTCTGCACCAAGATTCTGAACAGAGTGAGCTTTTTCTAGAAGAGTTACTGACCTCTGAAACAGGGTTTCTATCATGGAAATGCTGACATAACCTTTAACTGTAGAGCCACAAACAGCTTTGTTATATTACATTTTCCTAGATTATGTCTTTGCTCTGGAAACAGTGGTGGCATTGTCTGCTGTTAATTGTGTTAAGAGGTCGGGGAGAGTTGGCATTGATATCAGAAGGGAAAAATAATTTAAAATTAAAAATTCATCTTATGTGAGTCATACAAACTCAGAGGATTTTGAAATTAATGGCTTTTGTTTGGACCTGTGTATATCATAATCTTATTTTTTTTGTACATTACAGATATATCAGATGTAGTTAATATTCTTTATCAATATAATATATTTTGAGTATTTTAAATCCACTTACATTTATAAATCTGACTGGTTGATCTAATCACCTTTTTTATGTGCTATTTTTCCTCAGTACTTCATGTAAAGAGAAACTCAAGCCTCACACAGTGTTTCCAGTGTGGGTCTTTCAATATCTAATGTTTTCTTAAAGCCCCAGCTCCTGGAGCTGAATGATTACCTCAAGATCTTAGGTTTTTTACTTTGCAGCCTTTGAGATCTCCAAGAAAAGGCTGAACATTTGAATGCTAAAAGATCAAAAGTAACAATGAAACAAATAAACAAACAAATCTAGAAACTGCAATTATCAATGTTTTTATGGCTTTTGCAGGGGCCATTTAAAGGTTTGTAGTGGCAGTACTTCCAATAAAATCAAATTGCTATCAGCACTAAAATTATTAATGCTGTCACCTAGAGGTGTGCAAAGCAAAGTCCTATGACTTGTTGTTTCTGACTTTTACGTTCAGAGACAGATATTAATCCTGCTTTGGGATTTATCTTTTCTAGATTGTCCCAACCTAAAATCCCAGATCAGAACGCTCTTGAAAGTTCATAGTGGAACAAACTTTGTGTTTT
This sequence comes from Nesoenas mayeri, assembly GCF_963082525.1. Classification (NCBI taxonomy): domain Eukaryota; kingdom Metazoa; phylum Chordata; class Aves; order Columbiformes; family Columbidae; genus Nesoenas; species Nesoenas mayeri. Next base: position 88,879,155 of record NC_137543.1, read on the forward strand.
GTCAAGACCAAAAAGTTGGGGGGGGTTATATGTTCTTCTAAGCATTACAAAGAGCCCTTGGTCTTTCACTAGAGATAAAGTAGCCTACTGGCCAACACCATTATTAGCCTTGCAATCAGTTCTGCAAATGAACACAGAATCTGAAAGATACATAACACTTTCATGCTAAAGGCTTCTGTTGAGCAGCCTGTTACTATTGTTTTCTTTCCAGAGGTGCTAATTTCCAGAGATAAAGAACTGATTGCTCCCAGTGAGAAATCCAAAGGAGCTTGCAAAAGCTATTAAGTGTGGGAAATTAACAAACATGGGAGGCAAATGGCTGAATATATGAGTTTCAGTCAATTAACTTTCTAACAAACTAAACCTTCAGCAGTTCCTCGCTAGTCCAGCTGTTCTGTGTTTGGTGTCAAGCTAAGTGTTACTTAGCTTTGGCTCAGGGAGGACAGGAGGAACTTTGTAAGTTTTGCAGCAGTTACCTTTTCATGGCTGATTAGCCTTTCCTTTTCTATCAGCATAAGAACATTCTTGACAGAACCAAGTGGAAAGTATGAGTTAAAACAGGCATCTAATGGAAGGACCTCACCATGCTATGAAATCTCATTGGAGTGCCATCTAAGCCATACAGTGCAGACGCAAGTGCAGGCAGACCTGCGGTGTAATCTGTAAGCAAAGCACAATATGCACCATTGTCTTCCTCCATGATACAGTGATGGGTTATGATCTTCACTTGGTTGAGTACCGTCCACCTTCACAGACTGCCCAAACACAAAGCAAGAGCTGCAGTGGCTTGTGGTTCATTTCATCTTAGAGCCCCTCCCTGGATAACCAGAAGGGCCTGTTGTCTCTTTGGGATGAGAAGACAGGTAGTTAGAAGTAGTCTTTAACATGTGACTTTACCAGGTTTATAAGGACAGAAGAAAGTCCCACTAAGCAGAGGCTTGTGCCTTCTGTGTTCTTCACAGTCCTTACATTTTCTGTCTGCACCATATAGATTTAATGTATTTGGAATCTTACGTAACTTGATCATTGAATCTTAAGGATGCAACAGCCAACTACTGAAAAGTTTTGCCATCGTAAAAGTGCTCCTTTTTGTTCTTGCTTACTAAATGCATTAATCATAATTCAGAAGAAAGAAAAAGCCAGTCTGTTACTGTAAAACCATCTGCCCTTCATTTTTTTGTTCAAAGACATAAAATTGAAGTTCCTTTAAAATGTTCCATGATAAGTGTTTATCTGCTTTCTTTTTCAGGTTTCTGTAATTTGTATGAAGGAGACTTTGACTGATTGTAATGCCCTAGTAAATCTCTAAGTCTTTAACCACTTACTGCTTGCTTGATATAGCATTTGCTGTTGTTTATAGTCTGCTATCCATGGGATTGGTTTTCGGTGTAATAAAGTACTAAAAATCTCATAGAGTTGGATCAACCTGGGTGTTCTGCGGTTAGCATGGTGGTTGTTATGCCTAATTCCCAGAGCAGAGAGGGGGAACTAGGGGGAGCATCATAAAGAACAAAAGTTAGTGGATTGCCAGCTGAGTAAAGCCTTCACTGTGAACAGGTTTGGGTAACAGCAATATTTCTAAAGGGGAGGGTAATGACACTTAAGTGAGGTTGGTCTTAGTAAGCAGTTGCAGGTCTGGATCCAATAATGTATCATTTACTGCGTCTGGAATAGATCGCTTGAATAAATTAAGTGAACTCTTACCCTGCTGTGAGCTTTCTTGCTGTGTGCTCTGTGCTTATTAGCCTCCTAGCCCCTAGTTTGACCCTGTTCCTTTCTTAAATTAATGCATCTCCAATTCCCTAATCTAGCTCTTTTTTTTTTTTTTTTTTTTTTATTAATCTCATGTTTCTTTGTTTCCACACAACTTGAGGAAATAGCTGAGGAGTTTTCAACTGTTTACCCAGAGGCAAAATTAACAGGTGCATTCGGGGTTATTGTGAGGCTCATCAGATGCACTGAGGGCTTGGCTCTGCTCCCATTCGGATAAACAAAACAATATTGTAAATTAATTGAAAACTGACTAAGATGAAAGTATCACTTAACACATAAGTATAGTTTGAACCTTTATTTTCTTATTTTTATAGTGACAGAGGGGCATTTTAAAAAGGGCATTTCACCATGTCAGGATCTTAGTTTCTGTGGAGAAGACAGAAAACACTAATAATCCAGATTTGGCGAGGGTGCAGTACCCCACACACAACTTTTTAGTGAGTCATAGTATTTTGAGCCATTATCACCCAATCTGACAATATGACACTCAGACTTTTCAACATTAGAGAGGTTCCTCCTTTATTTAAAATGGAGAACAATTTTAAGACAGAAGTATCCTTAGCACTGTAAGTACTGATTTTTGACAGACATTCTTCATTTAGAATACGGTCAAAAGTGCATGAAAGTGCATTCGCTGTCACTTGCCTGATTTGATCTGGAAGAATTTAACAACCACAGAGCAGAGGGTGGAAAGGTTAAGAAGAAATTCATTATGATATGTGTTAAGTCTTCATCCAGGGATCACTTACAGGAGATCATAGCCAGTTCCACTCTATATTCAAAGGCTTTTCAGTAGGGACAAAAGCTCTTTAAGATTCAGCTTCCTCATTGTGAAAAACTAAACCCCATATTTTTCAGAGAACACCATCTCTCTCCAAGCACTTGTACTACTAAAGACAAAAGACCTTGAAAAGTTCTTTGTTGAAAGCAGTTTTGCAATCCTTCATGTGTCACAATATGTGGAGGCAGTATAGTTTATAAAATATCAGGAAGTTCAAGACAGGCTGTTTAGTGACCTTGTAATAATCTGTCATTGCAGTCAGATTTTGTGGCATCAGAACCTTTTAATGGTCATTTAGAAAACTGAATTCAATAAGACCGGAAAATAATTACTGTTCTGTTTGGCAGATAAGGATATGCTGGAAGATGCAAGAATTCTTTGGGTATTTCCTTATGATGTCTTGAAGACAACAGATTTTGCAATAGATTATAATACGGTCAGTATGTAGCAGAGGCATCAATTCCAAAAACTATTTCTGTGTGTTCTACTTGTGAATGTTTGTTGACTGGCTTGTTGTTTTGGGAGAAAATGGATAGGGCTGCCCTCTGGTATCTAAAATTCTGGAGTAATTTTAGTCTGGAGAATGGAATACAACACTATTCAACTTTTCACCACAAAGGTAGTACATTGCATTTAGTATGCAGCCTTGATCTCCACACCCGTACTCTGCCTGATAACCTCTTCCAAAATGTGGTAAGCTGTTCCAGGTGACAGAATAAGTTTGTAAAAAGAATAATTAGAAGATGTGGTTCTAGATATTGTCCCCTGAGCCTTTCTAGCTTTGATACATCAGGTGACTTTGGAGGCTAGAAAGAGAGAACCCACATTTCAACTTTGTTGGCTCTTATACAATGTCACTAGTGCTGACAATCACAAGACAAACTGTGCTCTGGAGCAGCTGAGGACACCATCTTCTCTTCCCAGTTTCTCTGTCAAGTTTCTCTGTTTTTCCCTGGAGGATCCTGTGGCAGCATAGGTTGCACTGAAAGTTGTGGGAGAACAAACTGGTTTAGGTTGGTTGAAGACAAATGGGACATTTCCTCACTTGTGATTTCTCCACTCTTTATACCCACATTAATGGTTGCTCATATAATGTTACTTTTTCTGTTACTTCATTAAGCTTTTCATCTTTAAACCTGCTGTTAGTTTAACTCCTATTAAGACTGTTCCAGCGATTATTTGAGCATCCTAAAGTATTCCTAATAACATAAGAAAAGAAAAAGGATACACAAAGGGTTGCCTCAGTTCTGATTTTGTATCTCGGGTGATCCACATGATCAGAGAACAGCAGACAGTTGGTTGGACTTGGTGAGCTAGTTAGTGTACAAGCAATGGCTGAGTGATTCAGGTGTACTTACAAAAGCCAGGACAGTAGTTTTCACTACTGATTAAGTTAGATTGGAAGTGGGGAAAGATGAGTTGTGCATCCAACTGCACTGATTTTTTTGTAATGCCAGAATGAGAGACTGCTTCTGAGCTACCCATTCTGCAGTTTTTGCAACACTGCTGCATGTTCCCACCAGCATCACAGAGCTTAGTTTGCCATTAATGGTTCTGTTCTTAATGAAGTTCGAGTAGATCTGTATGCTTCTCTTAGCATCCCTGCATCACTCAAGACATTGTGTGATTGCTTCAATGTTGGATTCATCTTTGCTTTAAGTAAAAATGCAAAGTAAAAATTGCCAATCTCCTTATTGTTAGAATGAAATGCTATTCAAAGTGTATTGCTGTTGGACACCCCATGCTTGCTTTCATGCTTTTGATCATCATGAAGTAATTAATTTAGATGTCAGAAAGGTTAATTAATATATCACTGAAATTAACATGGACACTGTTCAGTTGCAAAGCTATTGATCTGTGTACTATCCAGAGTCAAGCATTGCTATAATGTTTACTTTCTGCTCTTTGTCAAGAATTTCTTCCAGCTGTAAAAAACCAAAACATGTTATAGTTTAGATTTTTATAATTGAAGATTGAACATACAGCTATATATATGGAGAATAAGGAACATTATTATGGGAGTTTATGGACAAACTGATCTGTGTTTGAGTGACTATTTTTTTATTATTTTAACTCATAAAAACACTTCTCTCTGGATCATTACTTACATTACACCTATTCATGCACTCTCTTACTGTAGAAATGCAAAATACTTTGCAGAACTTGTGAATTTTACCTGTGTTTTAAGCAAGGCTAAGGTGAAACAAAGCAAGTCACAGTTAATAGCAGTTTCTGCTGCCTTTGGTAAGAGACCTGATTTTGTGTGTGTTCTCAGTAGTGGGTCACTTAGATGTTGCAAATACTATGCAGTTCATTAGGGTTTTTTTTCTTCAAATTGGTGTTTAAGTCTCATGCAGAACAATACTGGGATGGAGACTATTGACTGAACAGCTAAGTTATTTCAGAATGCCTGTGCTGTAGCATATTGAGAGCCACCATAATCTTGGAAGTCATTGTATTCTGGGAGCTAACCTTGTGTAAGTTGGTTGCCAATAATTCATTCTGCAGTAATAAATAAGACTGTGCCCACATTGGTGGGGAAGAGAGAAACACTGGAACGTATTTTTGAATATGAGTAGTTCCATAAATAAATTTATATTAAAAAATCCTGAAATTGCAGAAAAAAAAACAGAGCATACATTGTCAGAAGATATATTCCTATATTCCTGTGTCTGAAGCATCTCTTAGACTTCCAGAAAAGTATCAGCACATTGTAAATTATCCTGATAAGTGTGAAATGCAAGCCAGAAGATTCATGTAGCATAGATGGTTTCAACAGAAATCAGAAGCACAGAGGATGTCAGGAAGAATGTCTGAATAGCCAATATGACTAGATCAGTTTGGATTAGATAAACGTCAGAGGTCCATTACAATCTGAATTATTCTATAATTCTCTAATCATTATGTAAGTTGGATGCTACTCCTTTCTTAAAATTGTATATATGCCACGTATCAGATATTTTAAGATTAAACTTCTCTTAGGGTTATATCTCTGAAAAGGGCAGTTCTATTAAAAAAATATTTTTGTTAGAGTTTTCTTCCTTAATTTTCATAACACTGGAGGCTCATTTTAGCTATAGAAGTGTTTTATGTATTCATTTTGGGTTTACTACTTACTCCTCTCTTCTCCTCTCCCACTTAGGTAATAATCTCATAGGTATTATTGCCCACTAATAATTTTGGAAGCCGTTGATGAAAGATTAAATTCCTTTTGTCTTTTTTTTTAAATGCTTTATAGCTTGTGTTCATAAACATGCATGAGATTGACATACAGCATATGAATTAGGGTTGTTTTTTATTTCAAGAGAGAAGTCTTTATTTCTGGCTAAAATGGGAGAAGTCTAAAAGGAATAACATAATTATTTTTACTTTTACTTTAGTTTTTCCCATAGATATGGAAAGTGTCATTCATATGATGCAATTATAATTGTGTGAAGTGCAAATAAAGTTTTAGGGATTTTTTAAAGTTCTGAAGTGCACAGTGCAATTATAGTTATAATGAACATTGGTTTACAGTGGACTTCCTCTGTGGATAAGGGAGAGAGTCATGCAGCATTTGAGCAGGATGCCATATTTGTTGTGGGTTTTTTTCCATGCATCTCATTAGTCCAACTACTGTTGAGATGAGTGCAAAAATTTGTTTGGGAAATACAGTATTTTTTTCTAGTATTTTTATGGGCTTTTCTAGTCCTCCATGCTATGACTTCTTGCTCTCAGAGGAAGGCTTATGAGAGCATTTGCAGGAAGTATGGTTCAACTGAAGGATTTGATCCTATAAATACTTGCAGTTTCTGAACTATATATATGAAACAAACATGTCCTTTTCTACTTCCCAAAGCATTAAATGATAGTTACAGGATCATATCACAGAACAACACCTTAAAATACCTATGTAAAGGTATGTGTACAGCATACATTTTATTAGTGCAGAGTCCAATTTTTTATGTTCTGTGTGTTAAAACCATGATATTAAATACAACAGAGTTCCTTGAAGCCATATATTAAGAAAGGAAAAAAATATTAAATCAGTAAAGTAAGAGTCATCCTCTTCCATGGTTTTTTAAACCTTATTGTGGACTTTGGAAATAGCTGAAGGCAGGAATGAATAGTCACTCTCAACAGACAATATCTGAGTTTGAATTCTCTGGTATGTTCCAGTGATGCTGAATAAACATTTTTGTCTTCCTTTGTGTGGGGGGTATATGTGTGTGTTTGAGAACCATGCGGCATTTCATTTACCTATTATAAGCAAGCTTTATGTATTTATTTATGAAAGAAAAGAAAAATTATACCAAATGCTTTTAATTTAAAGGTAATACATACAAGTAACATGCATCTAGACTATCATGCTTTTTAAAAAAACATTGTATAGCTTGCAAATTACCTGCAAATTAAACCCTTTTGGAAGTAAGATAACTGCATGGAAATGAATACTTAATTTGCAAACTTCTTAATACATGTTGTGTGCAATGTCTTGTTCTTTGGAGGGAAAGCAACGGGCTTAGGTTGCAGAGTCTTGAGCCAGGTTGCTGATTAACCATGTTAAAGGAATATTCTCAAGCTAATACGTCTGTGGAACACTGCTTATAAATCAGCTTGTGTATGTCAGTGTCTCTGCCCTACGGAGACTTGCATGTCTGCTTAATCCTGCACCATGTGAGCATTCCCCTCGAGGTGACAACTCATGCTGAGTAAAATCAAGGGTAACTGTAAACCTTTTCAGGCTCGGATCCTGTTTGTGAAGCTATGTATGTGCACGTACATATGCAAACACTGTAAACTGCCATGTGTTACACTTTAAAAATGCCTCTTTACAGCTGGGCAGTATTTTCCTGTGCTGTTGGCCAGGTTCTTTAGATTTAGACTGGCCTATAGCAGCACTAGCAGCAGAGAGGGGAGTTAAACTAGGCTGGCTGCTTCTGCAAAGGAAACTTTTAGATTATCTACCCTTCTCCCCCCAAAATAAGACATACCTGAAAGGAATCCCTAGCATGATTTTTAAGGATGCTCAAAATATAAGCGCTACTCCAAAAATAAACCCTAGTTACAGTTCATTAAAAAAAGTCAATTTAAATAGTGTCCAGGCAGCTATACATGTAAAAAATAAGTTTCGAAGCAAAAATTAATATAAGACCTTGTCTTATTTTGGGGGAAACAGGGTAGTAACCTTCTATCCCTGTTTTCTGAAGTGAAGATCATGTTGTACTAACTCTCAAAAGCCTTTTGGGGGAAGCACAACATACCCAGGCCATTGCACAGCATTTTACTTGTCTGAATTCTCTTTTGAGCTCTGCATAGAACCAAGAAGCTGCAGTGGTCAGGGAAAGGCCAAAGGTATCTGCTTCAAACCCTGCTCCAAAACCTGGAGCCTTTGCAGGCTGACTTCACCTCTGGGAGGGTGCATGTTACCCTTTAGCCTCTGCATGGGTGGCTTTTCTAGGGCCATCAGCTGCCTCTTTCCCATCTGCTACAGAGAAGCATCTGGAGGAGTTTTTGCAACTTGGAGAAGCATTAGCTCTGAGCAGTTATTTGTGTTGTTTGAAGTGTGGCTACTCCCTGGTACTGTCATCTTCTCACCCATGGGAACTTGACCTCATGCAAAAGCTTTTGTGGGCTTGGTGTCATCATTTAAGCATGTCAGAGAATTGTTGTTCTTCACCCCTCACTCCACTCTTGTTACTGAAGAGGAACAGTGAGCCCATAATCGGTAACAGAAATCTTGTTTGATGCTCCTGTTAATAAACATTGCACACAGCTGAGTTTATTGTCCCTCTGATGCAAGTTATCCTCTAACACAGTAAAAGTGCAGTTAGCAGATGCTGACTGCACCACACAATTCAGTACAACAGTGGTTTTTTTGTTGTTTTTCGGAGTGGAAATTAAACATTCCCCTTCTGTTGTGAGGGAGAAGATGTATCTGATTTAGAATGACTGGAATAGTAAGTCAGGGGCAGAATGATGGATCTGAGATATACTTGAAGGGATAATTGTACACAACCAGTAAAGCTGGTAAATATTTAAGGGTCATGGGTTAAATGTCAGAGTCACAGTACTTGAGCTCAACTCCATAAAGTATCAAGAATGACTGGTAATTAAATCCAGGGTATATTTCACCAAAGGGAAATAAATTTGACAGCTAACAACCAATACTGGATTACCACCTCTCAGAGGTTAGGGATCATGCTAGTAATTGTAGGTGGTTTACAGTTGTTAACATAAAAGTAATAGGTAGAATGATTGCTTACTCATAGACATCACAATACCAAGCAAAACTAAATCTTCTGTATGTTAAAAAGAAGCCCACTAATCATTACAGTGACTTCATTTTACTTCACTCAGCATTTCACTATTTAAAATAAACATCCTTAGGCTGTTCCTGCTTGAATTTTAAAAGTGAATGTAGTCATGATACAATGTCCTCAACTCTTCCCTGAAGTTCAATGTAAGGGAAACTTAAAGCTGTAATAGAAAAGTAGCTTTGTAATATCTTTTTCTGAGTTGTTTTACATTTAGAAAGCGACATGGATAGATATGTCTGCATTTTAATGGTTGTGGCAAATTCATTTATTTCCGTGCCCTGCTTTCAAGCAGATTTTTACCACTGCATAATCCTCTCTTGAACAACATCTCTTTGGTAATCTGCTAAGGCCTTGCATTTGTGGAACATTTTAGAACTTTCAAGATACACTTAAAAACATGGTGGATAACGAATGTTGTTTCACATACTGGAAACTAATACTCAGTGCATCTGATGCAGGTTTCATTAATTGCAGAGTCTCTTGTGGTGTGTTTTAGGTGATCACCTAAATGAGATACCAGTTTCTTCTCAGCAGGACTCACTGCTCCATAGTTCTTATGTTTGTCTGAAGAAGTAGGTGCCTAGCACAAGGTCTGCTTGGAGAAAAGATTCATTTGCAAGATTTGAGGGCAGAAGTGAGAACATTATTTAATACTGGAACAGAGCAAAGAGCTTTCAAAATGTTTAGTCAAGTGGTGTGGTAGCCCCCAAAACTGTCTCACATCCCATCTTCAAAGCAAGTAATTTCTGCAGCTAAGACCCCATTATTTTGAGAAGCTTGAAAGTAAAACTTCTCTGCTCCTGCCTGCTATCCCATTGACTCCAGTCCATTTTTAGATCACCAAAGGTTTGTTGTAATCATGTTCGATTTACAGAGGATGATCTATCTGGATGGAAAGGCAAATGACTCTACACATGTACGAGAAGTGTAATTTTTCACATGTGCTCCAAACAGGATTTAGTAATCTTTGAGTTTGAGAGGAAGAAGGCAAACTAAGCCAAATTTGTGTTATTGTAATAGATTATAATATATATATCTATATATATCTATGTATATCTATATCTATCTATCTATCTATATATATAAAGTGCCAGCTGAAGGGTTATATCTAGTGTTAAAAAAAAATTCTGGCACTTTACAAAAAGTCTCAAATATACTTCTTCATAAGCAGGTTGACCAGCAATGGCAGAGATAGGGGAGTGACTTGGAACCCGGACTGACACTTGTAATGGAGCAGGAGGTTGCTGGTCTTTGCTGCTAATTCAGTTCCTTCTGGCAGCTTGTGCTGCATCATGGGTCGACAGCTCTAACGTGGACTAAGTTAACTGGTGTGGTAGTCATGTAAGCAGCAGCAACAGTAAGACAGAGCAACTGACTGTCAGCATGAATAAATTTAAGGAAATCCCTGGTGCTTGCGGGTCTCCCTACTGTTCTTGGCAGAAACCTCCTGCTTACAGTAATAAAGAGGACACAGTTTGTATTTTCTTGCCTCTCAGAGGTAAAGCTTTTTGAGAACAACAACTTTGACTGAAGTGTGCGGTGTGAGGTGATTTTTAACAAACTTGATAAATTCTAATTATTATCTTAGGAGATTTTTGTTTGTTTTGAGGTTTCTTAGTTCTTTTGATCCTTTCCTATACCAGCAAGCTTCCTGCTGGGACAGAAAGTTTCTCCAGGTTCCTCAGGGGACGAGTGACCTGTCATTGACAGCAGCCCTAACATTGCTCTCTTGCTGCCTTCTTCTCTTCCTCTTCCTTGCTGTTCCTCTCTCTTTCCCTGCTCTCCCCCTTCCCTTTTTCTCCTCTACAGCCATTCAGCTGTGGGCAGTCGTAATCCATGACACAGCCCCTGGTTTGTCTTTCAGGTCCTCCTGTTTCCTCCTTGTGAGGCCCAGAGTTTTCCAACGCCTGCAGTCGTTTCAGGTCTTCCTTTCAGAAAGGCAAAAGCCGATGTGGAGATCCTGTCCAGACGTGTGGGAAAGTGCAGCCCAGCAATAGCTATTAATACTGTTCCTTTCCCACTCCTTCTGAAAGGAACTCCCAACAGGAAGGTTTCAGCCGTCTGCACAGCTTCGTGGCTTCACTTTAACTGTTTGGCTCCTATATCATTAAGCTGCCTCAACAAAGCTGCCTCAGCTTTTTTTTGCCAAATGTTCATTGTCTCTTGAAATAATTGCTAGCAGAGGTTTACCATTAAGAGTCTTTACAACAACATTTTTCCCCACTCCTCCCCGAGGAGATGTTACTAGTGCTTGATTCAGAGATTATTGATGTCAACTTCAATATTTGGAAATACATCTGACTGTCATCGAGGTTAATAAAAACACTTTAAAGGATAGTATTAACAGGTTAGATTGGCTTACCAGTAAATGGTCACAATGTGTGAAGGGGTTTGCATGCTACCCTTTTTGGAGCATAGTTTGCTCAGTTCCTCGGGGGTCTGCTCTCCCTCAGCCTACATATTTAACTCTAATGAGATACCACACATGCTCTGCAAGGGAAGAATGGAGCTTCTCATTGCTCTGTGGTAATCGCTATCAGCCTGCATTGGTTTTGGCATGTAGGATAGTTATGTGCCTCTTCTGGCCTCTCTAAATTAAAAATTTAAAAAAGAAAAAAAAAAAAAAAAAAGAGAGAAACTGATGTATGTTTATGCTTGCAACATATGGTAAGCAACTTGAAGACATGGTTAATTCTGGATATATTTTGAAGTGCCGACTATTCATAATATAGTCACTGAAATAATAACACTACAAGTTCTCTCTAGGGGAATTTTTACAGTTTTTGCTGGTTTTCCCCTCTTGGAAACAAAAATAATTTATTCAGTTTCACTTTTGTTTCTAGTCCGATTCTGATCAAGGTCATCCTAGGTTTTGTGGCCAGGCACCATATTACTGCATTTGCACCTTAACATGAAAAGAAAGTATAACTGTGAATTGTACTGTGCTTTTTGTAACTCTGATGTTTTTTTCTTACTCCATTCCTCCACAATCCTTTCCTTTAAAACTCCCATTAAAATTAGGAAAGCAGCCTAAAAACACGTAACTAAAAAGCACATCTTAAAATGCTAGTTCTCTTTTTATTAAAATAGAACAAAAGGCACATATATATGTTCTTTATGGAAAACTAAATTATGTAAGAAAATAAAGGCTACTTAAGAGGAAATGTAACAGATGAAGTATAAAGAGTTTTACTTCCTGTATTTTGATTTTTAACCTTTCCCAAACTTTCTCTATTGTAAAGTTAAAACAAGGTCTTATCAGCAAGTGCCATATAGCAGCAGCTGGATAGCATTAGAGCTCTCTGTATGAGCTATTCTTCTTCATTACCTTTTTCATGACAGCTCTTACTTTACACAGAAAATGTTACTTTGTATTACAGATTTATGTAACTCAGGTGTCTTCCATTCTGAATTAAGGCATGGCTGTGGTGGAAATGAGGGTTTTACAAGTAGAGTCAATAGAAATTTATGGGAGGAAAAAAAGATGAAATTTACAAAGTTCAGCGAAAAACCATGAGTTTATACAAGGACTTTAATGACTCCCCTTTCTACAGCCCCACCTTGGAATAATCCCTCCTCCTGTCATTTCACGTCAATGAAAAAGCATCATTATTTTGATTGGTTCAGAGAAGGAGTTTGGCAAAACTGTTTCTGGCTTCTGTGTGCATTTGAACTAAATAATCTGATGGGTGTGTTCCTGTTAAGCCAAAAATGGCACATGCTCTTGTTCACTACCTCGTAAACCAATGTGGTTAATCTCTAACTTCTCGTGTTTATTCTAAATTTCCCTAATTTATTTAAATATTAATTTAAATTTGAAGCCAGCAGATTTATTGGCTACTACTACAGCACTCAGCCCTGGACAAATGAAATTACGTCTTGGACTTCTTCCTCTAACTCTGCCCCAGGGATCATGGGAGTGCTGGAGAAGTGTTACCTTTACCCTCTGGAGTGAGAAGGTATTGGTTTGTGTTACAATTTCCAATTACTAGATTGGTTTGGGATTTTTCTGATGAAATACTTTATTACAGAAAAGAAAAAAAAAAAAAAAAAGTTGTTTTGTCTAAATCAGGTGTTTGCAGGAACATACCAATTTCAGTGGCGGTCAAAACCAAAACAAAACAGGTTTAAGACATCATTACCTCTACCAGCACTGCCAGTTTTAGACCAGTGACCTACAAGTTCAATCCCACATTACAGTAGTATGTTTTACCATAACACTGGATATTCTAAAATGTGTTTTTACAGATCTATTCCTTGGTAATCATTTTTCAGGCAATTACTTGATCCTGGTCTCCCACGTGCCACCTGAAACTTCCAATTTGTGGTCTGTAGAGCTGTATGCTCTTTGGTCCAAAAATAGGAAAATATTTCTACAAAAGTATCACAGCTTCAACAAAAAGTATGCATGGGAACAACCTGAGAATAACCACTAAAATGTTTAAAGGACATGTCTGAAGAGCTAAGCTTCAAGCCCCTGGTGTATTTTCTGTGGACTCTGGATTTAGGAGATGGGCAAGGGCTTTCTACACATTGATCAACAGGTGGTTCTGGGATGGGTCTCTCCTGAGGCCACTGTTTTGTGTTGCTTTCCCTCTCTCAACTTCAAAAGGCTTAGCTTCATACTGATGTAAAGTGGGAAAGTTTTAACATTGCAAAAAGGTTTTAGGAACAAGATAGTGATTTCTGCCAGTTACTCTTCCAGCTGTTTTCAGAGCACATTGTCTTCTTGTAAGTATGCTCTAAGCAAGACCTTTTTGCAGCACGTAGCAGTGCTGATATTAGTCAAAGAGGCCGAGAACAGTAGTTCCCCATCTAGGTGAAAACCTTCCATGGAAATTAACTTCTTTATACTCCCCTCTGTTTCCCTGTAGGTATTAATATTTACTGATTAAAGGACCAGACCAGAGGAAGCCTACAGTTGGTGTTTCTCATTTGAATGTGTGTTTAGGCTGGTTTCCTAAGGAAACAAGGCTTAGGCAATCACACTGTTTTTCTGTGCCTTCCTCCTCTCTGGGGACCTTTGAACCTACTAGATAATTTCAAATGAGAGTCTCACAGGTAATTAATTTTCTTTAAGTCTGAAAAATCAGTGGCTGGGGAAGGGAGAGGAACTTAAATTAATGCCCCAGTGAGGGAATGGTAAGTACAATTTTGCTGTTGTCCATTCTGTTTAGCAGGAGTTGCCTGGTCAGAAGGTACACATGTGCTCTCACCTGTCTCCTGCCTGGGGAGGTGCTATAGGGAAGATAAGTAGATCAGGAGCTGTTGGAGGAGTGAGGAAGCAACTGGGATGGAGAAGAACTTTAAAAATTATAAATCTGTGAGAAGACAGACTGTTGTTCACAGGACAAATTGTTGCAAGGGGAGTTGCTGGTCTTCATACTTCATGGAAATTCTCCTATCAGGTGTGGGATAATCATGCTTTTCTAGGCTGTGACAGCTCAGCCCATACATGACACTTGCCTAGCAATTTCTGACTGTAACCTGATAGATTTACATAGGAATCCTACAATACCAGGCAAAGTAGTTGCATTTCCTGTGGCAAAATCCTTTTGAGGGTGGCCAAATTTTTTTTTTTTTTTTAAAGATGTTTCCTAGAGCTTTGGATTCTTGTGTATCTACTATCCAGTCTACACCTGTGGTTTTCAGTTCTGGTTGTTGCATCACTTTTGTTGGATCATCTCTAGGGTACTTCTCTAGTTGAGGCAAGATGACTGGCAGCTGTCTGTATCTGCCAGTGCTGTCACTTGTTACTCCAGAGATCCAGACCCTCCAGCGCTGTGCACCTGCAAACAATAAACTGTCACCATCATAGTGTAATTACTTCTATTTTCTAGCATGTTTTAAAATATGTAATAGTATTTGTATGGCTCGTAAACTTAAAATACATAATACTGTCATCATGTAGGGGCCAGATGATCAGTATTGCATTAGCTTTGCTTTGTTTCCACACTACCATTTTACATCTATTAATTTGAAAACTTTACTCAACAGATGTAGTATGTGTTATGGTCCGATGGTTGCCAAACTCCAGCTGCAAACTACTTGAGGCCAAGACCCTCTTCTGAAACTCTTTGTCATTTCAAACTCAGACTTTGAGGACAGTTCTCCAGCCTTTAAAGGTCTTCAGAGACAAAGTCCAAAATGTTAGGAAAGAGCAATCACACCCAAAGAGAGATTCTGAAGTCTGAAAATGTTCCAGTGCATCTCTGTCTTGGTCCTATTTTTAAAAGAATTAAGTAATTTTAGAATTGCTTGTTCCCTTCTGTCAGGATGACAATCCTGCAGTCCATACCACTTCAATCTCTTGGTTTGTATTTTCTCCATTTTGTTAAAATTCCTGTTTATCTTAGGCCTTCCTTGCACTCTGCTCTTCTTTGTTGTTGTAGGGTGCTTAATTCCCATTTAGAGGGAGAAGACGACTCTGTCAGATAAGTCTGGGTCCTTACAGTTGCTGGGAACAGGTTTTGGACTTAGGGACAGCAGGTGTCCTAAATCACCCAAAGCAGCTTTCTTTTTCTAGGGGAGTTCAGCTGGAACCCATAAATCTTTATTCATCAAGGAGGTTTCTGTGCTTAGCCTCACTAAGTCTTCTTGGTCCTGGCACCACAGCAAGTGACAGCTTGAAAAGGTTGGAATGTTCTTACTAAAAACATTAAGTGGAAACAGGAAGGAAACACAAAAAGTCAGAGAGAGAGAGAGTTTGTTTTTTGCTAGGAGGTACAAGCAAGACTCACTACAGTTAAAGAAAGTAATTTGGCTTCCGCAGCTGCCTTCTGAAAACCTGCTTGAACCAAGACCAGCAGAGTGAGAGACATGAAGTGCCAATGCTTTCCTACCCAGAGGGAAAATACAGAGAGGTGAATAAAAACAGTCAGCAAAAGTTTTGTGTGCGAGTCAGTTGATATAAATGCTAAAGAAATATCAGACCAAGGATATATCAGGTTAAGACTCCAGCTGGTCTACAGATGGAGTGAGAAGGATTGGAGAAATGTGCCATCAGAGAGGATTACAAGGAAATCTTGAGAGTAGCTAGTATGAAAATACTGAACTTTCAACAGTATATTAACTATTCATAGGAACTGCTGTGCTGGCTCAAACCAGAACTTCGTCTTGCTAACACACTCCTACTGTCAGTGACCAATAATGGAAGTCTGGGAAAAGAGCACAGGAACAAGGCGAGCCTTATAAGTGATCCTTCCCAACTTCCACAGTGAGAAAGGTTTTCAATGCCTATGAATTTTTCAAGGCCTGACTTTGTTTCAGCACTTACGTACAGAATTATTTTTCTAAATCTCTGAGATTACCTGAAAAAAATTGACATAATTGTTTGTAGCAAAGACGTTGGGAGGTTATCTAAGTGGGGAAAACAGATGCAGGAGTGTCTTGTGTAAAATAAGATATTCTATTTATCTGAGTGACATGGCCATGAAGCCAAAAGTAGGTATAGTACGTATCTTGGGGAAATATGGCATGCATGCAATGAATGCTGAATATGAGATATTTTTTTTAACCATAATGAACACTGTAGAGCACCCTAAGCAACTCAGGGAAGTACAGAATGGTATGATTTAGTTCTACCTCTCAGCAGTCCTACATAGCCCTAAAAGCAGTATTCTCTCATCAGCAGAACATTCCTGCTTATACTAGAGAGTTCAAAGTAAGATCTCATCACATTTTAGCTTTAGGTTTTTAAGTGGGTGTCAGGGAGTTATATCTGGTTCACATTAAACTTCTGTTACATTTGGGCAAGATTGTTTGAAATTTGGAATTGCTTGAACAGCAGAAATGAGAAATAATCCTGAATTTGTTGCTGGAGGAGTGAACATGTTCAGGTCACAGGAAAAGCTTTTTTCCTTCTCTGGTTCTTCTGTTTTTCTGTGAAAATTTAGTGCTTTAATTATGTAATTTGTCATTTTGTGATGATTTCCTTCAATTTTTAGCCATCATTATATGACAATTCCTGAATGAATAGAATGTGTATGTGAAATATTCATGTGTTATTATTGGCTCATCACGTCTTGTCAAGCAGATGTATTTCTTCCTTGACCTACTAAATTTTGAGTAATCCTATCAGAGGTCTTACCATTATTAGTACCTTCCAAAAAATTACTCAGACAAGAAATGCTAATTAACATTTATTTGTAAAGAGTTAATATATCAGCATAGTTGCACTTTAATATTTATAAAATTTAATAATTACTTTTTCTCAGAAGTGTATATTTACCAAGGGTTTGCTCTTGATGTTTTTTCCCCCAGGAGGTGTGGAGGAGATGCCACTATGTTTGTTTCATTCCATCTTTTTCACTATCTTACTTAATAATTTAAAGGTGGCCATTCATGTGTAGCAGTTTCCAGCTTACTTTTTCTACTTAAGTCTTTTGGATTACTTTTTAAAGAGAACAGGTCAACAAAAATGCACGTGAGTGTGTGTAGGTACTTTCACAAAGCAGGTGTGTCAGGAACATAATCGTTTGTGCTTTCATTTCAAGAAATTTACAGTTTAATTACAACACACTCAGCTGTCTCAGGAGAGGGAAAGAAAAAAAAAAAGAGAGAGAGAGAAAAGACAAAAAATGCTTTGTAATCCTGTGCTGCATTCAAGGTTTAGATCTCACCTTGTAAAAGTTTTTATTGCAGCCTCCTCCTCCACTTGTGCCATGAAACAGTGAATCACTCCTTCATGTCTTCAAGTACAACTGCAGCTCTAATGTTTTATCCTGACACCTCCTAGATGAGCTTTCCATACCAGGGAAAGGGAGGACATTTGATGCTTCTAATATTGTTCTGATGCCTCCCCTTCTCAGAGAAGTCAACCTTGCTGGCTGTCTTGGCTGTGAATCCCAGCGTGAGACCACATTCAGGGTGATTAATGTATGCAGGGGCTCAAACCACCCCTTGGCTTCTTCCAGGGCATTCATTCACATGGCACAATGTTTTGTGTGTTCAGCTGTAGGATGACCTGTGCAGGGGCCCAGTGACGCTGATATTTTTCCATCCTTTGTACGAGTATCGAGAGAAACTAGTCCAAAGCAAATGACAGTGGCCCCCCTCATTGCTGTTAATGATCTTCAGTAGCTAGAGACTTCCTTCCTTGTGTGGCCCTCACACCTTACTGCGTAAATGGGTGATCTGTATTGTGCCTGTGGAGACAGAAAATGTTCACTTTTTTTCCTTAGAAAGTGATAACTATCTCCTCTTCTGTTTTGTGGTTTTGTTTGTTTGTGTTTTGGATTGGTTTTGTTGGGTTTTTTTATTTGTTTGTTGTGTTTGGTTTTGGTTTTTGTGTTTGTTTTTTTTTTTTTTTTGGCGGGGGAGTACACGTAATGTTTTTCCAGAATGTTTTTTTCTCAAGGAGCTGATCAAATAGTGCTATTAGAGAAGGTGTTCAACAGGGTTTACATTAGCTTTCCCTTTGGTTCTCCACTGTATTTTACTTTGCTTAAATACAAAACACCCAATTTAGCAAACTCTTTTTTTTTCCTTCTTCCTTTTAGTATTTATATATGAGTGCCAAAACACTGTCTTTTAATAACCTGCCTGTTTTAAGAAAAAAATACTGAACTTCATTTGAACAAGAACATTTCTGTAATAACATAATAGTCAGCTTGCATAATGTGGACACAATCGCACTCATAGGATGAGACATACAGCTGAGAGATTTCCCCTGTTACTTTGCACGTGGCTGTTTCAAATTTCCTTAATAACAGGGCAATGCACACAATGAGAAATGCACAATAAGAAGGTATCTTATCCAAAACAAATAATGGCTGCATACTCTTCAGTAGCTGAAAAAGAGGCAATGTATAATGAAATGCAGGACAAAACATGAGGGAATGTCTTGTTAGCTAAAACACTAACTTAAGCTTAGACAAGGTGTGTATGGGTAAGTTCTTCTGAGGCAGCCTAGTATATTTGGAAGCAGAAGCAAAGGTTTTGGTCTTGTTTTAAGGTTTCTTCTTGCCTGTTCAGTAGAAAAAATTGTTTTCACAAATGGTAATTAAAGCTTGCATATCCAACTACCTGATTTGTGTCATCTAGAAGAAAAGATGATCCTGAAAAATCTCTGTAAAGGTCATGGTTAGTCTTAGAAACTCACTGGTGTAGCATACTTCTCAAAACAGATGAACAGCAGGGTGTACAACCAGAAAGCACCTGAGAGCCAGCTCCATGAATTTAAGCTGATGAAACCCACTGTATTGTTTTGGCTGTGAAACTGCAGTGCCTGGGTTGTGCAGGAGGATGCATTGCCCTCTCTGAGCAGCCGTGGAGTGCTCTGGGTGCCCATGGCTGTCTCTGGTCCCATTCCCAGAGAGCAATTTCAATCCCTGGAGAAAACTAGTAAAGATCTTGAGATGATCTGAAGTGATGAGATCAATGGAAGAAACGGGCAAGTCCCTTGATTTCCTTAGCCCAGTTGGAGGTAGATACATAAACTGAGACTGCGTTGGAAAATGGGTTGTACATCACTCGTGTACACAAACTCATTCCAAAATGTGAAAGAGTGCATTTGGTTTCCTGGTTTTCTATCAGTGCTACACCCTGTTTTCATCTCAATAAAGATGGACTCTCCTTTTCTTAAAACCAGCTCTAAAGGTCTCTGATGGTACACATATTTTTCAGGATTCTTTCTGAGCTAGATCCAGGTGTAGAAAGGACAAATAAAGTTCATCTCTTGCTTGAAATTCATTTTGATTGCAAAACTGGAAGATATTGCTATATTTCTGTATTTGCATGTAGTTGAACTCACTACAGTGCAGAATTCTTCGGTCTCTCTTAACTTTCATAGGCTTATCTCCAATAAATCCAGGGACATAGTGAACATTCCCATGAAAGCAAAAAGCTGCATGTATATCTGTTTCCCAAGGAGAAGCTCCCATCAGCTAAAATCTGTGGCCCAGAGAGCCCATGGGAAAACTCTGCATGAAAGCCTTTCATGTAGAGCCAGATGCTTTAAGCTCTTAAGCAAGTGGCCTTTGATTTTACTAGGAATACTGTGACTTTATGTGATCACCTCCAGAGAGTATAACTTGTATCTAAGAAATGGAGGAAGGTAAAATTCTCATCACAAGAAGATTTTTGCAGAAAATTAAAGTATTGTTTATTATCAGGAGATGGAGGGGAAAATAGCAGAAATGCAATATCATATGTAGGATCCTTACCTCTGATATCAATAAACTTTTCTCAGTCCAGTCTATTAGAATAGATGTGAAGCTTTGGTATGTGTGTCTTGTGTTTGTCTTTTTTTTTTAAATTATCTTGTCAAGGATGATGACAGTAACGTAGATATCGTATCACATCTGTAAACTAGATTTAAATATCCATAAAGTAGAGTGAAAGAATTAAAAATACAAAAATGTCGCAGATACATTTTGAAAAGCCAGAAAATGTAGATGTTAACTTCTTGCCTATTAAGCTTTCTCTGTCTTTAAAAGACAGACTTCCTGTACATTTTGAAAGAGTGTAGGAAAGTTCATAGAAATTTTTTGTGTGTGTGGGACGAGTCTGTTCTTGGAACAACAAAAGTAGGCAAATCTGTGCAAATAATGCAAAAACAAAGGCAATCAAAGACCTAGTAATAAGCATATAATCTTCAAAAAGACCCATTTTCTGCTCAACTAACTTTGCTTTAGTTCTGCATCTATAGCTGATTAAATAGAAAACATGCGCTAAACTCAAGGTAGCCCATTAAAAACTGATAATGCATCAAGCTAGCTTTTTTTCTAATTTTGCCATTTTGGTGCTAAGTTAGCAAATTAGTTCTAAAATTACTGCTTATTCAGAAACGAACACTTCATTCCACAGTGCCTTATGAGAACCTATCAGTTTTTAAGTGTTAAAAAATTAGCTAGTCTTTAGTAAAAGAAAAGAGATTTCTGTGGATAAAAGAGAATCTACAGCAAAGAAACTGTGTTGGTCACAGGCTGCTTTGTACAGTGTGGCTGAAACAAAAGACACTTCCAGTAATTTATTTCCCAGAGCCAATGTAATAATGTTTTGATTTTTCTCATGGTGTAAGTCTCATACCTTGGGTCTTTGTGACCACCAATATTAACAACATTCAAGCCAGTTTAAATGCAATTTCTTTAAGATGGTATATCCTAGAGAATAAAGTTTGTATCTCCTAATTCACAGAAATTCCAACCAGTAAATATTTACAGCAGCTTTTTACTGTTATACTCTGAGTATTGATGCACCAAACTTACAAACATTTACACATGTACAGTAGTTCCTACTGGAGTTCTTGGAATTATTCATAGTTACAAAAGTATTCATGGGACATTATTTTCAGGATCAGGGCCTTCATTGACTTTTTTTTTTTTCCTGGGCTCTTTTAATTCTATTATATATTCTTATCCTCACATCTTTGTCTTTATAAACCTTTAAAACAAACATTTCAAGCGTTTCCACTGTAGGAACCTCACTTAGAGAGTGCGTATAAGCAAAATATGTGAAGGTTATTTTTCCTTCATGTTTTTTTTTACTTTCTGAGGGAGGGAGAACCTCTTTCAAAACTGAACCTGCTATTCTGAAGGTAGAGCCCAATGATCTATGACAGGTACAGTTTTAGTGTGATTTTTTTTTTCACCTTTAAGTAATTAAAATATTTTTAATTAAAAGCTTTCATAAAAGGACACAGTGTTACCAGTATTTAATTTAGTAAATATTTCCATATAAAGAAGTTTCCTTTAATTAAATGCTTTAAGAATAAATTAGCTGCTGTTTTTCTTCTGAAAATAGACATAAAAATGTTCCTGTGTATATGAACTGTATTACAGTAGATACAAGTGATGGATAGTTAAAGGTGCAAGTGAGTGAAAGACAAAGCACTAAACCTTTCCAGAAACATGTGCAATTTTATATCATTGTCAGAAATGTAAAAGGTATTTTTCTAAATTCTGTTAGGAGCTAAAATTTTTCTGTTTGTTTTAGTTTCACTAGACAAAACTTTTTTTTGCATCTGTCTTACTGTAGGGATTTTGAGTGCCTTGCTGAGTTTTAAACTCTTGTGATGAATGAAATATGGAATCAGACTGTTCGGCTTTTTAGAAGCTAATAGCTGCTCCTGTTGTTGCATCAATTGAAAAGAACAAGTAAGGAAGAAGTAGGTTTTGGAACCGTTGGTTTTATAGTAGTTCACACAGCTGAACAGAAATTTAAGAACAAGGCTTGAAGGAAAACAAAGAGCTTTACAGTTGCTTTTTTTCTTCTTCTTCTTTTTTTTTTTTTTTTTTTCTTTTCAGGAAAACACACAGAAGCTAATTTTAGCTTCTTGATCAAATTGACCCAGTCTTTAACCCTGGCAAACGTTACCACAACACACTTCCAATAGACAATAGTTTGCATACCAGCATCGCACTGGAAACAGATGTGCGTGCAGGACTGGCTTTTTTGGGAGAGCCTCTGAGAATTCCACTAGAGTGAAAGCCTGAAAGTGCTTTCTTCCTAATTGGGTTATAAATTGGGTCTTCTTTCAAACCCAGACTGGGATGTTTTCAGAGTCATTTGCGCTCTTTAAAAACTTATTATGTCACAGCTATGTTTTGACCAGACTTTCAAAATATCATTCACTTGGAGAAAAGTTGCTTGGCATGAAGCTTGATTATTATCTTGGGAAAGAAAGAAAGAAAGAAAGGAGAAAAAAAAAAAAAGGAAAAGATTGTTAACAGCTGAGTTATTCATGGGCAATGGTTGCACAGTTTATATATCACAATGTTTGGAATGTGAACAGTTACCTCTTTTACTTTCTCACAAAATCTCTTATAGTCTATAAAGTCTGACCCTTGTTCTTTTTATCAAAAAATATGTAGTTCTTTTCCTCCTGCATCTTCTCCATATCTTCCCTCTCCCCTCCTTGCTACACCACCTCTTTTCCTAGCCTGATCATCAAGTTCCCACAACTACTACCTACAACTGTTACCAACATCATCACCATCATCTCTGAGCCACTGCATTCTGACTACATGTAAAGTTTGGCTCTATCACGAACATTGTAATATTAGTGATCTTTTCGGACATGCATTTAAAAAAAAAAAAGGGACTGTACTTCAAAAAGTCCCTTCCATTCCAATTTTTTATTTTTCAAAAATTGTAACATTTTTAACTTTCTAAGCATTTCATATGGATTTTTCCTGCATAACCTGGAAAATCTCTTAAGTTTCTGAGAGAACAATTTAAGAGTCATATTTTACGGAGGGTAGAGAAATAATTTACTGTAAAGAATGGTAAAATATCCTACCTCATTTTGCATTACATCTGATGGGCCACATCCTGGACATGGAGATAACTTTGTTCAGTTCACTATTCTACTCAGTCAGCCTAATTTATTATTTGTTTTGCAGTTGTATTGGGAACCCATTCCTGGACGAAATTCCATTGTTTACACTGTTAAACTCAATACAAAAGAACAAACACAGTCCAGAAAGTTTACAAACAAGGAATAGAAACACAGGTAGATAGAGACAAACAATAAATGAAGGAGACAAAGACAGAATAGCAGCTATAGGACAACCATCAAAAGTATATGTAACATGTCTGCAAAGAATAGTAACAAGAGCTTTCTAGATGACCACAAAAATCTCTCTTCATCCACTGAGACCAAAGGGGAAGAATAAGATAAGTTCTTGTGCAGTTTGATCTGAACATACTTTATTCTTCCATTACTTGTTGCTAAGACGGAAATCAAGAGTCTTGCATTTTTATTTGTACTGCCTCTGTGCAAATCTCTGCCCCAGCTCAAGCAGATAATTTCGATTTTTAAATTGCAGGTACTTGTTCTTCCTGGCACTGTTGCATTTTGTGTAGAACATTTACATGCTAGCATATATGCATGAAGTATTGATTTTTTAAGGTCGTTATTATCTACTACAAGTGTTAATGGACCATATGACATGAGAGCGTTAAGCTTGGGCTCTGGAGCATAAAGAGAGGCTCTTCTCCTCCACCTTAAGTTTTGTTAATATCAACAGAAAAGAAAATGTATTTTAAATTTAGCTGTTCATTCAATGTGGACCTAGTTTGAAAATGGTTTTGAAGGCATTAAAATTGCATGTGGGTGTAATGAATGTGATATTCGCTCTAACTTGGGTATTGATGGTGCAGCTCATAGCCAGTAAGGCTGCATAGGGTACAATACCTTGACTGGACATAGCTGAAGGGGTACCATGGTAGTATAGCTATTTATTTTAAGATACTTTTTAGTGTGAATCCTTTATTTAATGTGAAGCCTAAATTTTGGGAAAAGCAAGACAACTTGAATTAATTTGATATTCAGTTGATCGTATGTTCTGTTGCTAGCTCTCATCTGTTAATTTAGCCTACTAGCCACCTATGAAGTCATGTTCTTGTCTCTATTTGGTAGTTAGTCTGCGTTAGAAGACAAGAAAAAGTAGCATTGAATATAACTAGTATTAAACACATAAAAATTGATCCAGCAATGTGCTGATTAAAACCCAGAAATATGTACAAATTTCAGAGGATGTCACATTCAAAAAAAGCTGTGTTGAACAATCATTAAATTTAGAAAAACCCTGGGAACTGGCAGCATTCAAATACTACATCTAGACAAGCAAATTATATTATTTCCAAATACATCTTCCTTTCTCTCCTAAGTAAAAAGTAGCTGCAGCTGATCATTAAATTTGATCAAAAGTTCATTTCTATTGGAAGGTCATTTTTAGCTTTAAGGAAAAGAATGCTAGATGGGTATTTAGTCATTCCCTGTCCTCCCATCTTTTCTTAAAAGATCAGTTGGGCTTGCATCACAGGATTGGCATGTCTTACATCTGGAATGCGTGATACCAACATTTTTATTCAGCCTATTAAGTTTATGTTGGTTAACATGAAGGTAGATTCTGCCTTGGAGAAAAACACCATGAGAAATGGGAAGTGTTTGGCACGCTGCCTTTCTTTCAGCTTTACCACAATCATGACTTTATTGGTCTTTGCTTGTGCCTCCTCTAGAACCTGGTGTATGTTCACATTAGTGTTTGTTAGCATCACTGTAAATAACTTCCAGTGTGTCTGTCTCATACAACTGTCTAGCTATTGGTCAGTGCCAGACTTGAACCTATGGGCTGCTGTAAAAGTTTGGAAGCATCCACTGGACAGTAATATCATCACTTTCAGGCTGAAAGCTGATGTCACAGCTGAGTATTAGGACTGATTAGGCATGCCTGCTGGGGCTACTAGTGAATGTCGTCTTGTAAGAACTTTATCCAAAAATGAGCAGAATCTATGCAGTTAGACTAAAAATAAAACGTTTGTAATGAGTTTTCGTTTGTAATTATTATGGGGTTTGGATATTGTTTCAATTGCCAGTGTCAGAATAAACCATAACTTTGCCCTGAAGCACATTGTCTCTTGCAGGATCTTCAGCCTGTAAGCAAGGATCAACTGTGTTTATTTTGTGTTGCATTTAAAAGTATGTATCTCTTGAAATACTTAATTTAAGTTCTGAAAAGAAATGAGAAAAATAACAGAATCGCGGAATTATTGTTTCAAGATTGTTTCTCATTCCTGGCAGTCCTTCTTGCAGTTTGGCTCAGGAGATTTGAGTAACAAGTCATTATCCTAGGCAGGGGAGTCTTCCTTTTGTCAAGTTGTGTTGTACATTTTGTGGTGAAAGAGAAGAAAACAAATCCTTAAGGAAAGCTATTTTGGTTCAAGGTATTACACATTGCAAAGCTGATTTTTTTCAACCCCTCTCTATTTGAAAGAGTCCAGACATATTTGAGCTAAGCTGTGAGGTGTGTTCCTGATGACTGGTTTAGGAGACTGCTTTGGATCCTGTAACTAAGTTAATTATAGCTATTTTCATTACTGCTTGTCAAGGAGATATTAAAAAGAATGCATGGCTAATGAACGTATAAGTCATATCTTTGTTACAGGTAACAGCATAATTGTGCCAGGAGCAGAATAACCCTTGCAAAGAATGGCTGCTGTGTAGTAGTTTTGACTAGACATAGCATGTGGTTTCTGTAGCATGGGCTGTCCTTCTGACTGCGTCACTAAACCTTGAAGCTTTCTTACAATGGTCTGCTGGCCAACTTGGCCATCTGATTTATGGAGACTTGGCTGGCTTAGAGGCCCAGGTGGCCAGCTTCTGTATTTGCAATGGTGTTGATTGGTGAAAATGCAGGTGAAGGGAGTCTATGTGCTTCTAATTTTGAGTAATGCAGAGTTTTTTTGTTTCTCATGGGGTA
Organism: Nesoenas mayeri; assembly: GCF_963082525.1. Classification (NCBI taxonomy): domain Eukaryota; kingdom Metazoa; phylum Chordata; class Aves; order Columbiformes; family Columbidae; genus Nesoenas; species Nesoenas mayeri. The sequence continues at coordinate 88,905,215 of NC_137543.1, forward strand.
CCCTACCCCTTTCCTATTTACAACAACACCTGTGCTTGTACTTAAATGCGTGTTTGAAGACTTACTTGAATTGTAGCCAGGGCAGGTCATGCTGGAATGTTTTTCTCACATGAACAATACTGTTATATTTTTTTTTCCCCAATGATTGCAGTTTCTCACTACTGCTCTGAAATTTGCAGTACAACTTGTAGTAGTAAGGGTCTGGAAATAACAGTGAATATTTATGTATTAGAGAAGACACCTACCAGAAGAGTAATTGTTTAGAAGGAAGTATCAGCTACACCTACTGTGAGTTTAAATAGGGTAAGATCTATTCCAGCTTGTCAAATAAGTGACAGGAAATAAAAAATAAATAAATAAAGGTGGTTACAAGCATGCATAGTTCTGATTTTCCAGTATGTTATATCATGAATGTATTTAACTCTTTCCACTAGAACACCAAAATCACTTATAAGTTAAATGTGTGCCTGAATTAATTTGAAAAATTGCTTTTGTGTTAATATGTGAAATTGAGTTGGGTTTCATGCTGCTAAAGAAAAGCAATCAAATTTGTTCTTTGTGAAGACTTCTTATCCATATAAAAAAGGGGAAAAATTTCCAAGTACAAGGTAAATTTTTCTAGTTATGACTTACCCATCAAATATAAAAAACCTCAGTATTTCTAACCATCTTACCTCATGAAAATGTCAAACAGGCAGTGCATTCTTTTCTTTCTTTCTTTGAGAGGAAAACATAGCAACTGTTGAACTTGAGGATACTTCTGGGCTCTGATCCTTCAGACAGTGAATTCAAAGGATACTATGACTCATGTGACATTATTCCTGAGCATAAAATTACTCACATATGAAAGTAATGGAATGTGTTTGAAGTTTTGGGCCAGCATTTTGGTCACTCAGCAGGTGGTTTACTTGTAACCTGGAAAAACTTTGTTGGTGGTGGATGTTTTGAGGAGAATAATTATTAAATATAGTAGAACAGCATGCACATCTGATGAATTGGCCAGTGATTTACCAGTGGTGGGCATGGGGAGGGGACGCATGCTATGAATAATGAAACAGTACAAGATAATTTAGGGCAAGAAGTGAGACAAGTTTCTTGTCCTGCCGCATGTCTTGCTCGGCAAGCAGCCCCGTGAACTTACTGGGGCCATTTGCCAGGTTTTAAGTCCTGCTTACATGAATAAGAACCTGGCGTATTATGCACGTTTTATGTCTCTTTTGTAAATCTCACCACCACAAGGGAGTTATGAGGTGATTTCTGCTCATTCTGAGTGAACAAGTCTTGTTGGGGATGAAATCATTCGCATCAATTTCAGCTGGAAGCATGAGCAAGTCCATCATTTGGCAATGAGTATGAATCTTTCTGGCCTGAATTCTCTGTTATGCTTCAGAGGGGATGATAGTGGCACCTTCCTCCTGTGCTCTTTGGCTTCCTGTCTCACCTTCTAATGAAATCAGAGGAGCAGAAGCAGCCTGAGTTTACGCCACTGATGTCTGTGTTGGAGCTCTCACTAGTGCAGATTCATATGTAAAAGAGTGCTGATGCAGCACATCTCATCAAGCATGTGCTTCCCTCCTCTGGTCCATGCACCAGCTGTTTCATTTTGGTCCTTGCTTTAGGCGTGTGGTGAATGAACTCATATTTTAGAAACAATTTAAGTAGAAGCAGATTTGGGCATAAATCTTATCTTGATATATTTGCTTTAATATCAGCCCAATTTCTGTCGAGTGATAAATATTAGAGTTCTACTAAATGTACATGCAAACAGCTTGAGTACAAGTGTAGACATTCCCACATCTCCGTTTCAAGCTGTGGGGAAGTATCTCCAAAGCAGCCATGCTCATTTATTATTCTAAGATTTCATTCCATAACACACCTTTTAAGAATTTGGATTCTAGGAGTTTGGCCCTGCTGCTTCTGCGTCTCTTTCCATTCAGCGAGATTTTCTGCCAAAGCATTTTCAAAGAAAGAAGACTGGGCAAAAAAATAGCAGTCTGACAGCAGTGTAAGGTGTAGTGTGAGTAGTGACCAATTAAGCACGTATAACTGTAACCCTTAAGATTAGTTGCTCTTCTTCTGCCTTCCCTATGACTTTTCATGCTGGTAGGGATGACTGAGAGTCCATCTAAAGTAATGCCAGCACCTTACACCCATGCAGCCCTTGGAGGATCATGTCAGTGCTGAGCTGGTGCTGCTCCAGCTGGAAAGCAAAGCATTTAAGCATAGGAATAGTCTGCTGAGTTCAAAGAGAACATATATGAGACCTTTAAAGAAAAGGGCAAGCAGAAATGCTTTGCTGAGTCTGGTCCTAAATGGGTGGAGAGGGAAAATGTTGCCAAACAGGTTTAAAGCTGCTCAACTCACATGGACACCGTGGTCTTATTTAAAATACTATAAGACCTAGTAAAAATTCAGAAAAAGACTCCTTGAGCCAGTCACCAGAGCTTCCTGCCCTCAGCAGAGACAGCTGCATTTGACTGATGGATGCGCCCCCCCTTCCCCTCACACCCCATATGCCTGGTGAGGGTGTGAGTTTTCTCCAGTTATTCTTGCTCTTATGTTGAAGCAGATGTGTGCTGCCTTGCTTCCTTCAAAGAGAAAAATGTCCATTTATTTGGTCTGAAAAAATTCAATTGCTGGGACAACAGGTCCTCTAATTTCTTCTGCAATTTATCATCTGTCTGTTCCTCTGGCTGTATGGCCTGTGGCCCACAGAGGGAAAGTGATGACAAGGCCAGCTGGCAGTGAGCACTCGTTGCAGTTTAGCCCAGGTGGCCACAGTGCTTAATGGACAACTCTGCTTGCGAAATGCATTGCTTGTGGTGAAGACTTCTGATTTCATTTTTGCCTGCTCAGTCATTTGTGGAATTCAGCTAATTGTCTGGTTCTTGCAGTTTTCTGCTCCATCGTAAGACCTTTTGCCAGAAAGCAACTTAACGTGAAAAAGAGGAAACGTGGAGAGCCTCCAGAAAGACAAAGCTGTTGACTCTTTATAGGAAACTGTGACAAGCAGATATCAGCTGAAGTTGGATACAGTTCCCTTCCTGCTGAACAGCAGATTAGGCCATGAATCTGAGGAATCATGCAGGGAAGCATCCTTCTCAATGGGACACACGTGTCTCAGAGACTCTTGCTTCAGTCTTCACACAGATGCACGAGCCCTATTTTCCAGGCTGCTACCAGAGGTCTTCTGATAGCTAGAGGAAATGTGAATCCCAAGTGGATTTTTTATCTCCCTGGTTTCCTTCTCCCACCTGAGAAATACAAAAGCTAAAGTTTTGAAAGTAGAAGGAAAAGTAAAAGGGAAACTGATGTTAATTGATTTGCTTTCCTTCAGATTTTGCTCTACTACAAAAAAATTACAGACAGAAAAATACAGGGTGTTTCAAAAAGATGGATCCACTTTGAAATCACTGTATCTTTGAAATTTGGTCCATCTTTTTGAAACACCCTCTAGCTCTTCAACAAAGATAAAATCCTGCTCTTGGTCTTCCTCAAGCTCAAATAAAAGTTCTTTTAAATGAACTGACTGGTGGACCGAATTCTACATTCACTGCTTCTGGCCTTTATCTTGCAACTGCTCCCATGCAGGCTGATCCAAGGACCCTCTGGGACTCCTATTGTGAGGATTCCTCCCTTCCAGGTGTTAAGAGAAGGTGGCCATTGCTGCTTTTTTAAATAAAATAGAAGCAGCTCTGAGAAATACTAGTCATTGTTCACCTTGAAATTACAATAACCAGCTTTTCCCCATTAAGAGAAAAATCACATTTTAAAAAATTTCTCTTCACTTAAGACAATCTCAGCACTTTCAAACCAGTTCTAATGTGCAAATATTCCAGTGTGTTTCTAAACCTGAATATCATGCTGCGTAATTGGAGATGGAGGATCTATTGCCTGAAACAGGGTGTTCTAGATATCTCATCCTTAGAAACTTGGTTGTAATTCTCTGCGCAAGAGCTTTCTCAAATGGACAATCACATGTGAAAAAGTTACAATGCATAGGGAAATAAATTGCATGTTGACAGTAAATACAGATTATTCAATGGAAGAGAGGACAGAATCATTCTGAAGAATAAAATTAGCATTTTCTTCTCACTGGACCCTATCTCTTTTACCATAAAACTAGTGTTTCCCTGTACACAGGGACTAACTTCATCCGCAGACAGCTGAATCTTCAGAAGAAAGTTTTAAGCAGTGGTGTCTAGACCAGTGAAATGACTCATGAATGCACAGCCTATAACCAATTCCACACTCTTCCTGACTCTGCAAACTGCCTGAAGCTATAGCTCAGAAAGACATATATATGTATGTGTGTGTGTGTGTGTGTTTCATTTGGGATTTGCTATGCAACTGTTGATTTTGTAATCAACTCTTATTTATTTTATTACCAATTATTTCAGATGGTGGAAGATGGTTAATGAAAGGCTAGGCTATGAGGAAAGTAAAGGAGGGAGCAGAAAGATAATAAGGTGGAAAAGCCTCAAGTGAAACAAAAGAGAAGGTGGAGAAACATAAGAAGGAAGAAAGATCTTAGGAGCAGTCATGAAAGCAGGCTGAGGGTGGCACATCCTTAGGTCCTCCTAATTAATTAAGGAAAAAAAAAAAAAAAAAAGGAGGGATTATGTTGACAGAAAGACTTCTGTTCTAGACCATTCCCTAACATTAAAAAAAGAAAAATCCTTCTGAAAATACTTGATGAAGAAATAATAGTTAAGTCCTTAGCAGACTGATCAACAAGCTAGCAATCCTCCAAAAGAATAATGGGACTGAGCTAAGCAGAGCAATAAAAGGGCACCAAGCATTTGAGGTTACGTCAGGGTGCAATGTGGATTCTGCCATAGCTGGAGAGAAAAGGAAAGAGCTAATAGAAACAACATGCATTTGCATACAAGGGAAACGAAGCCACCAAAATGACTGGTGGAGCAGCCAGGCCATAGTCCCAAGGGAACAGCAGCTTAACCAACAGATGTTTGCTCAAATAGCAAACATGTGGAATCTTCCGGTGATGGATTTATTCAAATCCAGGTGGCCAGGAGCCAGGAATATGAAAAAGAAACAGAGCAAAAATTATATTTATAGCTCTTTACTGGCCCAGCAGATTACACTTTTCATGAATGAGAGAGATGTCATTTAGCAAGCTCTACAAGGTCCTGATTTTTTGAGGTCTCAGAGTGACAGAACCCAGTTCATTCAGACATGAAAAATATGTTAACCAACTAGGAGGTTGCAAAATTCTTCCCTCGGAAATGTCTTTATTGCTGCCCTTGACTCAGCTGAGATTCATGGCAAATGTGTAAGCACAGGAAGCGTCCCAGCTCACACCAGATATTCTTCCAGTTTTTTTTTTTTCTTAGGATGAATCTATCATGTGTTCCTCATGAGCTCCTTTGTCAGATATCTTGGGCTTTCTAAACTTCCTTAGATAACCTTTGTAGCTCACTGGGAATTCAAATGCTTGTGTGTCTGCTTTTAGGTGACAGAAACCCAATGTAGTTCCCCTATCACATCCATATGGACAAGAACAACGGCTGATATTTCTCTGAGCTTGTTTGTTAACTGTTGTCTTTTCCTTTTTATGTTGAGGTAGTACTTTGGGACCTATCTCCTAACCTAGGATCTCTGGTCTATAGTCACAACATGTACAACAAAAGGATAGTTTGTTCTCAGAAGATTAGATCTAAGAGACAACAGATTAAAACAACCGCCAACATAGTAAAAGTAAGTGCTGAAACTAAGCTGCTCAAATGGAAAAAGACTGGCCATATCCCATTTTCAGTTTTGGGGTTGCACTACATGAATTTATAAGCAATAAAAATCTCCTGAGAAGGGAACCCATTTATTCTACCATAAAGTTGGTTTATTTTCACTTAAAGAGGATAGAAAAATGACCAGTGGTGGAGAGTTCTGAGACTTTTAATGGGGGCCTTTGGAATTAGGAAAAAGCCATATTTTGCAAAGCAAACCATCTTCTGCTTTTCAGACAGACCAGCTGGAGCTGTGAGTTAACTGGTGTTTTTCATGTGTTTGATGTATCTCTCTGTTGCCTCTTTCCTGAGATTGCAAGGTCCCAGAGGAAGAAGCTGCATTTTTAGTTGTGTGTTTGCACAGTACTAAAAGCAGATTGGGATTCCTTTGTGTTAGGCACTAGACAAATCTGTAGGCAGAGTAGACTCTGCCCCAAAGGGCTGTCAATCTGTTATAGACAGGCGAGATAAAGGATGAAAGAGGGAATGGTTAGAAAGGTACCAAAGGTCAAATCATGGCAGGGCTACACAGAGGATAACATCTCCTGACATTCAGCCTGATATTCTGCCAATAGCCTACCCTGCTGCTGCGATTGCACTGGGACCACTTTTCCTGTGCCATGTTAATTTATCAGAGGGAAATGTTTGGTGTTGCGAGACATTTTCCTCCTATTTAATAAAGGAGGAGAGTGCATGAGACAGTGCATTTGTTTGAAGGCTTTTAGATGAGGCGTAGTTTGTAAGGAGGAGGTAAAACCAATTATTGCACTAACTGAAGTAGATCAAGATCTGAAAAAAAGACTTCTATGTGTGAAAACACTTGGGGTTTTTTTTAAGGTTTTATCATTTGGCTTCTCCAATCTATACCTTCTCCATAAAAACTTTCTTTTGCTTTATTCTTATATCAGTACAGCTGTCAGAATGTTAGTTGATGGAGGCTTTTGTCATGGATGAAGCTGTCAAAAATATCACAGTTTTCTACTGTGGTTTTTGTCCAAAAGAATTAACACATTTCTTAGTGGAGATACTGTCCCAGCAGTGAAATGTATATTCCAAGATGTTCAGGTACACATTTATTGCATAGGACTGGTTAGAAAGAATTGCATGGGGAATCAAATTTTATTGCTCCACTGGGGATATGGGGCCATTTTGACATGACATGCCAGCTTTGGGTCTAGCAAAGAGGTCTTTGATACTGCACTGATGGAGCATGCAAAACCTCTTTTTTGAAGGTCTCTGTGAGAAACACGGGAGACAACATAGTTGTTGCTCTGGCAAGCCTTGCATTGCATTAAGTCAATTTAGTGAGAACCAAATAGACCCACATCAGCACTTCACGCTGCAAGTGACTTGTGTGTCTCAGCTGCTGAGGTGAAATCTTATTCTTGTTGAACCTCGTGGATGTGCCACTGTTGTCTTTGACCTCCATTAAAATGTGAAAGAATGATCACAGGTTCAGGATTTCATCCTGGGAGCTGAGGCAATTCTAGCCTGTGGAAAGCAGCCAGAATTTCAAAAGGTTGCAAAAATTGCCATGTAGTATCCTCCGAATGTTAGCATCCCTCAATGAGACTGAGATATGCAGTGAAGGAAAAGCTTCTCTACCTAATTTCCTAATGCTAAAAATGAAATGTGATGACTGTGATGAGTCCTGCAAGCCTTTTTGGGCAGTTTCAAAGTATTTTGTCATATATTGATTACATATGTAAATGTGTAATCAAAATTAAAAAAACCCAAAACATTGTTATGGGTGTCTTTTACAAAAAGTATTATTATTAATAATAATAATAATGCTCCTTTATTTAAAAAGAAATAAGGAAATCCTTTAATTTTCTGGGAACACTGTCCAGTGAAACATTTATCTTCCTTATGGTCCAGTAAAATTATTGTAGAGCTGCCAAAAACTAAGTAGAAAATCCTACATCTTTGGCTCATCTAAATTAGATGGCTGTTGCACGATGCATCTCCAGGTTTAATTAGTCTTACTTTGGACATTAAAGTTACTTGAAATGGATTTGATTTTAAGATTTTTATATACTACCAGGCACAGTTAACTTATCTGTCTGCAGTGGAGAGGTCTGTTAGTGTTTTTTCATCAGTATAAACCTCTTTTTGCTGTAGTTAATCCTTATCTGTATATCTTAATGATTTCAGTATTGTTTTATGTAGCCCCACACTTTGCCCGAATTCTTAATTTACACATTTGGCTTGGCTGGGTCCCTTTCACCCTGCCTACAAATTTATTCCATGTCATCTCCTCATAGCAATTTATAACCTCTATAAAATGTCATGTAGAGTCACTTTTTATGTTTCTGAGTAATGGTTAGAAAGAATTGCATGGGGAATCAAAAATCTAATGAGTTGTACATTATTTTACTATTTATAACCAGAAATAAGTCATTGACAATATTTGGCAATTTTACAGCTAAGAGCCCAGACTATTGTGCTTTTGAATGTAATTTATTAAACAAATAGAACTCTTATTGGTAGTGGGTCCTGTTAAACCTGTGGCACCACATGAGCTCCAGGCCCACACAGCTGTGGAAGTTTCATGGTACCTTCATACATCTTGCATGTCTGGACACTAATATTTTACACTTACTTCATAGTTGTATTTATTCAATTGCTTTTATGCTCTTGATTAGGTTGTAACCAGCCATTTATAGTAGAAACCTTGGATGAAGAAGGAGGCAGTGTGAGAAATAACATGCATTTATTCTGGGAAGATTTAAATCTCTCTTTTATAGGGCATGGTATTTAGTCAGTCCAGGCAGTGGAGAAAATGGCTGAAATATTAGTGGCTTACGCTGGCATAAAAATAATCTCAGAATATGGCATTGAGGATAAAAACAAAGAAAAAAAGAAAAAACGTTACTAATGCAAAACCACCCTTCTATAAGCAAAACTGAATTTAGTGTTGTTCCTGAACTGACTGTGGAGGTTTAATTTCTTTGTTTCCCTGACTAAATTCTCCTAATAAAGTTGTTTGACTCACTGGAAGGAAGTCTTGTAACACTGTAGGGAATTAATACAATCTCATTACATGAGTTCATAGTTGTGTGTGTAGGTAAATAAGTTTGGCTTTATTTCTTTCACAGTGATTTGTATCTAGCAGGAAAAGCTTTTCTGTTGGTTATTTTATTTTAATGCTTAAATGATTGTGGTTCTTGTTGCCCTCCTGACTCATATGGATATAAATTAGTATTATTTCCCTTTCAATTAGTGAGATTATACCAATATAAAACAAGCTTAACCAAGGCCCACCTGTGTCTGTGTAAGACCAAAGGCTGCTCAGTTATTCATGTGGCTAACATGTTTGTCATTGATTAGATCTTTCTATTTGCATAATACCTTAAAACGCATTAAAAGAACAAGGTGTTGTGCTACTTGCATAAACATTTGCACTGGGAAATAAAAGCAGTTATTAAAAACCTTATCTGCTCAACATCCATCTTAATCGGTGGTAATTTAACAGAAGTCAGGAGACAACAAGATAGTGGATATTGAAACCGGGAGTTATGTGTTTGGATGTGTTAAAATGCATAATTTGCACTGGTGTATACTACTCACTTTTCTTTGCATAAATTGCTTTTCCATTCTGGAGAGACCAGTTCTGTGAGAAATAGCAGAGGGGCTAGAAGATCATTTACTATTTCTATGGCTTGGTTTTGTGGGTGTTTTTTGTCATCTACAATTGCAGGTTGTTTGGAAGCTTCTCTACATTCTGCAACCAGATTTTTTGAATATTTTCTGTCATCATGGCTGTTATTATTCCTTTTAGTAATATTTGCTTCAAAACATAGTTCTGTCCAGAAGTGGTGCGAGCTACTAGAGGTACTAGAGAAAGTGCAGAGGAGGGCGATGAGGCTGGTGAGGGGCCTGGAGCACAAGTCTGATGAGGAGCGGCTGAGTGAACTGGGACTGTTTAGCCTGGAGAAAAGGAGGCTGAGGGGAGACCTGATCACTGTCTATAACTACCTGAAAGGAGGTTGTAGCATGGAGGGCTGTTGGCCTCTTTTCCCAAGTAACAAGTGATAGAATAAGATGAAATGACCTTAGATTGTGCCAGGGGAGGTTTAGATTGGATATTAGGAAACAATTCTTCACAGAAAGGGTTGTCAGGTATTGGAACAAGCTGCCCAGGGAAGTGGTGGAGTCACCATCCCTGGAGGTGTTTAAAAGGCATTTAGATGAGTTTCTTAGGGACATGGTTTAGTGCTAGAGTTAGGTTATGGTTGGAGTCGATAATCCTGAGGGTCTCTTCCAACCAAAATTATTCTATTATATGATTCTATTCTACAGGAGCACGGCTCTTTGGAAACATGCAGCACTTGGAGTATGGCTCCTTGATGTCACCCAATGTGGCATCTCCTGTCATGGAGCATGAATTTGCAGTGTCTTGCTGCCTCATCCTGTGGCAGATATTTCTTTTAAAATAATTTCTGCTTTTTTAAAAAAAATATATATATATAAATATTTCTTTTTTTTTTCCCAGAGAAGAAAAGGAAAGCGTGCCTTAGGCTGGTTCAGAAGGCACCAGTGGGTTGAAAAGTCTGTGAGAATGAGCAAGCCTTCTTCCCGCATTAGTATTAACCAGGATATCCTGTTCCTTGATCATCGCCTCAAGGATGAGGGACTTTTTATATACAGTATACCTTGGTTTGTGGCTGAGAAAAGAAGAGACTTTATCCATTTTAGGAATCTTGAAAGGGGGTGGCCATGGCAGGGGGGAGGAAAAGTTAATAGGAAACACATTTAGAAAAATATTGGATCTATCCTTCTGGGTGAATAAATCAGCAACTGAAACAGCTTGATAGTTGTAACCATAACCTACTACACTGCACAGAAATAAATATTCCCTTTAGGTCACTGTCTACATACCGTATCATATCTGTGTGCTTGGTAATAAGTTCCTGCCATGTGCAGTAAACAATTACGAGAGAAAAGACAGGGCACAATAGAGTTGGGGTGTTTAACAAGAAATATTTAGGAAAATATCTTTCCTGGATATTAGTAGTGCATCACTTAGCTTTCATTACACCATGTTTATGTGCTGTGTGCCTGGGATAAAATTTGGTTGCCTATGCAGACCTACAGTTAAACCCTAGCTCAAAGATCAGGTAGCTACGCTCTCTTCAATACCATGAGTAAGTTCATACTGAACCAGTTCTTTTCTCAGCTGCATTTGTTTCACAGTGCTTGTACCAGTACAAACAGCAGGAGAAACTAGCTGTTTCGATGTCTGCCATGTTGCTAGATTGAATTAAATTTGGGTTTTTACATCCAAAGTTATTCTCACATCTCAGGGAAATGCTTTCAAATTCACTTGAAAATGAAGCTGGCAAAGGTCTGTAGACTTTTTTTTCCTTTCAATTACTAGTTCCTGCTTGCTTTCAATACTGCCCTATAAACCAAAATATCCATGCTCTGCATTTCATACCTAACAACCTGCTTTTCTTCATTAACTTCCTCCCTTGCCCTCACCACCCCCATGTATCTAGGCTGCTGCAGCAACTGCAGCACTGAACAACTTTGTCAACTTCAAGTTTTCCTTTGGATTTAGTGACACAAGTGTGTTAGAGAGGGGGAGTGTTGGCCACCGTCTTTGCAGTGTTCCTCTAATTATTGAACTAGTACCTCTAGGGTCCAGTAAAGCTTTACACTGTTAGTTTGTAATAAAGTAACTGAACTACTTTTTTTTTTTTTTTTTTTTACTTTTTTTTTTCTTTTGAATTCTTTGGTACCTTCTGGCCTTCCTAAAGGGAGCCCCCACCTACTGCAGTAAATTGTAGCTGTAGCACTGATAATACAGAACTTGGACAATAAGGTCTCAAGGGGTGCTTACTGAGAGAGATTAAACTGTAATTAAACTGCCCTGTGAGTAAGAAAGAAAAGGGAAAAAAAAAGATTTGTGGTTTTCATAAAGCAGAAAAAATACATTCACTGGTGTTTACGGCCCAGAGACCTTTTTTTTTTTTTTTTCCGTCTTGACTACAAAACAATCTTATTTTTAGCTGGAAAGGGTTTTGCGGTAGTGCCATATCAATCCCACAATCCTGTTCTTTGAAATAATTGCACCAAGTTAGTCCCCAGTCAGCACTAACTGACAGAAAAGCAGGAAAGAAACATTTAACACACATACATAGAAGTGGATGAAATTTACCGTAAAAGTATGAATTTATGTAAGCAGTCTGCAGTTCTATGTATTTACATTTTAAATGCATCCTAAACTGAACATGCAGCTATATAGTATCCTTTTGTTTAGGTTAAAAATTATTGGGGGGGAGCAGGGGAAAGGCGTGAGCTTTTTTGTTCTTGAGGTGTTTTGGGGCTTTTTTTTGTTAACCCCTCCTCTTATCAGCTCAGCTATTAAATATTGTGGCTCTGCAGCTATCAGTCTCTGATCAGCACAGTTAGTGCATTTTACCTTCCAAGGAAGTGCACTTTCAGCCAGCTGGAGCACGAAAAATGTAGGAGCTGGAGAAAGTCATAATTGAAACAGGCGACTGCTCCAGTACAGACAGGAAATAAAAGGAAGACGGGGCCCTTCAATGGATTAAATTAGATGTTTCAAATTCAGACAGTATCAGGAAAAAAGAAGACTTATGTTAGAAAAAAAAAGGTAACAGTAAGTTCATTCAGCTGAACACCCAGCCCTCCCTTCTTCCCCCCCTTAACATGTGTTTTTGCTGGAATCTTACTCTGATACACTGAAGGGTAGAAACTATACAGGCTCCTCTGCTTGCCAAACAACAGACTAGTAGGTCCCTGTACTAATGTTATACTATCTAAATTTTCTGCCTCTTCAGACTGTCTTTCGGTATTCTCTTTCTGTAAATTAACCATGAAATTACGTTGGGCTGAGGAAACAAGATTTCAGCTGCCTAGTAGTTAGAAAGAAAAGTATATTGTACCTAAAGCAAAAACTTAAATTGTATGCATTTCCTGCATATTAGTTTGAGATATGCTTATTACACCTCTCTATATATAGTATATGTTTATGTACATAAATTATATGTACAATTCTTCCATTCAGACTACTTCCTTCTTGCTGTAGAGCCACCACCTAGTTTTGCTGACTTGCACAGTTTTATCGTGCCTGCAGAGTTTTCTCCTTAGTTGTTTGTGCATGAATATGTATAGAACATGATGACAAAGTATGAAGATTTTTTATTAGCTCGGGGTTTAAAATGGTAAAATTTTTTATTAGTAGCTATACATGAGCTCTTATGGGTCATTCCAAGATGGTGCCACTGAAACCCCTATGTTATGCTACACCATCACGCAGTCAGTGAATCTGTATGCAACTGGTATGTATGCAACTGTTTCTGTATGTTTGTTTGATTTTAATAGTACATTACTGGAGCTATTATTTGTATTCTTTCATCTTTGCTATAAGATATATCAAGTTTTAGAAGCATCTAAAAAGACCCAAGGAAATGACTTAACTTTAGAGTTGGTAAAGATTTTTTAAAGTCAAAATGTAATTTTCATTTTGATGAAAAACATTTTTCAGGCTGTAATAAAAAAGATTGTTGGGATTTTTTCAAACAGCTGTAATATCTGCAATTTAAAATATTAAGTAAAGCACACATCAAGGTGGCCCAGAATTTACTAAAGCCTGACCATTTGGATGCATCTTACTGTAAGCCTTGAAGCCTACTAAACTTGGCACTTGAGGAAAAATGAAATCTTTAACTCAGAACAATTAGAGTTTACAAAGCGTATAAATTACAGTAAGAATGCCTCTAATCACTCATTTACCTTCTAAAAATGCCTCAAGGGTTTTGGATTAGAAGAGAACCATTGCAAAGAGTAAGAAGTATCTTAGAAGCAAATGGATATAGAGAAATGTATTTTTTTTATGTTGGTCTTTTTTTCGTGCTGTAAAAAAAAACAGGTTTTAGGCACATGGTTTGTAAACAAAATGGTATTTATTGGAACGACGGGAGTTTTAAAAAGTGAAACAGGCACATGGAAACCTGATAAGGAAGCTGGAGGAGTAGAAGAGGAAAAACTAGATCAATCAGGAGATGAAGAAAATTCCTTAGCTATGTTGTGGTTCTGTGCAGATTTTTGTTCTCTCCAAAATTCTAGAGCTGTTCAAAAGTAAAGAATTTGGTTTAGATAACATCTTCTTTTGAGTTGTATAGGTTCTTCCCTCTTTTAAAAATAAGATTGTTCCTTCTTTCTGTCTTTTGTCAGCTTATGTGCACACTACCTTTTCATAACTATACAAGGGCTAGTTAGATCCTAAAAGAATCAGATGACAAGGAGATAAAACTTGGTAGAACAGTTTTTTGCATCCTTCCTTCTGGTCAAGTGAGGAGGTGCTGGAGGTCTCTGACTAGAAATTATTCAAAATGAGGGTTCAGTTGTTTAAACAAAGGTATATCTGTACTCAGTGTGCAAATTTATGTGTCTTCTGGATTCCTAGATTATTGTTATTCTTTCTGTTTGTTGTTCAGTTTTTCAGTGTTTGTAATGACAGCACTGCAGCAGCATTTTTGTGAAGGAATCTCTCACTGCAATTGCTTTTGTAGTTTGTGCAAATGTCAACAGAGAGGAAACAGACGAGTAGCACAAAGGAATGTAGCCTAGATAGGACTAAAAGTTGTCTGTTGAGCTTAGAAGTTCTGGAAGGTTGCCCAGACATGGGAGAAAACCAGAATGTTTGATTGAATTCTTACTGCTGAGCCATGGGGACAAAAAGTACTACAAGGGAGGTTCTTCTTGGTGATATCCAACCCCAGGGTTTTGGGAGATTGGCTTCAGTGTGTTTGGGCTTTTAGTTGTAGGTTTGGGGAGGAGGAGTGTCATATTTATCAAACAGATGAGAGATGAACAAGACATTTTTTCCTGTAGCTTCATTTTACCTAGGTATGGTTCAATATACATGTGAGGTTGCAGATTTATATAATGCAAGACACTTCTGTGGTATGCAGCTCCCTATCTGGCCATTCCTTTTTTGTCTTAAAAAATAAAGGACATCACACCACCTGTTTTTGCTGTTAAAATTAATCTCAGGAACCATCCCTAAAGTTGGGCTTGAAAACATGTGACTCTGTTAAAGGATACCCCATGTTATGAAGATGCCTTTTATAACCTTTGTTTACATTATTTGAACAGTAGTCATCCAGTGGAAGTATTTTTAAGTAGGCATTTTGGAAAACATTTCCAGTCATTCAGTTCACAACTGACTCTTTGCAAGAAAGAACTATTATATTGTGCTATGGTAAAATATGCTCCTGGGAAAGTATTATTGCCAAATCTGTGAAAAAATTACATGTTTTCTCTTGATATTGTGAGCAAAATACTACTGTGGAGTGTGCCTATGTACTTTGAAACATAGTAGTCATATTTAAGGCTCTGTCTGGGCACAGAAAAGTGAAGATTTGTTTCCTCAGGCCCCAGCTTGGGTGTCTGAAAAGTGGATGCTCCATTTCAATGGCAGCCTTCTCAAGAACTTTTGTACAAAACCAAGCCAAGGCCAGGACTCCCAAAGACTTTGGGAGTGATTGTAGCTTTGTGTGGGCGCAACTAAGCTGCCTTTTTCGTAGGCCTTTGAGGAAGTGAAATGTGCCTCTGAGGCAGCACAGGTTTCAGGCACAGAGTATTTCCTTGAAGAGGCAGACCTTCAGTAGCTACAGCCACAAAAACTTGTGTGGGTGTGAGAGCCCGGAATCGATACAAATGTCTCACTTTGGATTTGTTAATTGTGCTGTGGGATAGCAGCATTTAGGTTTTCTGCCAAAGAGACTATTTGCATGTGTTGATGCAACATACATTGCAGCCAGGGCAGTCTCCAAGTTGTGCTACCAGTAGTAGGTCTAAATCACGGTGCTGTGGCATTCCAGAGGCGAGGAGCTGGTGGTGTGACAACAGGAATGCAAGGAAAATGGTCTGTTCAAAGCAGCGCTCAGTGGCTTGCTTCCATTTGGGACTGGAGATCGTTCATTTGAAGAAATCCTCAGACTCATCACTTACTGACAGATGAGAGGTGCGACCTTCTGTGTTGCTGACAGATGACTGACTGCAGTGGGATGATAAGACCTTGTAATCAACGTGAGTGCTTTGATGAGATGTGCAGCCCCAGTCCACCAACAAGGAAAGGAACTGTGTGTAGGTCCCCAAGATGCTGAACTGAAAGCATCTGAGGATTTCCGACATTGTCTGTTTGTCCAATATTCCTGTGCTACATTTGAAAAATGCTGGAAAAGAAAGTTAGGTTCAGTCTTGCTTCAGTGTTAGCTTCCCTAAAAGTAATCTTCCCTAAAAGTAATCTGAGCTCAGTGAACTGAGAAAGTTGTTGGAAGCATGCTTTTTTTTTCCCATTGTTTCACATTACATTCAGGATTCTGAACTTAAAAAAAATAGGGAAAAATTGGTAGGTTTTTTTTTGTTTTGGTTTGGTTTGGTTTTTTGTGGTTTTGTTTTTGTTTTTTTTTCTGTCAACGGTAAGGCATGTTTGCACCTCACAGGTTTACATCACTTTAAATAATTTATTTCTGCCATAGTCAGCGTAAAAGGTTTCTGCCAGATTAATAGAAACCAGAATCTAGGCCCACAGCTTGCATAGACATTTGTGCAATTCCGTAACAGTTTCTTATACGCCTACAGCAGAAGAATGAATCAAGAATTAATTAGCACATCAGGAGATTCTCACCCCAGCTTCCTGTCTTTCTTTTGTATTTCATTATTATCCTTGCCTTCCAAATTGATGTTACTAGGCATGTAACAATATGTAGCTCTAGCCTGCAGAGGTTGATAGGAAATATTCCTTTACTGTTCCCGTCTTGCAATTTGAGTTCAACTTTTGAGTTTGGTGCCAAACTGCCAGCAATTGCCTGGCTTTGGGAAGAAACAATAACCATGGATTTTTCTCATGACTTTCACCTGGAGTCATAATTTGGGCTAAGTCTGCAGAAAGATATATAGATCTTTGCAAACCTTTTGGCAAACTTGGCTTGAAATTTGTATTTGTAATGAAGCCGAAATCCAGAGGGTATTTGGGAGCTCACTGCAAAAGTTTTTCATGTCTCTGTGGGCATATTGGCTGCAGCAGGTGCCAGCTGGATTGCCTGTTCTTCAGCCTCCTTTTCACAGGCACTCACAAAGCCAGTTTGGGGAGGTGTTCAACAGCACATGTAGGAGCAAGGTGCTGGTAGTCAGTGGAAACCAGGCACCTGCTTGCCCTTTTACCTTAGAAAACTTCCCTCATAAATTTTGAGTCATGGTGAAGTCTTCTAAGTAAGAGCTATTAAGTTGAGTGAGCTTGGGTGGAAAAAAGGCACAAAGCACCCCTGACTGATTAGAGCGAAAGCACATTCTCCTGTCTGAGCTTGCTGACACAAGGAAAAACTGTTTGGGGAAAACACCATTCTCGGGTATATAATGCATTACCAGAAGATACTCACAGCATTTCAGCTGCTCTGTGGTAAATGCCTCCATGTAGGGGTTTTTTCTGCGATAAATGCAATGTAGCGTTTTCTGTGCAGTTTGCATGTATGTTCTGTTACCAGAGTACAGATGGTGTGCTATAGAGATATACCCTCATCTGTGCTAGGGTGATTTGTTCCAGCATCTGTCTCCCTATATACTCTTAAGGACTTTGCCAACCTGAGCTTATCTCCATTCAGGTCTTGTACTCAGCTGTGGTCGGTTGTGTCCTTCAAGAAGCATGTACTGCAGAACTTGAGTTGTGCTTTCAGTTAGGGGGCATCTTTCATAGCACCTGATCTTCTGGCACTGAGTCCTTCTTGATCAGAACACCAGCTCTGGCTCAGGCGAACGGTGTTCCTAGAGTTGCCTATTTTTTTCTGTAATGTGTAAATAACATTTTTTTGACTGCTCACAATCTGATCACCTTTTGTAAAATGTTAAGCCAGTTTCATAGCTGCAGCTGTACATTTGTACGATCTCCCATGCTTTAGATTCTTCTTCCTGGTTTTCCCCATACCTCTGAAAGGTCTCCTAATTTCTCTCTTCTGGCCATAATGTTGTCTCTGACATCACTTCACCCTCTTATACCTAGCTGTGCCCACTTAAGGTGCAGTTGCATTTCAGCAGTGGTTTGTGTGTTCCTCACATCCTTCATCACATATTCTCATCTACAAACCCTTCCTGGGATGAAAATTCTCAGTATTTCAATGTGTCAGACTGTTAATGACATTGATAGTTGATCTGCAAAATGAAGAGAGAAAAGAGACTGTGGCAGACTTTGCTTTCCCAAGTGTAAAGTAAGTAAAAGGCACTGAGGACCTGCGAGCTGATGATGAATGGTTTGATAGCCTTCTGAAAGTTAATTTCCTTTCATAGCTACTTCACAGGGGAAGCAAAACATCTTATTTAAAAATAATTTCTTCAAAAGGCTACATAAAGTAGAGTTCTCCCCTACTTAAAATTATTACTCCTCTCGTCCTGATCGACAGTAATTCTTTGGGGTCTGGTTACAGTCTGCTTAAACTCAGCAGTGCTTAAGTCAAAGTGATATTTAGATTGTATGAGCCAGAGTCTCCTTTTAGGCTGATAAACATCTAAAGTAACCATAGATTTACACCTAGGTAAACCCATGACTTCTAGGGGGCTATTTTGGACTTACACCACTCTAAGCGCGAAAAGAATGTGGCAGTAAATGATGACAATAAAAATGCTTTATTAAGCTGTTGTGAATGCACTAAAGTAATAATAAGCACATCTATTTACATTAGCATCCATTAAAATGTAACACATGCATTAGCTAATAAAAAATAAGGTTTAATGCAGATGCCAGGCTGTGACACTGTTGAACTCTTGAATTTTATCAGCTCTGTGAGATAGGTCCCATTTAACAGAGCTCTACCTCTCATATTTTGGGTGGTAAGCAGGAACTAACAAGTTCTCTGTCCTCATTTTCCAGTTCTAAGCAATGCTCGGTACGTGCAAAGGTCACGATAGTGAGACCCACAGTCTCGCTATGATATATTGGCACAGGACACCAAATGGTGCCTGTTGTATTGACACAAGTCAGCCTCGTAATTTCTCATCTTCTTTATTTATTATGGCATGAACACACTGTCAGTGCTTGAATAATCATGATGAAACTACATGAATGAGTAAGGTGATTGGGATTTGGAATTTATATGTTGCCCCAGATGGTTTGACTTCAGACATGCAGTACCAAACCTGAATTTACCGTTCCGTTTCCAGTATGTGAATTTTAACAAAATTCTCACTTGGTATAATCACAATTTTATATCATTGCACAGTAATAACTGTCTAATATACTGTAAGTTATTGTAGGTCTCTTCCTCTAATTTGTTTGCTGAGAGGAAACAGACTGTTTTTATGGGAGAGAAATGAAGCAGCGTTTCTCAGAAAGCAAAGCGTGCAGATGACCATCTTATTATTAGAAAAGAGGAAACATCAAAAGATGTAGAGCCATTTGTATAATCATCCCAAGCTACTGTGGTCACCCTTTCAGTGAGCCTCCTTCAGTTTTCCCACCCCTTCCCCACATGTGTCCGCACCAGGCCACTGCATGGTCTGCAGTTGCTCACTGTGCAGACCCTGGAAAAAATGCAAAAAAGAGCATCATGCCTGGCTAATCAACCAGCTTCTGCATGGTTTATTTTCCCATATTCCTGTTCCGTTGATGTGCATACCAGCCACATAGTGCCAGGTCTGGACAACAATTTGCCATGTGGATCTTCCAGTCCACCTCCTCTTCCTTGTATAGCGAAATACTTGTTTCTAAGGCAGAACCTACCAGCACCTGAGGCTGCAGTAGGAGTTATGGAACAGCTGCACAGACTGCCCAGAAAATAAGTATTTTGCACATGTTAAATTACTGAAAAAGGAGTAATGTCTAGTGCCCTCAGCATTTTGCAAAGGATTGGACCCTTAATTCAAGTGCACAAGAGTTATTTAATAAAAAGCAGGACAACTGAAATACAGGGGGAAAAAAAAAAAAAGAGAATGCGGGAAGGAGCGAGAGGAGAAGATGTCAGAGATATTAAACTTTTAATCTCATTCTTCTTCTTCCTGAGTGTATTTTCTTTTTTTTTTTTTCTCTTCCTTCTTGTTCTAAAAAAGTACCATCACTACACTAAAGCATTGAGAAAATTGCTCTACAGTCAAGCCTGAGGATTATTACCATACCACATATAAGGTTACATAAAATGAGGTGGTTTTTTTTCCTTAAATCTGAAGATTGTTCATTCACAGAGTTCACGTATTATAATCAAATGTGAACACAGGAAAATGGTCCATGGGATCTATTCAGCCCTCAGTAGAGCTGTAACTTCCAGAGAGGTGGGTGGAAGTCAGGATTGTACCATGGCAGGAGAATAGAAGCCCTTCTGTTCTGAGATGGACTTATCACATGGTTAGCAGCTGGAATTTATGTGAAGTCTTATTAAATAAAACAGCAGTAACCAGTCACCTACTGCTGCAATATACTTGGAGGTACAGTACCTGAATTTTTTCAGAAGCACTTGACCTCTCTGCTGCTTCTGCATCTTTGTATTTTCTCTTGCTCATAGTTGACAGGTTTGACCTTCTAGTAAACTTTTATTCTTGTTTATATTACAACTTAGGATCATGACAGTTTAAGGGTTTGAATTACATGATTGCAGGTTTGTAAAAAGAAGATTAAGACATGCCCAGAGAAGGTCTATTAAATGTAAAAACATTTAATATTAGGTTTTATTTTCTTAAGTTGATTTTTATGCACATATGTGTTTATACACATACATATTTAAATATGTATGCATGTGTACATACATTTTTTTGCCTAAGGAACATATTGAGATGGTGGGTAGAACATCTGGAATAATTGTGTAGAACAGAAGTGTGAATGGAAACAATACTGTACTTGCATAATAACACAGGATATTTCATTAAAACAATTCCAGCATATTTATAGTTCGCAAATTACAACACTTCAAGAACAGATCTCCATATGGGAGCACTTAGTCCTTTGAAATATTATATTATTTTTAATTGTGTCTCATTCAGTGAAAGGATTATAATTTTGAAAGCAGTGGGGTCACAGCACACCAAGCCACTACGCAACCAGCAGAGAAATCCCCAGATTATTGATGTATCCCTTGGTAATGGTAATTTTTATATTTTATAGAGTTTATTAGTCTCATACAGGAGGTGCAAAGACTGGGCTGTTTGCTGAAGAAGGGAGAAGAACTCTACAGAGTGGCTGTCCTCATTCCCTGTACCTTGCCCTGAAGTAGCACCTCTTCCTGCAGGACCTCCAGGGGCTTTAGAGCTAGACTTCCCTGACAGAAAAGGTGGCATGTTTTTGGTTTAATGCTAGCAGAACTAGAGACCTCCCAGCCCACCCCTCCTTCCAGAATTTCAACCCAGGTTTTTTTTCTTTTTCTGAGATACATTATAGAGGTGTCAGTGGTGGAGAGAGGTAGGCTTCTCAAAACCTGGAGACTGCTCCAGAGAGATGCCTCCAACCTCAGCTAGAAGAGAAACTGATAATTAAACCTACACACCTGTTTTGGATCGTGGTATAGGAAAAAGAAAAAAAAAAAAAAAAAGGGCATATCAGATAGTCCATATATTGTCATTTGCTTGCACCGAGCTTGTCTGTGACATTTTCTGTGGCTCATGGCAGATGGAGGTGCTGGTGGCAGGACAGCCTGCCACTGCCTCACCGCTGCCTGCCATTCCTGCCAGACACAGGCAGGGAAGGCAGGTCCTCTAAGGCAGGTGAGTGACCAGATTAGCATTTTTTCATGTGCATATAAATACAGAGGAACTGAAAAAAAGCTGATTCACCTGCCTGAAGCATGTGTTGAACTTACAGTGATACGTGTTAAGTCAGCAGGGGAGGATAAGTTACAGGTGAGTGAATGGCAAGCAATGAAAGAGCAGAGTGGCGCTAAATATGAGTTTCTTGCTCCCAGATTCTGCTGGGTTTCTCTCTGTGCATGCTATTAAGTGAATGAAAAGTCCATCTGAAGAGTACGTCACACCATGGTAAAAGACTGCTTAAATTCCTGGACAGGATGCCCATCCCATAGCTAGGGTTTTTTCTGGAGGAACCAGTTGACACTCTCATTCTCTCTCACTTTTAGTATAAATGGGCCAAGTGTCTCCCAGCTAGGCTGAGGAAAGCTAAAGAAAAACTCAGAAATTAATTTGTGCTTTACTTTTTGTTGTTGGATTGCAAGGCAGTAAAGTTGGTAAAAGCGTATTGTTTGTAACCTGGCCTCAGCTCACAGCAGGCAGCTCCGATAAGCTACGCCTGGCCTGAAGAGAATGTTATCTAAACAGCAAGTGGTTTATTTCTCTGTAAATACGGAAAGGGATTGATACAGACCTGTTGAAGTAAATGACTATTGTTAAATGTTTTTCTCCTTATGGGAAAAACTGGACATCCATTTTCTGGTATGGCAGATTAAACTCTGCGTGAAGTATAAGTTAATATGTCACTGCCTATCAGTGGGTCTGCTCCCCTTTGGCATGCCTGGGTCATTAAAATTGTATACAGCATGCCTGGGGAACCCATGCCTTCTCTCTTAAAGTTTCCTATCCATTACAGATGTCTCAATAGAGTCCACATACTTTCCACATCTCAGATGTTACTATCTCCTATTTATTTCAGAAACTATTTAAAGATAATGTTTTGAAAAAGAAAGAAGAGCCCTAATCTTTTCTCAGTAAAAACTTAAGCCACTTTTTCAGAAGACTTTTCTACTGCTGTCACTGTCTCCTTCATTGCTAATTCATTTTTTCCACGTCCTACATTTCCTCAACATTTGTGTGGCACATCCAAGCAGGAGTAGGTCACCAGTTGTTTCGTGTTTTTTTTTTTAATCTCTGTGCATATTAACCTTGCAGAGAACAGCAGGAAAGATGACTTCATTGTAATCTGTGTAATAAAACTTGAAAGTCTGAAGCACTCGTTTAACCTGCTAATTAATGTTTTTCCTTGCAAGCCTCCCTTTAATCAGAGAGTTTAGCTATGGATGTTAATTTTAGTTCTTCATCTGAAACGTGATGTTTCATGCTTCTTCCTTCTTCTCCCAGTTACCATAACCCCCAAACCCATGAAATGACATAAAACAACAGAAAACTTGGTTTCAGGTGTTCAATTCAAGCTTATTCTCCTGACTTCTCCAAAACATGGCAAGGCAAACCCTCCTTTCCCCATCACACTTGTCCATCCTGTCTTCTGGGTTCGTCATTCATCCAAGGGTCACAGGAAGCAGGCTAGGAAGAGGCTGAGGAGTTATGTGAGTGTGGTGTGTATGGTTTTAAGGATCAGAATGAGAAGGGAAAGTTATCATGTCACATGAGCCTGGGGCCAGCACTGATGCCAAATATTAAGCTGCAGTGCCAAAGCTAAATTAGGATTTTTTTTTGGTTTCACATAAGGAGTGTGAGTGTGTCTCCAAGACTCATTTGAGTCGGGCATGCATCTTTTCTCTGTCATTTTATCATGGTTATGTTAGTTGTTCAGCGTAACAACATATGAACAGTTCACAAAGAAAAACGGGAAAAACAGAGAGGACTGGCAGCCTGTCTACAAACAATCTGAACACTGTTTAACTTCAGTCCGTTTTAATTTTTAATAATTACAGCATGTTTTTTTGTTTGGGAATCTACTTTCAAGTTTGCTTTTAATCACACAGGCTAGGAAGCTTCAGTTATGTCTTCAGTAACATTACTGCTGCTTGCAAAATTGTTCTTTCCAGGAGAAAAAAAACATCAGTGACAAAAGCCACAGAAAACAAAACAAAACCAATGTTTTTCAAAGGTCTTTTCCCATCTTCCTGTACATACATCTCATCAGCTCTTCACAACTTTTTCTAGGTTCCTTCCAGGAAGTACTATCTAAATTACTGTAATGTCCTTTTCGATATCTCAGCTTTAGCATCCCAGAATGTTTGCATTTAGTGAAATGTAAATAAGAAGAGGAAATTATTAAAAAACAAAACACTTGTGACATCATGACAATTAGTATAACAATGGAGCCCAACTGTATTAAAATCATTATTGGGGATGAATTTTCCCAGCTTGCTCCCTAAGGAAAAAGCCCCTTTTACCTTTCCATCATTCCTCAAAGTCTTCTCCAAAACTACACTACACAATTGTCTTTTGCAGCATACTGAGCAAACCCTCAAAAATGAGGCTATTTTAGTTGATGTCTAGTGAGTTACATCCTCATGAGTATTCTTCAGAACTTTGCCAGCTTACAGAGTAGATTTATCAACTTCTTTGCTGATAAAATTATTTTATTTTGATTTATTTCCATCTTTCAAGCTATGTAAGTTAGCTGAAGATGGGATAACATTAGGAATTTATTTCTATTATGCAGAACATCTCCTCTATCTTCCTGCTGACTTTCCAGCACTTGATCTGCCTTAGTTATTTTGACTGTTACTGCATATGTGTTTGCTATCAACCTCTTCTGAAGATACTCATTGGAGTTGGATTTTGTATACAACACATCATGTTCCTCTTTCATTCTTAATTAAATGGCAGATATTCTTCCCATTTAAAGCAGTCAAAGATTAATTTGCTTCCTTACCCATCCATACTTCCATATGCTAGGTTTCTAGTTCACTGTCACTCCAGATTTTCTTTCCTTTACTCTGCAGGTTTGTTCCTTTTTCTACATAATCTCTATTGAATCCTTTTGAAGATACCTTCAGGGTTTTTTTCTGATAGAATGATAAAAGCTTTAGTCATTTGGTCTTAATGAGATTTCCCCCGGTGGAAGGGATATTTTGGCCATCTCTTGAGAATCTGAGCTTGCTCAGATTGATGAGGCTTCTTCTGTGCAGGCAGGCTGACATTAGCCAGTGGCTTCTTTGCAACATCTGTGCTATGCAGAGGAACTATCAAGCCAGGAAATCAACACTAGTCCAAATGGCAAACCTTAGGGCCAGCTCCTGTGGCCCCAGGTCCTTGTGCCGAGGCCCTCAGCATAAGTGGCATCTCTCTTAAGTTACACAAATAGTAAGTAAGGTGTAAGGAGGTAGAATCTAACATTCCCAAAAAAACAAAGTGTGGAACCGGGTGCTACATTTGTCCCTGAGAGATCCAGCCAAGTCTATGGTTTTACAAGCTTCCTCCATATCCCACTTCTCCAGGACAATGGCTTTTTTAGGACAGGCTGGTAGGTAGGATGGCTGTTTTAAAGGGAGCTACACCACATCAGAGCACTGCCAACTCCCTCATCCTTTCCAAAATCACTGCTGATCCCTTTTGGGGCTAAGGTATTTGTCTCTCTGTTGCAAGAAAGTTCTATTCATAGTTTTTTGAGGTGTGCTAATGAATCAGTTGCTCTCACACCTGGTTTTCTATTCATTCAACGGCAGCATTTCTTTCAAGTGATATATGTAATTGTAACTGCCACTTTCCATATCTTACCTGGTGGATGTTACACAGTAGTCATGCACAGAGCTGCTCTTGAAAGCTTGATTATGTTGTACAAGCAGCCTCAGAACAAGAATGCCCTTCAGGACTTTGAAAGAATGAAACTGCATGGTGCTTTCCAGAGGGCTCTGCAATGTTTTACGATAGCAATCAGTTCCTGTAATTCAAGCCCATGTTTAACAGTTAGTACAGCTTAAGCAAATTTGAAATATTCAGTGTGGCTCATTCCAGCTGGTTTTAGGAACAAGCTTTGCTTGAGGATGCTTTGTCAGGATAGCCCAAGTGGCAATGTGGGTCCCTCATACATGGGTAGTGGAAATGAGGGAGTCCTGCATTGAACTTCTGAGCTTCCATGAAACTTGCACTGGATCTCTGTCCTAGAAACCTTTGTGTATGTGTCTTAGAGTACCAGCACCCAAATGTAGAACAAAGAGAGAGAGAAAACATACGTTTACATGGGAACTGAAAACATTATGGGATTTATTCATTTAAGTGTGTGGCTTTTTCTGTAAGCTCAGCTTGTAGAAGTTTTTGTTTTGTTTTTTCCTGCTCTGAAAAGTTTTAAATAATAAAAACAGAGAGGTAGCATATCTGCAAGAAGATAAATAGCTTTGAGACTAAAATGAGAGACATTCCTAAAATGTGGAACGCTTGACAGGTATGCTCCCTGCAGGAGCTAAATGTGGTTGAAAAAAAACCACGTCATATTGGAAATAAGGGCTAGTTTATCCCCACACTGGAAGAGATCCCAATAATCTTTTAAGTACTGAAGAATTCAAGGAGTTTCAGAAATCTCTCATCATTGCCGGATTGACTGTTGTCATACAGGAAAATCATGAGGGGTTTGGCAGCTAAAGGAAAAGGATGCTTTCTCTTTCTCTCTGACAGCCTGCACACAGTGATTCATCTTGTCTGAGGGAAAGGAAAACCAAAGCAGTAGGGTTCTAGTCAGAAATTAGTCACTGTGAGACAGTGTTCGATCAGTGGCCCAGGGCCAGGATTTTTTTGTTTTGTTTTCTTACCCAAAGTCATATGACTTACTCTCCATCCTTGTTGTTCCTACTAGTGTCCTTCTAGTGGGACACTTGGGCTCTTAAATCAATTAGTTTTAATCCTTTACTTTGCAGATAAGGGAATTTCATTGTGGATTTGAAACTCCTGGTCAGCATCAGAGATGCTCTTCCTGTAGTCGACAGTATTTCAGAAGAGGTAGTGGTGTTCCCATCAAATAAATAAAGTTCCTTTCATGGTCTTGGTCATTCACATTTTCCCAGCTTACACGATGAGTACAAATGAACTGGAACAGTGTGATATGTTAGTTGGGTGGAAATTGGGGGGGGGGGGGGAGGCGGGCGCAGAGAATGGAAATGAGTTTACTACTGCATTTATAGTTATTTTAGCTTGAATTTTTTACAGAGGTAGAATTGTGCTAAAACATGACATTATGAGTTTGGGAGACTAACATTCATGTAGCTACTATGCGAAAAGTGGTATCTGGCAGATGGGGACAGTAATGATCTACACTGTTGCAGCCAAACTGTGTGACAGCCCCAAGCAGTATACTCAGGCAGTGATCAGCTCCCCTTGAAGGTGATTTTGTTTCATATTTTCATTTCCTTAGCACCTTGTTGTATTCCTACATATTCTGTTGACAGTGTTATAGAGACCCAGACATACATTATTTCTGCTTTTCCCAAGATCCATGTTCACACAGAGGCTGTGAAGAAAGTGCAGTCAAGGCCCTCATGTGCTGCTAAAGAAGAAAATTGAGAAATGCTCACATTGAGCTGTGAGTTTATTACAGAAGGTTCCCTGAGTCCTTTTCATCTCACTTGAGTGGTTTTTCTTCTAAATAACACTTTTTGCTGTGCCATGCTTTTGAGCCATGAATATTCACATTGAGAGCAGCTTAACAGTGCTCTGCTGTTCATGGAGATGAGATTCTTATTGCTGTTTCGTCTGATGCTACAAGAAGATGATGGGCTTACAAATGATCTGGAAATACATTTTGCACATCAGAGGAGGCTTTTTAGGTGTCTGGACACTAACTGTCTACTTACTTCAGTACGCTTCCATGGAAGACAGTTTCTAAGCATATTGCTTTTCAAAACACTGCCCATGGTGATTTGCCTTCAGACAGTAGAGTGACTGTAAACCTAAAGAGGGGTTTGTTGTGCTTTCCCCTTGAAAATGCCTTTTCCCTACCCAAACAATATGTTTTGTAAAGAGGGGGAAAGAAGGGCCTTTCCCCTTTTCCTGAGCACAAGAAATAAGAAGAAAACCAAGGTGATGAATAAGCATTTAAGAATCACACCACCAAAAAGCAATGCAGAGCAAGGTAACCAGGCTAGCCACATGCACACAAGTTTCAAAAGATTTTATGGGCAAAATTCAGTTCTTTAAAAATCCTGTGAACCACAGTGCCCCTCTGCAGTAGCAGCCCAAATAGTGTTTTCTCTTTGCTTGGATTTGGAAACATGAATGTCAAAGCTGGTTTTCTTTATTTGTGTCGCAATGGAAGAAAGTTCACTCAGGAGACAGAAGAAAGAACGAGTCTGGGACGTGAGGCACAGACAAGGGCTATAATGGAAATTAATTGGGTAGCATGTTAAATAATATTACTTTAATCCTGCAGCTTTAGGCAGTTGAGCTGAATTTCTGGTTTATGGCATATTTTACAAACTAAAATATTTTAGGACTTGGAAACTGCTTGGCTTCAGTAGTTCAGCTCAGGAAATATGCTTCCATGCTATCAAATGCAGCAGTCTGTACTCTGTATTATTAGCCATGGTACATGCAGACAGTTCTCCTTGTTTGCTATCTCTGCTGAACCTTTCACATCAGCTCATTTATCTTTCAGGTGTTATAATAATTGACCCTCAATCAGTATTCCATTATCCTAAGCAGGCAATTATCCACATTGTCACTTTTGCATTTGCTCTTTTGACCCAGAGGTCACAGAAGCCTAGTGTAACTGAATCCAATGAAATTATTCCCTTACCTGTCATATAAATAGTCATCCTAGCAAAATGAGACCCATGGGGGCTTTTGCTGAGGTGTTGAGAAGGCCAGTCTAACTCGATCCTTTATTCTGCTCTTTAAGGAATGCAGTACTGTTTTGGCACTCTATCAAAATAAAACAAAGTTCCATTTTTTTAGCCTTTTTTTTTTTTTTTTTAAGTGAGCACCCCTGCACTTACAAATGTTTCTTTGTGGCCCACTTTATTGAAATTTCCATTCAGGTCTTCCATCTGTTAGCTGTGTTTACCGCTATTCCTGGGGAAAAAATTCTGTGTTTCACCTTCATTTGGGGGTGTAAGGTCATAAAACTGTCTGGATTATTTCAGCTATATTTATACCTAAGTTAATATTACTTCTTTAACAGGTTTAAAGCTTTTAATTCCCCAGTTCATTATTCATGGTGAGTGAACTGAAGTGAACGAAGTTTTTGTGTTATAAAGAGGAAAGCTTTTGGTATTCAAAAAGTGTTCTGCAAATGTGAATTGTAACCCTCTTCACCCCCGCACCCCAATTCCGATTAGGTTCATGTTTCACTACCCTCCCTCCCTTCACTGCTCACAGCCACCAAATGCCATGTTTTATTTAACTGGCTTCTGTGAACAGTTTGCATGGATACACACTAAGGTTATTTTTACAAATATGCTTGTTGTACCCTTCTCCTAAAAGCTGGCAGAGTGGCAGGGTCCACTGACATGAAGTGCACTCACACAGGCACAAATTATAAAGCCCACCTCATTTACATGGTATTGAAGTATTAGTATCAGGACATCATGGAGCCTTTGGTATATAACTATCCCAGAAAGAGGGGATTATTCCTGTCGCATTGGAGGGAGACTATACGTGAGAGAGGTGGAGGGATTCTGCTGAGGTTGCACGTGGTAAAGGAGGGAAGCAAACCTTGTTTTTCCCAGCTGTCTCCAAACATGGAGCAATGCATGAACCAAATGTGTCATGGTTCCCTCCTAGCTGCTGTGTTTAGATGTATGTATTCTGAAACACATGGGACTCAAAGTGAAGAGGATAAGCCTTGCTCTGATGTGGGCCTTAAATGTGTTTGCATCTAGCTGCTGAGTTCCAGCCTAGTTCTCTGTCCCATCTGTTCTGTTTTGCTAGAAAGAGATAGTCAGCACCTTGAAACACTGACCTGGCACCACTCCAGCAAGAAACTGGGAGCTGAAGTGAGAACACAAATGCAATTTATTTTTCTTTGTTGAAATGTGCGTATTTTCCCAGTGGCAGCACGACTCAATAGTTTGAAATAATGTTATTGAGAGACAAGAGTGGAGTCCCAGTGTGAATACTCTGTGCACAGGCCCTAAAGCTTAAGCCAGCAAATGTCTGGACAATATTTAACTTGTTATTTCTTTTCTTAAAAAACAAAACAAAACAAAACAAAAAACCACCACTGGTCAGGATAGTTTGAACCTTTCTCTGCCTACTTGTTTATGAGAACAATTGCTCTTGCATCTATTATTGTATTGCTTTATAGCAACACACATTTTCCACTCAGTCATTTGGGCTTGTACTTTCTTTGTCATCTTTGTAACATCCTCTCCTGATACCTTCAGTGGAGGTAGTGCTATGTTTTCCTTTAGGTGCAAAAGTCTGTTCTGCAAATAAGAGGACAGAATTGGCCTACCCACTGCAGTCTGTGCAGACCAAAAGAAGGTGTAAGTGGTGGAGGTATTGTAAGTGTTGTAGGAAAAATTAGTACGTCTCTATTGTTAAAATAAAAAAAAATCCTCTGGACCCAAGACAGCTGTGGAAGTCTGCATCATACCTGCTGCATATCAAACTCTCTCTTTGTCCTAAGAAGCAGCTATCTTTAATTTTAACTGTGCTTAGTTCTCAGATAAGTGGCAGCAGCTTAAAACCATTAAAAAAGGATTTTGGCCAAGAAAACTTATTAAAAAGAAAAACAACAACAATAACAACAAACAACTTGACATAACAAATTATGACCAGGAGAGTATCTCAGAGGCAAAACTGTTTCAAGGTAAAAATCAAACCAAATTATCAGAAGGCTTAGCCGAAAATCCCTAAGCAATTAAGCAACTTGCAAAGAAATCTATCATTTTTGCATGTTCTTTGGAAACAGGCAGTGTTAGAATGATGTTGCTGGCTTATGGTAAACAGCTACACTGAGTTTATAGTGGCACTTGGTGGCATCTGTACTCTGTTTGTTAAGTCCCAAGCAAGGAAGCCACTTTGAGGGGGAAAAATTGGCCCCAACTTTTCCTCTTACTGGCAGCAGGAAGCTGAATGGGAATTCAGCTGGCCCTTGAGTGGCTAGTTTTACGCCAGAAATTGCATTTGCTGGATACAGGGAGTATTTTAAGGTTCAGCAAGACCCTTGCAATGACAGCTGGCGCTCAGCTCTGTGCTGTCATTTCTGGACACATTGCTGTCTGGAGACAGCAGGCAAACCCTGGAGATTTTGGTTGGAGTCTCACAGCATGTAAGGCTCGTGCTCATCAGCCAGAGAGCTTTGGCCTGTTCCCTGTCTTTTTTGTATTAAGATGGATTAGACTTTATTCTGGCTTTCTTGTTTTCTAAGTTTTGGGATAGTAAGTCTTCCAGAAGTGTCCTCAACAAATGATTAAAGACTCAATCATTTGGTAGCTGTCCACTTCTACCTGAGAGGAAGGGATCTCAAGTCACCTGCAACTATTCTGGATGACAGAAATCATGTAGCAGATAGTGCTGGGCTGGATCTCTGATAACTTGATAACAGAAGTTTATCTTTAAAAAAAAAAAAAAAAAGCTAATCTTGTGCATACACCAGCAAATATTAGTGTAACTTTTCCTTTCTTTGTAAAACAGATTTTGTAGAATCAGCAGACTTTTGTGTGACTACATTGCCTTGGGAACAGACTAGTATACTAGCATGTACAAACCATCAAGTTTCACTCTGGCCTCAGCCCTGACCTATTGACTGACTTTGAACGAGTCCTCTCATTTTCCTTTCTCTTACTTTCCCCATCAACAAAATAATAACAGATATCAATTTTCAAGATGTACTGGGGAAAAGCATTACAGATATAGAGGGCATTTTTGTATCGCTTATTACAGCTAGACTTGCATATAAACTTGTTTTGATACCAAATTGATAAATGAATAAAAACGAAACAGCTTTCCACAATACCCATGATAGTCTATCTCTAGCTTAAATACTTTACCTGTCATAATATCTTTCAGTCTGGGCTTTAAAATAATGAAACATATGCTACCAAGATGTAGTCTCTTCTTGCACAGGGGTAGGCTCCGCATATGCTAGCCTATTGGAGGGAAAGAGATGAGCTTAATTTTTTGAAGTTTTTCATATCTGCATTTTATATGTGAAAAGCCATCTCCGTTCCCGCAAATGTATAGCAGGAACAAAAAAACCTACATACACACCTCATGCAGAGTAGACAAATTTTGCAAATCCATATGCAGCCTTACTGAGGATTCTCATGTGCTCACTCTCCACTTTAATAGCACAGAAAATTATTTTTGTGGTCGCTCATCTTACAAAACTCAAGGCCTTCCAGCACCTCTGAAGTCATGGCCTGCATAATTTATGCAACCTCTCTCCCACCCTTCCACTCTCTTTCTTTGACTTAGTTGATCTTTTTTATACTTTGCATCAACTTGCTTTATGTCCTTTAGGCGTATGGAAGAGCAGCAGGGTAGTGTGTGCTGAAACAAAGAGATAGAGCAAGGAATTCAGGTTACGCTCCATAATACGCAAGTAGCAAAGCCAGAAATTGAGGTAAAACCACGTATCTCTCTGTTATAAATGCAGAGTAGCATGCATATAATAAAATTTAAAATAAAAATAAATAAAATAAAATACCCCAACACAACAAATCAAAACACTGCACACGCAGACACACACACACAGAGCTCTTCCCTTGGGGAGAGGATGAGAGGGAGAATGGAGAAACCACAAATGAGAGAGGTTAGTCATGTTGCTTAATGAACTACTGGAAGCTTTTCAGATACTCTGGTGATGAGGGAAATGTACATAGAACAGTATAATGTTTCTCAGCTGATATTATCTAGGAGTTCAAAAGAAGCAGCAGCACAGTAAAACAGCTCTCTGGTACATTATTAAAAGGTACCTTGAGCTTTCCTGCTTGACAGATATTTCTTGTTTTAAGTTACACTTCTGCTTCCATTATTTAGACCCAAGACAACAAAGTAGTAATTGAGCTACTGACTAGTTAACAAAATGCGTTCATGCAAACCAATTATTTTACAGTAGAGACAGCTTGTTACTGTTATACCTCTGGCAATTAAAGTCCTCAAAAATGACAGAATTCTGTATTTATCTAATCTCTATTTTTTTAATTTTATTTTTGTAATATCTCACTGGTTTGTACAATGAACAATCAGCCACCTCATTTTGCAAGTGCACAGCTGGAATGAAAATCTGCATTGTTACTTTTAGGCACTAAGAAAGAAGATTATAATATTTATTCTTCTTACTCTCAGTGTAATGTATGTTTTTGTGTTTTGCATTATGCTGACTAAACTAGTGGAAATAATCTGTGTCATCTCAGAAGTTGTTCTAATCTGCTATTTTGTACAGTCTCTTGTTGGTTAGATTGCCTGTAAGAGTGCTTGAGCAACATCAGCCCTGTGAAACCTGGATGAAACCTCATTTGTATCTAAATTTAGTGTGTCTCTGTAGGGTGTTTTGTTATGTAAAAAGAAGTATGAAATTCTGATCAAAGTTCTCCTTGCAGAGGACAACCATTCACTGATGCTGGTAGCTGGATGTCAATACTGGACACATGGTCTCGTTGAAGAGCCCATTGAGTGTCACTGGAAAACTATGACATGAAATTCTTTCTTCTATAAAACCACTCTGAATTTTTGGAAAAGTTTTGATGCCCAGGCTTTGCTATTGCAACAGCTTAGTGGTTTACACTTGATACATGTCATTAAAGATATGTATGAATCACATTTCCTGTTATGAAAAAATGTGAAAACTAGATGAGGTGTGAGCTGAATTTTAAGTCATTACAGTAGTATTACGCAAGACTATCAACAGAGAATGAAATATATGCAATGCAGTCAGAACTGCAAGGAAGATGAGGATCATTGTGGCTGCAGGAGTGGATGACATAACAGGGAGCTACACACACTGGATCCTGTGTGCTCTGACGCCTGAGGTATCCAACTCAGATGCTTCAGAATCCCTCGGTGCCTTGTCACTTAAAATCAGCAGAGGTTATTTAAAAATTTAGTCTCTTATTTTGAAGAGTGCATTAGTGAACTTATGGAAGATCATCAGCTATTTTATGGAGCTAAGTTTGATGGTAACCCAAGAGGCAAGAATTTCTGTTTGTAAAATCTGCCTTTATTTGTGATTCATCTCTGTCTATGCATTCCCACATTCCCTATGCCATTTTGCCAATTATTCAACCCAGGTGCTACTTGACCAGGAGCTGATACTTCTGTTCTCATTAAAAGCGTGGTGGCATCTCTGATGACCTCCCGTAGTCAGGGGCTGAGATCTAGGTCTCTTACAGAACAGTGCATCTCTGATGACACACATCTTCAAGGCTGCCAAACTGCAGGAACCCTCCCTCAAACAGTGGCATAGCAGAAATCTGGCAAAGACTGCTATGCCCAATAAACTGTTATCACTAAAGCCTTTCTTTGTATTTTCCTACCTTTCCTGTACCTTGGATTTAGCAGTTACACACGTGAATTGTATTATGTGTGTTACATTATGTTAGCTTAAGTAGGTATGTTTTAAAGATGAGGTTGAGTGTAATGTCAGCAATTAATTTTAAGCAGGCATTGTCTCTTATAAAGGAAGGAAGAAATTGGGTTTGGGTGATTTTTCCTTTTTTTTTTTTTTTTTTTTCTTTTCTTCTGTAACCCACCTCTGGCTTCTTTTCCTGTAGAAAAAGCCATGTGTGTGATCCTTTTCCCCCTTCATTCTCCTGCTCAGAAATATATCCCAATTTAAACATTAGCAAAATCAAACATTAACATAGGAGTTAATGTTTTAAAATAATGACCTCCTGCCGGAAGCCTGTTGATCCTGACATGCTGCCAACTACAAAATCTAAATGAAGTTAGAAGCCAGAAGAAAATAAACTTACTCTATTTTCATTCTCCACTAACATCTTTTGCACTATCTGAAAACTTGATCACTACATTTTATGGTACTGAGTTCTTCTTTCAGTAATGGATTGCAGGTGCCATTTTTCTGCTAAACGATATTGAGGCTACTTAGTTCTATTGTTTGGTTTAATTTCTTGAGTGAGTGATTTTGCCAGGTGATCAAAGTTTCTAATTCCCATTCTTGCAAATAACAGTGAAGGGAATTGAGACCCCTGAATATGAACTTTGGAGAGATGGTAGGTATTACAAATCCATGTAAAATAAAAGCACCAAATCATTTAAAATATATATATGTGTCCATGAAGACACTGTCCAGAAACACCACAACAAGTAATTGCAGTGATAACTTTCTTGGAATTATATAGAATATAATGTCTAAAAGTAAATTAGAAGGTTTGTGATAAAACAAGCCTGGGAATTAGCAGCAGATAATTCCAAGGCACATGGTATCCCAGAGTTTGACCACCACATAGACATTAATGATGACCCTGAGCACAATTTTTAAAACTGAGTGGGTGATTTTTGGCCTTTGAAGCAGAACTTGGACAGCCTATAGTGTATTAGTGGTATACATAGCACAGCAGTGGGTTGTTTTATTCTGGAGAACACTTCATAATGATGTAAGAGGTAATAAGCAGGATTATGAATGCAACTGGGAGACATTACTGTGAATTTTAATTTTGGGTTTACTTGGCTTCGGCACATGATTTCATTTCCCATAGACAATCCAAATTTACTATAAAAACTACCATGGGACCTGGATGCATTCACTAATGTAGGGTGTGGCAATTTCCTGTCTGTCTGATTTTAAATTGTGATTAGTATCTACTTCTCTTATGGAGGTTGCTTCACTGATCATTATTTAGAATGTATTTTTAAAATAAAATTGTTACAAAGGCTTAATACGGTATGTGCTTAGAAAACTTACCACCAAACCACTAAAAATATATGCATGTGTCCATAAAGACATTGTCCTGAAATGCCACAAGTAATTGCGTAAGAAGCATACAATTATTTTATCTATAACAACCTTTCTGTCTGTTCTCCTAGGACTAATTCACAGGAAAAGAGTTTGCTTTTTGTAGTTTGAATTGCTATTTATGAGGCTTGATATAAGTGTGAGATTTTTTACAATGGAGTTGGATAATATAAAATAAAGTAAAACCATTTACTATCTTTATGGGTGATGATGTCAGTCTTAAATAGCTAAAGCATACAGAGCGTGTAAAAATGTAAAGTGTTATTTCATTTTAAAATGATAATCAGAATAGTCTCTCTTAGTTTTC
Organism: Nesoenas mayeri; assembly: GCF_963082525.1. Classification (NCBI taxonomy): domain Eukaryota; kingdom Metazoa; phylum Chordata; class Aves; order Columbiformes; family Columbidae; genus Nesoenas; species Nesoenas mayeri. The sequence continues at coordinate 88,940,784 of NC_137543.1, forward strand.
ATTCAGTATTTTCCCTTTCAAAGCATGCTACTACTTCACAGGTCTCAATTCAGGGAAGAAATTCAGTCTGGACATAAATCTAATTAAAGTCAACAGATTTAAACCCCTTCAAGCAACAAACATGTACTTAAGTTTTTTGCTTAATTGTGGTGGAGTAAGAGTATGTTTAAAATTAAGAACATACACAGCTATTTTGATGAACCGGAGATTTATCTTGGAGCATCAAACCTACTACGGAAAATTCATAAAGTAAGGATTGCCTCCTAATTATTATACTCATTTTAGCAAGTGCTGTAATAATAGGAACAAATTTACATAGTATTTACCAAGAGGTAAGAACATCTGTATGATTTTAATGGCATGGAGCTGCAAACTGAACACACACAAACAACATCTGAAGAAAAATGCTTACGATCCTACTTGTGAAATGATTATGGAAAGATGATGGCTTAATGCTTTTCATAGGACTAATATAGCGTAGTGTTCTAAACAGCTATAAAAACTTTCTGTTCACATTGTTGACGTATGGTAAAATGTTATATAGAATCTAATTGTAAAAAATTTCAAAGGGATTTTGGTAGATACCACAATGTGATATAAAATAGAAGATCTGCCAGCTTTCTGTTAGCCCAAAGATGGGATATACTCTTCGATGTTTCTCTGTCTCTGCCTGCCCAATAGCCCACAATAATCTGGCTGCATTAGCAAGTGTCTGTGCTGTGCTGCATCCTTCTTCTTCCTCAGTGTCATTCCCGGGTCTGAGTTATAACTGAAGAAGTATTTAGAAAGGAGCACAAGGAAAAAAAGGCTTCCTTTAGAGACCTGCATATATGGACATTTTTACATCAATTAAGACATGAAATGTCTTGGCATATGTACAAAGAAATTTGTGTTCCAGTTGAGCAGCAATACCTGCTGGTAAGATCATGGCCTACCTACGACAAGTGCCTTGATGACAGCTTATTTGGGACTTTAGCAGATAGTTATTCTCCTCTTGTGGCTGAAGAATGCCATAGGCTCCTGTTTTACAGACAAGCTCTGCAGCGAAAGGCACGGGTACAACCTGTAGGACTGTTGTCACCAAGACCTTTTCTGTGCATCCGGGCTGAGAAGGGGAGCACAAGGCTAATAGTTTCTTTGAACTGTTTCCATCAGAGAGTGCTAGGAAATGAAAAATTGTCTGAATGGGCTACATTTTGGCATTCACTTAGATTTTCCTTGATCAAACTAACTTGTATATGTCAATTCGCTTGGAAAAGCAGAGAGCTGGGTGTCCACCTGTTGTCATATTTGGGGCTACACCATCGATTTGCAGTCACAGTATCACAGTATGTTTGGGATTGGAAGGGACCTCAAAAGATCATCTAGTCCAATCCCCCTGCTGGAGCAGGAACGCCTAGGTGAGGTTGCACAGGAACATGTCCAGGTGGGTTTTGAATGTCTCCAGAGAAGGAGACTCCACAACCCCCCTGGGCAGCCTGTTCCAGTGCTCTGTCACCCTTACTGAGAAGAAGTTTTTTCTCAAATTTCAGTGGAACCTCTTGTGTTCCAGCTTGATCCCATTACCCCTTGTCCTATCATTGTTTGCCACCCAGAAGAGCCTGGCTCCATCCTCGTGGCACTCACCCTTTATATATTTATGAACATTAATAAGGTCACCCCTCAGTCTCCTCTTCTCCAAACTAAAGAGACCCAGCTCCCTCAGCCTTTCCTCATAAGGGAGGTGCTCCACTCCCTTAATCATCTTTGTTGCCCTACGCTGGACCCTCTCCAGCAGTTCCCTGTCCTTCTTGAACTGAGGGGTCCAGAACTGGACACAATATTCCAGATGTGGTCTCACCAGGGCAAGGGCAGGGCAGTCCTGCTTTGGCAAGGGCAGGGCAGTCCTGCTTTGACTTAAGGCAAGCAAGTAGATACTGTCAGCAGACCTGGGCATGAACTGCAATAAGATGGGAGGGCAACAAAGCTGGTGAGGGGTCTGCAGAACAAGCCTTCTGAGGAGTGGCTGAGGGAACTGGGACTGTTTAGCCTGGAGAAAAGGAGGCTGAGGGGAGACCTGATCACTCTCTACAACTATCTGAAAGGAGGTTGTAGCATGGAGGGTGTTGGTCGTTTCAGTAACAAGTGATAGAATGAGAGGAGCTCGCCTCAATTGCACCAGGGAAGGTTCAGATTGGACATTAGGAAACATTTCTTCACATAAAGGGTTGTCTGGCATTGGAACAGGCTGCCCAGGAATGTGGGTGAGTCACCGTTCCTGGGGGTGTTTAAAAGACATATAGATGAGGTTCTCAGGGACATGTTTTAGTGCCAGTGTTAAGTTATGATTGGACTCAATGATCTTAAGGGTTTCTTCCAACCACAATGGTTCTGTGATTCTGTGCTTCCTGGTTTAAACCTTGTTCCTGGCGAGAAGCAATTTACTGTTGTTGTGGCCCTCCAGACCAGCTGCTGTCAGCCCTCAGCTTCTTACCAGGTTGATCTGCTGTTTGGGACACTGGTGCTGTAATATCCACCTGATTGGAAGGGCAAAGAATTTCCCTGCCAGCATCCCATGCACTTGCCTTGGTAAGGATAGGAGCAGCTGATGGGGAAACTCATACAATATTTCATATTGCTGCTCAGGTATGTAGAGCAAACCTCAGCCTGCCCATTTGCAATTATTATGTGTTAGTTGTTATGCAAGACAACAGCATTTAAAATGAAACAAAAAAATCAAAGACCGTGTTCCTGCACAGTAAATCTTGCTCCAAAGCTGGCAAATCTGAACTTAATTTTTTGAAGATCTAATTCTCTAAGCAAGCCATTTGTTTTATAACACATGCTTAGGTCTCTAGCACCTAATAAGTGGCAAGCTCTATTTGAAGTTTCTAATGTATTCTGAGCCTTTGTAATATAGCTTCTTCCTCTGTGCCTTCCCTGGTACCTGGTAGGAGTTACATTCAGGTCTGGCCATTCCCTCAGTGGTCTGACAGGGTATGTCTCCCCTTGACAACTCCTGTTTCAGCAAGACCTGCAGTCATTTAATATTTTGGGTACAGCTGTCTCTTTGCCAAATTTCAGTTGAAACAAGCCGGTAGGAATACAGGAGTTATTTGACATGCAGCCATGTACATGTAAAGTGCAAAAATCTTGTTTCATCAGTAAACAATACTAAAAATCTAATGATGTGTCTATTTTACACTAAATATGTAACAGGAGATGGAAGGTTTTCTATGGTGAACTTGGTTTAGTGTACAGTAGATGTGACTGGGGGAAATAGCAGTTTGAAGTTTTTTACTCTTGCTTTCAAAACTGGCATGTTTAAAAGTGACAGCAGGGAAAGCCTTAAATCTGACTTTGATGATAAACACTTTACTTTTACCACATATTAAAGAATGAGTTTTTAATTACAACATACAGTCTTAAGTCTGACTTGTGATCTGGTTGATTTTTAGTGGTTACTATTTTGATTTCCATATTGCTACTATTGGGATGCTGTTAGACTGGACACATTAGCCCTTGTAAATTTACGAATTAACAACAGGAGTTTTGCATGGCACATATCCAGTTGCTGAGCTCTGTGCTTTTGTAGATATCATCTAACAGGATAACTTCAAAATTCTTGGCTTATACAACTGATAGACAGAGGCATCCTTTTGAAGCTGAATAATGTATGCCTGTAATGTATGGTCACATAGTTATCATTATCATTATTATTACTACTACTCATACTACTATTAGGAATTTTCTGATCAGTCTATATTTTCATTTTACTGATTAAATCATTCATTTTGTGGTTTACTAAGACTTTTGCACAGTTATAGTGTTTCATTGTCACTGATAGAAATAATGGGCTTGGATCTGCTTTTTGTTACAATAGTGCAAATCTTCAAGGATTGAAATGCCAGTGTAACAGTGCCAATGGAAGAGTAAATTTAGGTCCAATGCATGTTTGCTGTTGTCCTTAAGAATTAGTTTACTCTCTTTTAAGAACTTTCATTCATAAATAATGTGTCATTTTAGCAACTGTAATTGCCTTCTGAAACAATGTTTTCTGTTGTTTTTCTAGGGATTTCCCAAAGTTGGAGGAATGTTTTGGTTTTGTTTAAGAAAATGAAACATAGTTTTAAACCTGGTCAGATGCCAGAAAGTGTTCACCTTCTCTCCTCCTCCTCCCTATTCTTCTGCCTTTTGCTTGGAGCACTAGAGCCTGAACAACTTCTTTAAAGATCTGAGTTTGATAAAGCTTCTGGGCAGAGCCCCGTTTGGTGTACACCCTACATTTTGAAGTATTTGCAAAACCAGGGCCTCTGCTTGACTGTCCTAGATTTTGGGCTGAAACAAAACAAAACAAACAAAAACCCCACCAAACACACACACACACACAAAACAAAAATCAACCAAATAAAACAACACAAAAAAAAACCCCAACCAAAGAAACAAAAAAACAAACAACAACAAAAAATCCCACCAACACCATTGGCTTCACAACAGGAGAAACAAAAAATAAACCCTTAACTGACCACCTGTCATGGTTCAGTACCATGTGGTATCTCTGTGTGATGTTGGTACAAGAGTATGTATTTCCCCAATCTATATGTGCATGAGACCTCATTGATGCCTAAAGTTAAATGTGAGTATTAAAGTACTCAGAATCAGGATGTCAGCTGTGTTCTGGTTTCACTGACATTCTCACACTTTAAATCTTAAAAAATAAAAATTCCACTCACCTTCTCTGTTTATTTTACTTGCTCTTCTTTTAATAACTTCATTTTCTCAAAGGTAGAGGAAATGAGTTGCTGCTCAACTCTATTGTGAAAACAGGCTACAAGACTTTCAAAGATACCTTTAAAACTAGAATTATTGAAGTCAGCATTTTTCTTTTGCATGTTATTTTTCTTTACATATGAGACAAAAGTTTTTTTCACATCTGCTAAGTTCAAATTTTTTTAGAAGTCTAATTATTTTTTAGAAGTTTAAATTCAGAGAGCAAGAACATCAGTATGCTGAAAGATAAAGTGTTTGAGAAGGTTGAAATAATACATAAATCATATCTTAAAATTATGCCTTGCTTGCTCAATACAATAGTTATATTGTTTTGATTTTGTATGGATAACTGTAAACTTTAACTTGGCAACTTCTTTATGCAGTCTAATAACAAGCTGACTCATCAGATTTCTGAAAGTCCTCTCTTGCTCTTCCATTTGTATACTTTAGGGGTAGAGGATGTGAAAAAAGAGAGAGAAAACTGGCTTAAAGGCTTCTTCCAGCATTAGGTACTACCGTCCATCCACAGTGCTCCTCCTGCTGAGCTGGCAGCTGCTTCCATAAGTTCAGAGAGGTCACCATGGTTTCTTTCCTGTTGCTCTTCCAGACATTGAATTGCTGGAGGAGTTGCGAAAAAAAGTATCTTCCTTTCTTGCCCTGTGACATAAAGACAAAATTCTTCCTCTCTGTCTAGGTCGGATCTGTTAAGGTACATTCAAGCTCAGATATGATGGAAATGTTTTAGATTTCTATGCTGCCTTTACCCAGAAATAACGGAAAGCGGGTTAAAGAATAATTGACATAATAAGATATTCATATGATATATGAGGGTGGATACACAGTGTGCATGCATGCATGTCCTTCTGTGCATGCATATTTGAAAATGGAAGGATTTTTTTCACCATTGACTTGCTGCTTTCTCAGGAGACAGAACAGATTATCTGGTAAATACTTCAAAATACCATTGCTGATAATTTACGGCAGTGCAGACTATATGTATCCATTTAAAACTTGTGAAGGAGAAAGTAGAAGAACACAAGGAAGAGAGGAAGCAGAACACAAGCTGAGCTGTCTTCAGATCTAAATACAAGCAAAAAAAATTGGTGTTTATAGTAAGAACTCCAAGAGTTATCACTCACCATGCACATTGCTCCTCACAGTGCAGTACACTGATGGGTCAGCCTGGATGACATTGTAAAGCAGATCAGCTTAGTTGCATCAAATCCCAATGTGGGCTTGTCTTCAGGACTGACATGTTCTGAATTTAGGTAGATAAAAGGGACGACTCTCATTCTGACAATGGATGCATTTAATGCAGTTATAAGTAGATTTGTTGAGATCACACCTTTAGTTTGTTTGGATTAATTTTCCTATTTGCACCTTTCCAGGAAGCCCTACAATAAAGACAAAAGCCTATAGCTATAAATTTAGGTCTCCTTCCTTGTGGTTATCATTCAAATATTTGAAGTTAGTTTGATTATTTTTTTGGATGCAAATATGAATTGTTATCTCTTGTTCTGGCATTAAAAAGAGGTAAGACTCTTATGTAGCAATCTTTCTCTGCCAGTTTATCATATCTTTCACATGCTTTTTATTTTTTTCATAATTATTCGCTTACCAGACTACAACAGCTCTGAACTGTTTATATATAAAGTCTGGAGTTTGAAAGAATGTAACTTATATTTAAATTTTCCCTCTGTTTTTTTAAGTACATAAACTTTTTAAAGTACATAAACTCACATGGAGTGCCAAATGTGCCCTTCCAGTATATAATAATAGGGATCTAATTGCACCAGTTACCTGAGGGGCACAAAAGTAGAAAAGCACAGCCTGTGTGTAAAACACCCTTTTTTTACCTTTGGCCATGATAGGCTCCTACATTTGGAATGAAATTCCATCCTCACAGAAGCCTATAGCAAAGATTTGACTGACTCCATGAGGCAGGGTTTGGGCCACATGCCTGATTTCAGTGTATGATTCTGCTGGTGAAATAAACATTAGGGGGGAAGGAGTACTCGCTGTGCAAGGAAAAGTTAATTTCCATGCATTTTCTCCAGTTTCTCTCCCATGCTGTAACTTTCTCTTTTGGTGTATCTCTTCATCTTTGACTAGAAAAAACGCCTACTAAACAGACACTCAGTTCTTCTGGAAAAGCTCCACAGGAAAATTTGCTTTGATTTTCAACTGTGCATGTACAAACTCAGTGGAACCCATGGAAAAGCAGTAGTCATTCTGTGAAAACGAGACAATTATGCCAAGAGTAAGAAGCCTAGTTTAGCTTATTTGTGCCCCAAGATCTGTCAACTGGAAGTCATGTTTTCCAGCAGATTGTTGCTCTCAGTGTGTAGCTAAGAGGCCATGCTAATATTTCCTTCCTGAAGGGAGAGAGCATGTTGGGTTGTCCTTAATGTGAACTGCATGAACTTTTGTACCTTATCCTTTTCTTCTTGTCTTCTCAGAAGTATTTGTCCCAATATATCCAAAATATGCTGTTTTACAAGACTGGCTTATAAACAGCATTTAATAAAGATTTCACTTTCTACTTTCAGGTTTGTAAGGATAATATGGTTTTAATTCATATTGCACTAAGTTAGGTGTCAGTTTCTTACTACCAATATATTTAATAATACATTGAAGTGTGAATTCTTGGGTCTCACCAACTCAGTTTTTCCAATAGACCAAGCTCAGGCAATGAGGTTTTTTTGGGTGCATTTTAGTTCATCTCCTGTTTCCCTAGAGTCAGCTATTATAACCTCAGCCTGAGTGAAAAATTTCTAATTCACTCCCCATCCTATTTGTATACAGAGCATCAAATCCTTGGTTTGGAGGTATTTGGTGTGGTGTTGGCTATGATTCTCTCAGTGCTGGAAAATGAGGTGGAATATAGCTGGGTGTGTTGAGCTACCGATGTGTCTTACCCTGCCCTTGAGTTGCATAGGAAACGTTATTGCAGAAATGTGTGCAGATGTTGGTATTCCCTCTCTCTAAGTTGTATTTTTCTTTTTACCTCCTGAGGTAATTTTTTTTTCCTTCATACACCGAGGAAACCTAAACAAAACTTTGTGTACACAAGTCTTTAAAAAAAATTGCAAGTCTGCGACTTGGTTATATTTGCTTTGCTAGTGAATACTAAGCCTACACACGTATATGTATGAATTATAATACTGTTGCATTTTAAAGAGTTCATATTTCCTGATGAAAAAGCTCATATAAAGAGAGAAGCACATCAGTGTTTATCTTTTGCCATTTACTCAGCACCCTACGTAGTCTCACACAAACAGGCAATAAAGCTACTGATCAAACCTTTTAGAGCCGCCAAACCCACTTTTTGTCTTTCTTATGAAACTAAGATTTGGTCAACTGAGGTCAAGTTGTGCACTTAACACAGCTTCCATTATAGTCAGTGAACTCTGTGACAGAGAGTAAAGTCAAAATATAAACAGAGAACATTTCTGCAGCAGCTCTGGGCTGGGATTAACTTGGATCACCTAGTCTTCTGCTTTTAATGAAATTCTCTCCCTTGTATTTTCTTGTTTGGAAGACAGTCCAAAGTTATCTCATGCTAATTTAGTTAGGCAGTGCCCTCCAGGGATGTCACAGGCCTCCGTGACCTCTCCAGAGAGACTCAGCAAAGGGATGAGGAGAATTAAACATTCCTGAGAAATTGCAAAGCAGCGGCCCCCAGAGATTTCGCATAGAAACGAGCTCCAGACTAGCTGCCAGAGACCCAAGTCACCTTTTCAGCACTTCCTTGACATGTCTCCGCCAGTCCCATCTGGCTTGATTCAGGGGGTCAGCATGGGGACTGAGGAGAGGTGGCAGCTAGAGAGAGAAGGATTCAAGGGAGGTCTGACCGCCACAGTCTCAAGCTTTAGATGTTTCTCTGGGATGTGCAGCTAGATGATTTTATTTCCTTCCCTTTTCACATGGTCTCACTGTTCAGTCTTTTTCTTTGTGCTGGAAAGGGGAAGAATACTACATGAGGAGTTTTAATAAGTTTAGTGGCTTCACCATTGATGCAACACTTTGTTTCTCACCTGGGTTTACAGCTACCTCTTGGTTCTGATGCAGAAAATGCTGCAGTATCAGAGAGCTACTTACACATTGATGGGCTGTAGAAATTAATTAAATTTAATCTAATCTGAAGTCAGAATTGGGCAGGGTTTGCAGGAGGAAGCTCATTTGTATGGAGAAAGATTCAAAGAGTGTATTTCCAGGTTTCTCTCAATTATTGTGCAAAAGGGGAAAAAATTACATTTTCCGAAGGTTAGACAAGAGATAAAAAGACACCAAGAAACCACTGTAGCTTGCTTATTAGTATCTTGATCACCTGAGTAGTTATTAATTAACTTTTGCATCACAACAGAAATGTGCTGTATTGCAATGAATATCTATTTCATTGAGTTTTGGAATGTGTAATCTCATAATCATTCCTGTGTACTCTCATTCTTGGGTTTCCTTGTTCCTTTAATTTGTTTTCTAATTAGTCTAGAGCTAGTTAGTAGTAAGGAAAAATGCTTGCATTCCCAACCTTTTAGTGGGAAAAATAATATTTTTTTCACTATAAAAGTGCAGGCAAAGGCGTCTAATTCTGTAACAAATAATGCACTTCAACTTGAAAGGTCTGTGTTACCCTTAACATTCTTACAGCATTCTAGTTGCATAAATATTATCACTCCAGTTTTACAGACAGCAAAATTTAGGAGATATGATTAATAGTCAAGGCCACAAAGAGAGTCATTTTCACTGCTGAGATTGGGACCCTGGAGATGGTGTCTGCTAATCATTTGCTTTGTCCAAACTGAAACAAATAAACAGGCTGGACCTAAATCTGGACCTATGCAATTAGAATATGTTTTATGGTATAGCTAGTAAAAAAAATATGCAGAGCAGAAATTGTGTTCTTTTTCTGTCCCAGCCTGTTTCAGCAGTTGAGTTATAAATCTCTGAGAAGAAAGAAAAAAAAAAAAAAAAAGGAAAAGGGACTTGCACATGGAAACCAGCACATAAGGGATGATAATGTCATTATTGTGGTGATAAATCCATTGCATTCTGCAATGACTCATGCCTATGCCACTGTTATTTGCCTGAGAACAGACCTCTGGCCCCCGCCAAGTAATGTTTGTGGGAACGTTGTTCCCGGTGTCTGGCCTGCGGGAGTTATTCCAGTTTTAATGGCAGAATACCTAGTGTGTATAGAGTCTCGTTCATGTCCATTGGGGAAAGAGGGCCCTTACTTGGTCTGGATGTGATACGAGCGATGACTTTTGACACGCATGTAGCAGTGATTTATTGCAAGCAAAAGCTGAAGTGTGATAATGCTACTGGGGTATTCTGTAATAATATGGTAAAACACTTGTCAGCACTTCATCTCAGGCAGTGAAAGTCAATTGTATATGCTACACAGAGACAGATAAAAAACATAAGTATACTTAAAACTTCATATGGTTTGCATTTTTTGTAACAGCTCTCCTGACTCTAATATAAGACAGGTTTTAATTTTGTTTTGGGTAAGTGGATGTGCTTACAGTCTCACACCCACAATTCCATGGCTTTAAATAGAATCGCTCCCAGGGTGCATAAAAGAACACATGCTGTTATGTGAAGGATTTATCCAGGATGCCAGGACTGTATTTATTGCTGGGAACAAACTGAATAAAATTTTCTACTCCATTTTGACACTAGCCCATGGAGAGCAGCCATATTTACAGTTTTAATGCAGACCCTTCCCTTTCCCTGACTTAGGATTCAGTGCAAGTAACTGCCGTTGCAGAAGTAGTAATTGCTAGTGATGGTGTAATCAAAATGACTAGAACAAGCAAAGGGAAGGTCAGTGCAAAGTGCCCTCCAAGTGTATTTTAGAGCATGCTCATATAAATCTTCCTGTTGCCTTTTCACACATCTGGGCTGCACAGCCAGATTTCTAAAATACATCCCTTTGTTTCTGGGATTATTTTACCATTAACTTGTTCTAGCTGAAATTCCCATGGCCTAATCTGAGATGGCATAGACCATGAGCTGGTATCCGACCCTGAGCATGAAGGAACATGGTCAGAGCAACAGTAACTTTAACGCTGTACCAGCAAATCTGTGAGGTGGATTCCTCTGTCCTAGGGCTTGAGTTAAAACCACCAGACTCTTTACATAAGCTGCTGTAGCACATGGTGGTGGTTTTGGGTACTGTTGGCCTAAAATTGAACTTGTGACATGAGGTAAAAATAAAAAAGAAAATAAATCCCTCTGTATTGCATTACCATATCCTCGAGGCATCAAGTTGTGCTCTTGTCTCTGTCTGTACTCAACCAAAATAATTTAGCATCAAATTCCAAAATTTTGTCACCTGAAATGTTGTGGTAAAGGAAAAGAAAAATTCCACAGAACCAGGAATAAGATTACTTTAACATCTTGATACTTTTTCAGGTGATACTTTGCTTTTCATAGTTAGTAAAACCATGTTTGATATGTACTTTTACCACTGTCTCATAAGTAATGATAACTTATAGGTGAATATCTTTTTTACCTCCATCTCCAGTGGAATGAAAAATGGAATAAAATCAGGAGGTGAAGTTTCAGTTATATGTTAAAGGTAGCATGCTCTTATTTACACAGATTATTCAGACAAGGGTAATTCTAATTTTATAAGAACACAATGAATGGTAAATGTTTTCCCCAGAATGAGTTAACATTTCAAGGTAATGGCTTAAGATTATTATTCAGGACCATAAAATTCTTTGGAAACTGGTAGCAGTCTGAGGAGAAAATGCCTTAGTGTTCAAAAGCATGAAACAAGAATACTGGAAATTTGAGAACTGGGAAGGTAAGGATGTAATTTATAACATAGAAATCAGGTTATTTTTAAGTTATTAACTCACTCTACATTCTTATTTTTCTTAAAAAAAAAAAAGTCATTAATTTTATCTTAGTACTCTTGCCTTGTTACTTTCACTATCTTAAAGGCTTGTTCTTATTCCTCTCCAATTATACCCTCAAATATGTATAAACATTATGAAGTAATGATTGATTTTCTCTGAGCCTATCTGCCTGTGCTCTGATAGTTCTCTGCTGCTCTTGGCATTTTTTTACAGTACTACTAGTGGTTTAATCTGACTCAGGGACCTTTTCTGGGTAGACACTGGGCAGGTCCCTGCAAACCTACAAACCTTGAGTGAAGAGTCTAGCAACCTGAAGAGGCAGTGCAACAGCATAACCCGAGGGAACGGCAGGAAGATGTGCCAGGGGAGGTTTAGGTTGGACATGAGGAAAAGGTTCTTCACCCAGAGGGTGGTGGAGCACTGGAACAGGCTCCCCAGGGAGATGTCACAGCCCCAAACCTGACAGTGTTCAAGAAGAGACTGGACAACATCTTCATACACATGGTGTGAACTGTGGGGCTGTCATATGCAGGGACAGAAGTTGGACTCAATGATCCTTGTGGGTCCCTTCCAACTCGTCACATTCTATGATTCTGTGAAAGGAAATTAAGATTTGGAGAGAAAGCAACTGCCTGAATCGTGGTAAAGATAACAGCATTTTTGATTGTGTTGAAATAGGTAGTACTTTGATCTATAGGTCATGCTGCTCCTGTGACTTCTGTCAAAGGAAGCACAACAGCTTGTGCTCAGCTACTAATGTCTCAGCAATCCAGGAAAGAAATAGGAGGCAAACAGGTGTCAGAAGAATGAACAAGGATCTTTTCATAGTCAAATATTGCACTGTAAACATTCTGTGATCAATATCTACACTGTGATCATTATTTGGGGGCTGATCATTTTGCTCCAGTAAACATGCCAGTACTCGACTTGAAAACCTAGTCTGTTTTCTTGTGGTTAGATCGTGGCCCCAACTCGTCAGTTCTTCCTGGCATGGATTCCTAAGCCTTCTCTGCCCTCACCGCAACCTGGGTACAACCCTTTACTTTAGCAGTGAGTAATCCTGTCAAATGGGAGTCTGCTTCTTTGTGAAAAGGTATTTTGTCTTTCACTCGTATAAAAATAGCAGGGAAAATTAATTCTGGAAGGAAGAAAAAAGGGAGGGGGAACTGGGTCATATATCTTTCAGAATTGTCTGCTAGGTGGAGCCTGGGAAACATGTATTTTTTCTATAGTCTTGTCCATAAGTACGTGTGCTTAAAACTCACATGTACTTTCTGTAATTCAAACTTCTCACATTTTTCTCTGTTTAACTTTGAATCTCTTTCCTTTTTTTCTTAAACAGAATTTAAGGCACCCCTTTGTTAGCAATTGTGACAATATCCTCCAAAATTAAAACAAAAGAAACAGAGCATGTATGCATCCTTTCTGTATCTTTTCATTTAAATTACTTTGTGTCACACATGTCACTTTCAATTTAACCATTTGAAGAATAAACAAGCCATTGTGGACCAAAAAATTTGTTCAGATTTTTTTGGCAGGAAAAAAGGACCATATTAATTTTCATTGTTGGTGAGGTTTCCCAATAAGCAGCTTTACTGTTTCTTTCTTGCCTCTAGCTAGCAACTAAAGATCAGTTATAAAACTGTATACAAATACTTCTATGTATTGAAAGAACAATATTTTGACACTCAGTGACACAAGGAAGGGGAAAAAAAGGAAGCAGTAATCTAGTTTTTGTTAACACAATGAGAACTTTGTGTTCAACTGAGGTGCATGTGAGAAACATCGTGTTGCGTTAACAGGGAAGGCTGACCTTTAAGGTTTATCTGGATTATAATTCTTGTGGTTTTTATTAATAAAACTGCCTACTAAAGTTTCATGAGTCCTCACTGAGATCTGTAAAACAATTGGCCTATCTGCTTACAAGAGAAAAGCTAGACAGTATTTCCTACAGATGTGAGGGCTTTTGTTTCAGAAGACATTGATATTGTTTTCATTCAAGATGCTCCACAAAGATTATCAGGTATTTTATTATCTTAGTAACTTTATAATTGTTGGATTATTATCTTTAAATATATCAACTATACCCTTTTAACTTGAAAGAAAAAAAACTAATGGATCTGAACACAGTTCAACTCAGAACAAGCTCACATCTAAAGCCAAACCATAGGATTTGGCTAAATCAGCAAGCATACTTCAAATTGCTGTGGCAATTTACCAACTGTAACTTTGAAAATCTGTGAGAAAGTTTATAAAATGAGTTGCAAGATACTATCTCTGTAACTATAGCCTAAGAGACTTCTAATATGTATATCAGTAAAAGTTATTTTTGTTGTTTGTTTACTTCCTTGGGATTCTTAATGTGAATTTTCCATTGTTTTTATCAAATTATGCATTTTTCCTCTCAGAGGAAAGTTTTTTATCTTGGATTGCTTCTCATTTTATACCTTTTCTGTTGGTGCTGTAACTAGTTTGCAAATATCGCTCTTCTGAATGGAAGCAGCTGCCATGCCATAAGTAGTGAATGTCTCCTCTACATGAGCAGAAGGGACAACACTAATGCAAAAGCTTTGTACACAGACACCGGGTTCCTTATGTTCAACATTACACTGTTAAGGAAGAAGCATATAAAAATATATTTAAACTGATGAGATCTGATAGATACTTAAATGGTGTTCAGAAGGGTTTTTCTTGAAGGGAGGTTCCTTAGCAACAGATCTTGCACTGATGCTGTGATTTTTGGTGATCTGAGAAAACAGGATGATGACTCTTCAGGGGAAGGGAAGAAGCATGTGTCCTGCATTTCTTGGGTAGTACCTCTTTTGCTGTAAGATTATGAAAAATGTCACTCTTGTTGCAATGATAGACAGTGACCTCAGTCATGAACTTCAGTTTGCCTTTCAAATACAAACTCTAACAGCATAGTAAGGTTCTTGCTCATTGGGTGTGCACCTCTACTTTTTGATTAACTGAAGAGGGATTGTATTTCAGGAAAAAAAAAAAAAAAAAGCATAGGACTACATTGATTATGCATACTCCCATATTCCTGCTGTCATGGGCTTCTTGGGAGTATCAGCATGCCTGGCAGCACATCCTTGTGGTTTTCTTTGGCAAGAGTCTCCCTGCCGTGCTTGCCTTGCCTTAGAACATCATCAGAAACAAGTACTAAAGCAACAGTCTTTACTTAGACTGAACTCCCGTTGTGGCAGGGAGCATGGGATTACACTCAATGCTTTTGTGTTGGCTTTCAGGCAGGGCTGGCTTATACTTTACTCTGATCGCATGACTTTTTTCTACTGCCCTTGAGCTTCATTAGTGTTTTCCAGCCATGTGTGCTGTGTCTCTATTGTGTGCAGAACATGCATAAGGAGATTTTTTTTCTCCTCTGTTGTGTATTATATGTATGTATTGCTGTCTCATTATATAATCTCCTTATATAACGCACTGTCATGCCTACCGGGTACACCCAGTACACACCTACACTTTTAAGAGTCTCAGAAGTCAATCTGATGTGGGTGACTCAGCCATTGTAGCATCTCTTTTTCCTTCCTTGCCCCTACAAAAGTAAATAAATAGATAAACTGGAAGTCAGTTTTGGTTCAGAGCTCCAAGTCAATGTCCCCAGTCCACTTCTCTAAGGCACGATCATCAATTGTGATCATTTCTGTAGCAGCTTGAGAAACCACAGCCAGTCAGCTGGGTTGTGTCAGGAGAAGCTGGATGATGGCATCTGGAACTGCTTCACATCCTAGCAGGCAGGAAGTGTGTGGGCATGACATCTCCCCATGTCACGCAGCACAGAGGATGCCAAGCAGCTTCTTTCCATGCCAGTGCAATTGAGTTTGGGACAATGCAGAGAAGGAGGTGTTACAATAGCCCTGTCTTCTGTGGCACAAAGGGAACAGCTCTTCATGATGCATGCAGGAACAGCAGTCATGCCAGGTCTTTGTGGTCACCGTATGGGGAGAAGGTTCTCCTTTGCTGCCACATCCCTGTAAAGGCTCATCATACTTTGGCCCAAAATGTTCAATTCTACTTCTCAGTGGTGACCCCAGCAAGATAGCTAGGTTTAGAGTCACTAGAGAGTACCATGTCCAACCCACTGAATTCTTCTTCCCACTTCTAGACAGTAGAGTATGGAATACTGTAAAGACAGAATTTCTATACATGGTGATAATGTACTCTTGGGTGTCTCTGGGTGGTAGTGTTTTCTGACTTAGTCAGAAACTGCTCCCTGATTGTTGACAGTCCTGAGGTAACCCATGCCCTCTGCCATTGATAAGTAGAGCTAGACATTCACCAGCCTCTGCTTCTTTGTCTCTGAAACACATAGACAATGCACCCTGCATCAGGCTGCAACAGTCTGTTCTGTCTCCTAAAGTAAACATAACTTGTTTGGTTTGATTTCTTTTTTTTTTTTTCTTTATGTTTTTTTTCTTTAGTTCTGTGCATAATACCTAGAAATATGTATGAAAGATTTTTTTGACAGTATAGGGCTTGGGAAAAAATGCTGTGTAGCAGTGCAAGTCAATAGTAATTAGTAGCAACAGGAATGTTTTTCATATATCACATTGTGTGTCTATTCAGTCATATCTGGTGTGGGTCTTGCATCACATGAGATGCAAGAAAAGGGATTACTCATGCTCTTGAAAAATGAGCAGAAACCATTGGTTGTGTTTTCAAGTCTCAGAAAATTGGATTTGCATTTCTTTTTTCTCTTAAACAGGCAGATACCTGATTATGAGCCTGTTTTAACAATTTACAGTGCTAGAGCAGACAGTGAAAGAAAAGTATCAAATATATAGAGTTAAACAACCTCAACTACTAAGTCTTTGTTATCCATGGATGACAGCCCAGTTAATAAATGTTTTCTCACTGGGATGCTGGACTGGAAGTTAATGGTGAAACATATCTACAACATACTCCAGATGCTCAAGATAAGGAGACACATCACAACTATAATGACAGTGGCATGCACAGAATGTTCCTATAGGGGAATTGTGTTAGTCCAGCTTGGGTTTTCCCCTGAAGTAGCCCAGGTGCAAATACTATGTAAGCAAAGACATTTGGGCAGGGAGAAGACTGGTTCGTGTTTTGAATATGTTGCTTGAAAGTGGTGCTGACTTCTGGCAAGGGTTTATACACAGAAGAAGGAAGAGGGGAAAGATGAAAGAGGAAAGATTTTGGCAGAGGCTGTGGTTCAGGCATGCAGAACAGATATCCTAGTCCACATAATCATAAAAGTGTGTCCGCTTGCTAGACTTGCTATGTATCTCTCTCTGGTTAGGTTTCTGTCTCTGAATGTAGATTACATAGTATTGCCCTTAGACTTTGTGATTCACTAGACCAGAGCCAAAAAGAGTTCAAATATGAAAAATACGTTTTGTTACATTTGCCATTAAAGAAATAGTCTTACTCCAAGAGAGCCAAAGCCTGAATTGTTTCCAAAGTAGTTTTCTCCTCCTTTTCAACATTTGCCCACATTTTGTTAACTGGATTAAGCAAAAAAATTAAGGAGAGGGTGATAGAACTGAAAAAAGTAATTTCTTTACTTGCTGTCAGCTCATCCAAAGAAAGCCTTTACAAAGAAATACAGGAAAATCTAATATTCTCCATTTCTGCACCACAAGAATTCCTAAAATATATGACCTTGCGATGGTTAAAAGATAGCCAAGAGCCAAAGCTGGGCAATGATTTTATCCTAGTTCAGCCATGTCATGGGTCATGTGGTTCAGCATGTGAACAGGAAGGTGAGAATGGGTGAACTTTTGCCTCAGTTGTGCAGTCCATCAGAGAATAAATGGAGCAAATCACTCCACAGCTGTATCGGGAGGTGAATGGCTGAATACCTCTCACACAGAGGCCTTTGTGTTCTGGACATGATCTAGCATTATGATGGGACGCACTAGGCTGAGGCTTTGTAGCAATTACTAACCCATTATCACGCTAGAACATGAGATCATTTATCTTCTAATTCAGAGTGTCACCTGTTCTTCATTTGCCAGTCGATAACCATTAATTACTTTCAGTGGAAATTTAAACAAAGCTTTTCCCCTCTGTTAAAACCAGTAAGCCATTCAGTAATGACAAATAAACCTGGAGCTGTATCTCCCCCTTTCCTCTCATTCTCAGCCCAGAGTCTGGTACAATATGAACTCTTAAAGGAAATGCCTAGAAATTGATAGGTCAAGGGCCTTTATTAGTCTGATGTGGGGGGAAGCACATTCCTGGTGCTTGCTGTAGGGAAAGCATATAGCTACTGCACATACACAGATTTCTCATTGGTTTCCCAAGCTGTACCTGTGGAAATAAAGACTTGAATGCAGAGCTTGTTCAAGGATTTTTCTATCCTCTGGCTTGCCTTTGCATTTTTTTATGGATTGTTCATACAGACCTATGCAAAGCAACAGCATTTGGTCACCTTCCTCAAAGCAAAACAGAACCATCACTTACTTTGTTTGCAATTTTTAGCATGTTCATATTTTTCATACCTGATTTGATTGAGGTAATTGCAAGTGCCAACAATTGTGAATGCCAGAAAAAATAGAAGAACCAGCAGTGATAGATTCTTGAGTAATAATTAATCTAAACATTCTTTTCTGGTAGGAGCTGAGGCAAAACTTGCTTTTAGCAACTCTGTCTTCATTGTCTGATAATTGCTAAGTTGACTCGTTAGAAACTTACTGTCATTTAAGTTGTATTTTTAAGATGGTGATTGCTTGCTCTTTGAAATGGTAGGCAAGAGATGATATATCCAAATGCATAAAACCCAGTGGGACCAATTGTCAAAGGCTGGAGTTTTGTTAGTATTTTGTATCCATCATTTCAATGCAATGCATGTTTTACAGTAAAGAGAAACTTCTGACACTATTTCATACTAATACACAAAATTAATGTGTAAATATTCAAAATACTCACTGGATGTTGAATGTCTCAGCATAACCACCCACAATCTAAAGTTGTGTCCAATGATTTACAATACCGAGGTATTTAAAAGTGGAAGGACAGTTTAAAAAATTGTAATTCTGATCCTCCTTTTATGTAGACATATTAATTTCACTTTACAAAAGTGCATTATAAACAGAAGGTCCTTATGCTAATATTACATATTCAGTCAACCTGTGTGGCATTTGCAGATGGGAGGTGATTTTTACCAATAAGTGAGGTTTGATCGTTACATCTATATCAGTTGTGCTGTGTACATTTCAAACAAAGGCAGGCGAGACCTTGATTTTGTTAAGCACAGCAAACATCCACTAAAGTCAGGAGGAGGACTGCTATAAATTTTTACTCTGACTGACTGTCTAACCTTGGAAATCCTTTTTCACTCAAATAATGCCTTTTCATATGAGGAAGTTTCTTGTTTTCAGCTGGGTTGCTTAATGAAAGCAGAAGGTCTGTGAAATCAGGGATTAGGCTAGGAGAACCAGAACTATGATTTACTTTATAGCAGATATTCCTTTTACCTTTTTGTGAAGCTGTTACTACTGTGAATCCTGCAAGCTTGTCCAGTCATGAAAAAACAGGAGTTGGTGATTTATGGCAACCTCTCAAATCAGCAGGGAAACCCCAGTGTTCCAAGAAAGCCCATATGAGAGATACGAGTTAAGACATCTCCTCCCCACAAAAGGAGTTTCATCAGCCAGTCGGGTATTTCTGCGTCATTGTCTAGGATGTTCAACCCTGGAAAGGAAAAATAAATTTGCTGCCATTGTCCTGCCCAGCAGGTCATATCCCTAAAGCACAATTAATGTCAAGGACTTACACAGCAGTTGCCCAAAACCCAGCCTTCCACGCACGTTCAAGAAGCAGAAAGGTTCAGAAGGAACATGTTAATAAAATCTTGTCAAAACTTTGGAAGATGCATAAAATAATAACTGGGAAGAAAAATGACTTGCAGATAGAAACATTTAAGTGGAATGTATCACCTTGCTATGCTGGACACTGATTTATTAAGAATAAGGGGAGGAAATTGAATATTTCAGGTGGTATTTACCAAGAGAAAGCGAGCTGTCCCAAAGCTTTTATTAATCTGATTTGCAGAGTATCCACTACCACCAAGGGACCTACTAAAGTTGTTTTCTTTAAAGCTGATGTGAAGAGGTCAATGCAAATAGCGTTGTGGATTACACTGTGAGAAGATGACAGTCCTTTTTACCATATGGAGACAAACCTGAATTATTTTGTTTTCCTTTTTCTGGTTATTTATTAAATGAGGTTCATGTCATACAGGTATTCCCTTTTCCTCTCCAAAGGAAATGAAGTGTTTACATCATCTTGATTGATCTAAAGTAATAATTATTCTGTCTGCCTACAGCTTCCAGGCAGTTGAATAGTCCAGTTGCTAGTGCAGCAGCTTGCACATCAGAAAACTAAAATGTACCTGCCGTGATACCACAGACAGGTTACACATGTCTTTGCCTGCCACTTTTCCATCTGCTTTCTTGCTTTCATGCTGGCTTAGCTGGCCAGCCCCCAGAGATGGTGCTCATCCATCATTACTTGTTTGTGGGAGGGGACTTTGGGAAAGACATTGCCGTGGGAAGCAAATCTGCTCCCGTGAAATGCAAATATGTTGACAATCCCATGAACTTTTACTTGAAAATCTACTGCATTTTTGCCACTGTGCAAACGGTTCTCTGAAAGAGATGTTAATGGTTGTCTCACTTTTCTAGAAGTGTTTTCTGTGTTCCTGCATAAAAAGTTTCTGCTGCAGTGCTTTAATATGTAACATTCAGCACATATTCAGCAGGAAAACCAGATTAATTTGATTAAATACACTGTTGGCTATTCTTAGCTACCTTTTTAATTACTTACTCTTAATTAAAATCTCAACCAAAACAAACATGACAGAAGAAAGAGCTAAAAGGATGCATGTTTTCATGATTCAATCTGTTTGACATTGTTCTATAACAGACAGACAACAGCACTTTGGATTGAAATATTACAAGATTTTGTTCTTTTCCCCATATCTGTGTCAATTCATGCAGTGCTTTAAACAAGCGAATCCATGCTCTTGAGCAGTAAACCAAGTCTCAGTGTTCAAAAGTAAACATATTAAAGTCTCCCCTGCAGAAATCCCTGCTGTGAAACAAATTGAAAATCAAATACAGCATCTTTTTCTATAATAAGAAATAATTCAACTCTTTTCAGAGTTGCACTGAACTGGTTAACAGCCACCATGTTAGGAAAGTGCTAATTTCCCCAGCTTGGGGTGTGTGTAGTTATCTCCAAATCAAAAATGCAGTAACATAATATCATGTACATGTGTACTGAATCTGACTTTGTTTGTCTTTCCGCAGGCCATGTGGCTGATGCTGCAAACAAATGAGCCTGAGGACTTCGTCATAGCCACTGGGGAGGTCCATAGTGTCCGTGAATTTGTGGAGAAGTCGTTTAAGCACATTGGGAAAACCATTGTGTAAGTATGAACATGAGATAGCAGCCATGATTTGAACATTTCTAGCCTGTTCCATTTGCTGTGTTACAGAGCATTTTTTCTCTACATTCTTCTTTTTTCCCTCTCAGTTTCTAATTTTGTAACGCACAATCCTCTGGGCATGAATGACTGCCACAAGGGATAAATCCAGTGTTGCCCGTTATATCATTAAAAAAAAAAACATGTTAGTGGGTACATCTTGATTTTATATTCCAAGTCTTCATTCTCTGTTCTCCCTTTCACTCCTTACATTGGGGAACAGAAGCCACTCCAATGACATTAGTACCAGGGTGCCATTCATCACCTTGCTGAAAAAGGGCTTTTCTGCCCAACTCTCTATTTTGCACCCCTGGATTTGTAATATCCCCACAGTCCTGCTCCCACCCTCTGTGATCTCAAGAGGTGACACCTGCCAACCCTGTTCTTTTTGTGTGTCAGCCCATCAGCCACACTGCAAGCAGCCCACTCTACATTCCTATTAGCTCTTCTCCTAACAAGCCATAAAAATGTTGAGCAGTCGTTGCAGAATCTTTACAATGCATATTCCACATAGTTTGATTGAAAATACAAAATTCCTTCTCAAGACCATATAATAAAACCAGGATGGCTTGGTGAGCGCTTTCCGTAATTTATATTTTTATTGTTTATTATTTTTTCAATTTCCCTCCTTCTGTATCTTCTCTGGGCCCCATGCATCAACATACCGATCTCAGCTGGAAAAGGGAGAGGAAAGCCACAGGCTCTTCCATGACGCTAGCGCCAGGGCTGTTCCTCAGGCCATCAAAGTCACTTGTGCAGCTGGTGAACTTTTGACAGGGCCAATAAGTTTTACTTGGGAACAAAAACTTGACAAATTCAATAAATATGCAGAAGTGCACAGATATATACCGTATTATTTGAACAGCCAGTGGGTGGCTGGGGAGGTAATAACATTTTCTCCTCAATGAGTTTTTAGTCTGGTTTCAATTTTTGGCATCAACTTCCAGAAAAAAATCTGTTGGGGGAGAGAGAGAGACTCTGTAAATAGAGTTTCTAACCCAAAACCTCAGTTTTAGGAATAAGTTTCTGTCCGTATTTTTAGCATCTCTTTATAGTGAGATGTCCTTGTATGATCACACATTGTCCCATATGCCTTAACAGTAGTGAGGTTTGATAGGGTAAAGGGGAAGTAGTAGGATCTCTACTAATTGCTTTGTCTTTTTTTTCTTCCCCCTCTTTTTCTATACTTTTATTTCTTGTCTTTATAAACTAATTCTCCCTAAAGAGTATTGATACAAATATGCTGTGGATTCAGTTGCTCTATTTATGTAAGAATTCTTGTGATTTTGGGAACTGCTTTGTCCCTGCCTAGTGCTGTTTGCAAAAGCAAGAATGAATGTTTGGTGTTTGGTGAACTTTTTTTTTTTTTTTTTGAATTTTGATAACCTAAAATCAGAAAACGAAACATATAGGTCAGTACCTAGCTGAATGTCTTTATTTGCAGATGTTCTCAACATCACAGATTCTTTTGATGTCAATAGATTTATCCATTAGTTTAAAATTAAATTACCTGCTTTGGTGTGGCCGAAGAAGTCTCAGCATTTCCCAAGACTGACAAACCAGCATGTATTTTTCAGAAAACAAATTAAGCCTAAAGAAAAGAACAATTACACAAATAAAAGTCAAAGTACTTTTATGAACAGCTTCTGTTATAGAGATAATATGAAAGGCTTACTTTAGATTTAGTTGGTCCTAACACAAAATTTTGTGTCCCATTTTTTTAATTTTTGCTCACGAATCACTCCACGTGGTGGACTTCATATCATTCAAATTGGTGATTACTGCAGTCAGTGTTTGGATCGAATCAGTCACAAGTTTTTTTCTCAGGGAAACTCAACAGTATTACTCCAAGTGATGATGTAGGACAAGTATTTTGTACGTACAAGGGCATAGTTGTGGGTTTTTTTACTAATCAATAAAAATAATTCCCAAAAATTGTATAAGAGTCCACATGACATCTAGTGACATGGATTTTTAGGAACGTAAATTGCTTTACAAATGGAGCTTGGCCTGCTAATCCCCATGGTCCTTCTGAAATTTTTCTTCACAATGAATAAGTTATTAACCCCTTAAGCCATTTACAGGTGATATATAAATAGCTGTACATACGGGGAATGAAGGGACACTTTAGGTGTTAATGATAATTTTGCTTCTGATCATTTTGGTGGTGATGAAATTCTGATCCTTTTAGATAGAGTTTAGCCAAATAAATCAGCCATTCATTCCCCCTACTCTAGGGTGAGAGTAGTGTCACAACAGATCCACTACTCATCCCATAGCCATCGTTCATCTTTCAAATTGCCCTTGATGTAAAATGTAAAGTTTTCTTAAGAACCTCCATAATTTTTCTAGGTGTCGGCCCGGCCCATGCTTTTACAGCACAGACATGATCTCCTTACCCTCACTGGCTTCTTGACCAGGCTGGTGGTAACCTCTCACATTCTTAGAAACCCTCAAGGGCTTTATACTCCCATCTCCTCCAGTTTCAATATTTCTTCTTCAGGGAGTAGCCTGGCAGCAAAATCCTCCCTTTAAACTTTGTGGGACACCACTGGTGAGTCCCATTGATCTGTTTCTTTACAATTTATGAGGCACCTAAGAACCAACACACCAGAGTGTATTTGCTAAATGAGTTCCTGTGAGGACAGCTGCTTTCTTCCTAACTCCCTTCCTCAAAGTTTAGTTGAGTTGTTTGGGAGTTTTTTGCAGGGTTGCAGGTTATGAAATTTTGCAATCTCAAAAACTCACCTGGGAAATTTCCAGCACCCCTTTCCACTGCTGTACAATGTCCAGCATTGCTGCACAATGCACCTTTCAAAATTGATGGACCAGGAGAGATGTCATGGCTAGAAGCTGGCACACCTCATAGTGCATCTGAGAACACAGGTTGCATGAGCAAGGGTTCTTAACCATCCCTACTTTGTGCTTTGGCAGGAAAAGTTGCAAATGTAATGAAATCTTAGCTGTCACATCTTGATATTGCAGTAGAGAATAGGAAGAAAAACAATCCTGGCCACCCCATCTACCAACTAAAAAAATTTTTTTGTTTTATTTTTTTATCTTCCTAACAATTCACATTAACTTATACAGCTGAAAATCCAGGATAGCCTAAAAAGTCTTTCCAAAAAGATAACATAATCCTCTGTTGTCTCCAGTCATTAGCACATGTTAGGACTGTGTCTTCTAGCCAAAATAAGAGAGAAACTTTATTACATGTGTGTACTTAATGAAATGTACAGCTGCAATAAGAATGATTCTCTGAAATTGACTGTGTACACAGAGTTTTTTCTACCTTGTGTGTTTTTTTTCTTATAACATTTCTTTTTCAAGGAAGAAATTTCAAATTATATTTATATAGTCCCCTGAATCATTTGAATTCAGTCCTTTGTACAAACAGGAAAGCCTCAGAGCTACAAATATTTTCCCCCTATAAGGATTACCCTTTTTTTCTTTTACTTTCCCTTCTACTTATTACTAATTAAGTAGTACTTGGGGGAAACACTTCACTCCTGTAAGTAGAACTACAGCAGGGTAAATGAAACAGGCAAATGCTTGTCTTGACTAATTTTCTGTCATTAATCTTATTAAATTAGAACAGGATTGCAAAGATAGCCTGAAACCACGACAAGCCCTGAGAGTTATTTGCAGAGTGCTACAAAGACTGCTGTCTGCAAATATGGAAAGGAAAGGAAAGGAAAGGAAAGGAAAGGAAAGGAAAGGAAAGGAAAGGAAAGGAAAGGAAAGGAAAGGAAAGGAAAGGAAAGGAAAGGAAAGGAAAGGAAAGGAAAGGAAAGGAAAGGAAAGGAAAGGAAAGGAGCTTTTCAAGCAGTGGAAAAATTTATTGTGGTTTTTATTCATATAAAAATACGTGCACATTTGTTACAGAAATATTATTCATTTCTTCCAGGATCAGAATTAATTCAGTAAAAATGAATATTTTACTCTAATCATTTGAGTCTACATACAAATTTTATTTGAACTAATATTTCAGTTGATCTTACAAAAGATCACCCTAAAAAGAGGAAGTTTGCAGGTAAGCTATAAGGTCTAATGAGCAGAAGTGGAACAGTGGCCTCTTCAGTGACAGTGAATGTTGAACTGAGATTGAATTGAGAGAGAAGGGGTTCTGTGGCTTGGGTTTTTTTATTTTACCTTATAATGAAAGGCTGGGTTACAGAAAACATGAAATTTGAAGGATTGCTGTAAGAATGTAAAGCCAACAATACAGTGTTGTGAGGACGTGGAAGAGGAGCCATTGAAAGTCATCATCAAAACAGCTGCTATTTCCAGGTCTGGTTTTTCCTCACCAAAAATTGCTGGCTGGGTGGTGCTATTTGTTGTATTTAACAGCTCAGAAAATCAGAAGCTTTCAGATGAAGGGGAAGGGAACCAAATATCACATAGAAATTGGAGGCATTTTGAACAATGATGGCTGAAAGGAACTCAGCCAGCTCAGTGAAGAATGCTGGCCTGGGTGAGCCCACACAAGCATGAGTCCTCACTTAGGACTGCAACAACTTTATCACCACTCTTACTGTAGAATATATGTTTTAGGGGGGGCATTTAACTCACCTCAGCTGGAGAATTAACTCTTCCAGCTGAGCAGGATTTTATTACTTTCTTATTGATACAAGGTTTTATCTGTAGGCAGACCTAATAACTGTTTCAGAACTCAATTAAGGCTTGAAGACTCTAACAATTTAATTATCTAATTTCATACGTCATAAAGAGGTATAAGAGTTTCTCCTATAGGAAAACTGGGTGAGAATTAAATGTGGTGTTTCATGGGAAATTCCTCATTTTGCATCCCTCCACCCCCACCCCCAAATGAAATGAAAAATGAAATGAAAATAGTTCTCACAAATGCAGCTTGGAAAAATATCTTGTTTCAGGTCAGCTAGACTGCTCTGTTTCTCTTCTGTCCTCCTTTTAAAGAAATAATAACTTCAACAGACTTTTTAAAGCCACTCTGAAAGAAAAAGAAATAAAATAAAAAATTTCCATTCAGAAAATGTCAAAACATCTTTGTTAGATATCGTTAACATAGTCTTGTTTCACGTTGACAGTAATGGAACTTACTTGAAACTAAAACTATGATTTCCAGAATGTTTTGATTTTCACAGAAGCATTAATATTCTTTGAGAACACATTTTCTTCTTAACATCAACTTTTACAATTTGAAATAAAGGTATAGAGCTTCAAAAGATTTTAAATAAACTGAAAAAAAATAGGGAGCCTAGCATATATTCTTTTTTAAAGTCTCATAATGTGGGGCATCACACTTTAAATTTTTGGAACTTGAGCTTGACAATGGTGGGAATATAATAACAACAATGGCAATGTTCTAATTATGTTCTTTCACTGAACAAACCCTCAAGAGCTGATTCATCAGAGCATTTGAAAAAATTTCTAAGTACATCCCTCTATGGTAGCATATTTGTTCTTTAGATTTAAGCCTGAGATCGTGGTTGAGCAATGCCTATATTCTTGATTGCTTTGATGCATCAGAGCTGCTGCCAAGGTTGGTGGTTGAGTTGGTGACAGAGGCACATATGAAGAGTTATATTCAAAGTTTCCCTGCAATGATTACTTGCAAAAGACATTAATGGTCTGTTATATGATGTCAGTTTTACTGTTTATAAAGTGCTAGAGCAGAATGAAGTGCTTTGGCTTAATTGTGTGTTTAGCCACAAGTCCCAGAAGTCTCCACAAATGGTATCTCGTATTAGCTGTAGAAGAAGAGCAAAATTTTCCTAAAATTTTGTTTTCCATTAATTGTTCATTTTCAAATGTGAAAATATTTCCTATTGGCATATATTTGATTCAAAAGAGATATGTGATACATTAATTCTGTAAAGAGACTGAGCAGCTGTAGCTACTAGTAGTTTTTAATATTTTTTTAAATGCTATCTGTTCTGTTTCTGTGTAAAGATCAAGCAAGAAGATGAAATGCATATACTTGTTCAGTTTACCTGAACTTTTATAAAAGGTTTCATTTTTAGTTGATTTCTTCACCACTTCAAAAACATATGTACTTTGCCTTGTTTGCTTCTCAGTTACAGCCATTTGGACCATTTGGTCCATTGCAGTGTTGTTCCCACTCCTCCCCCTCGATTATCCCGGCTTTCCTGTGTCCTTCCCTGCCCACCTCACACCCCACCAGGTGGGGACCTTACAGCTTGAAGCTGCTTGCTGTCTTACTCAATACTTACAAGAAATGAAAAATAATTGGAATCTCCAGAATTGATGAGGAAAAGAAGCATTCATCACTGCTGATAATAAGTATTATAACAGTTAGTTATCTGCAGATATGGAATTAGCCTTAAATTAACTGCAATCAAATCAGCTGTAAATCCAGAATGTAAAAGCCATTGAGGTGAGGAACCTTTTAAACAAGTAAATTTGCACATGCATTTGAAATGCGATTAATGTATTTTTAAGGAAATTTCTGAGGTCAGTAATAGTAATAATATCCAGCAGAGCTGACAATAACTGTTGTCCTAAGCAATCCCAAAGGCCCCATCTCCAACAGTGAGGCACTTGACATGGAAGCATCAAATCCCCTTTGCCAGTAGCAGACTCATGGTCTCGTGCATCCTTATCAGAGCGCAGAGCATACCGGCATATGGCTGATGCTGTCAGCCATGAGAGCAAACCCATCCTTTGCTTCAGTGAGAGGATGAAGCTCCTCAGTGTCGGGCAAGCAATGGTCTCACTGTAGAGCAGGGGTGTCAAACTCATTTTCACCGGCGGCCACATCAGCCTCACGGTTGCCTTCAAAGGGATGAATGTAATTTTAGGAGTATGTACATTTATGCAGCCCTAAAATTACATTCAGCCCTTTCAGGGCAACCGTGAGGCTGATGTAGCTGCCAGTGAAAATGAATGTGACACCCCTGCTGTAAAGGTTCATTGCCTGCAGGCTCTAGGACCAGCGTTTTATGAAAAGTCTACACTAAGTCAGCAGGTACCTGCCTGGAAGTGCTGGGCTTTGGCACCAGCCGGGAGTCAGGGGAATCCATTGCCCATCCTCTGTACATGTAGTCCAACTCTGATTAGCCAAACTGTCTATCCAGGGATGCTTTGTGTTTCTCCCAAACTACACAGGGCTGTTTTCTTGCCTACTTGGGCATCTTCCCTAAGGAGCAGAAACCTGGGCAGTCCTGCTGACTGGAGCTAGAACCACAGCAACCTGA
This sequence comes from Nesoenas mayeri, assembly GCF_963082525.1. Taxonomy (NCBI): domain Eukaryota; kingdom Metazoa; phylum Chordata; class Aves; order Columbiformes; family Columbidae; genus Nesoenas; species Nesoenas mayeri. Next base: position 88,969,079 of record NC_137543.1, read on the forward strand.
GGCTTCCCTGTACCTCTTCCACCACACTCCTGTTTCAGGATAATCTGGCATTACATTTGCCAGTTAACAATTCTGACTGCAATTTTACCGCAAATTAAGGAGGGTTTTGGCGATGTGTGTGTGTGTTGTTTTTTTTTTTTCCCCTTGTAGTTAGAGGAAGAGGGGAGGAGGGGTTGGTTAGCAAAATGGATGTCTTGCTCCTGGTGTCAGGCTGGCCCCCACACAATCCCTTTTATCAGCACTGTGGTGTCCCCAGCTGTGAGCACTAGGTGCCAGGAGTAATTAAAAATGCAGCTATCAAATGCTACTTTGTTCACAATGAGAAATACTCTTTTTTTCCTTGTGAACTTTTCACATTACTGTGCTGAACAAAACGGGTGGAGATTTCTTCTTAAGTGATTTCTATTGTTATATAACTTCGATAGCAACATTAAGTGAATCTTTACTGGTTCGGCCAAGCCTTCTGGAGCCTATTGGGTGTTAAATGGGGTTCTCTGCTCAGTGACCTCCAACAGCAACTGACGTCTCCTGATCTAAATGCTTCCTGTTGTTTTACTGGTGACGGTTAGTTTTCTATTAAGCTCATTTGAGTCCTGCACATTTTTACCCTCTGCCCTTTAAAGGGAGGGACTAATGTTAGTTTTGGCTTCTGAATGGAAATTTTGCAGTTCAGGCTTCAAACAGAGCAACTGTAAAAAAGAAAGAAAGAAAATTTAAATTATAAATCACCTTTAGCATCATAGCTTGACTATTAACAACTGACTTCACTGTGGCTATTATCTGTTGGAAATTATTTCAGTGTGAAGTGTTCCCAGTATCAAGCATCCTACAGGCTTGAGTTATGAGTTATTCTTAAAAAGTCGTGGGATTTAAAACCTAGTAATAATGCACATTTGGTATTTCATTCTGCCTTTCGGTGTTTTAACCTTCATGAGTACACAGAGGTCACATTTTCAGACTTTCTTCCTTAGCCCTCAGGGCTAGAAACTCAAAAATGAAGGCTGAGGTTGTCAAAGAATTAAATTCTTTGAGGGACTTAATCGGGAGTGGGGGAAAGCAAGAAGAAATCAAATTGTGACAAAATCCCAAAAGGTGGCAGTACAATTAGTAGGTGGGAGGCAAAGGGCACTTCTCTTTCATTGCTGGTGACTAAGGCTAAATAGTCTAAACCACAGTGCTAATTTAAATATATAGATTTTATTCAAATACAAAAAAGTATTTCATCACTACACTTTTATGCCAAGTGGGTCCAGAGCCCCATGGTATATACTTTGAGGCAGAAAGCTGGAAAGCATCAAGTTTCAATCATTAACTTTAGATTTTGTACATTCAATGGATTAGGTTTGATGCACAAATGTACATTCCTGCATATGTCACCTGAAACATTTGTTTTGAGAGGGAGCATCATCTTGAGGCTTCCAGGCTGCAGGCTGGCCTCTCCAAAGGCAGAGTTCATCACCCACCAAACTGTACCTCTTCTGTTGCTCCCAAAAATTTCAGACCAGGACAATTGCTAACAAAATGGTTCACGGCACAACCAGGTCATATAAGTTAGAGCAAATTGCAAGCTGTTCAACACATATGAAACAAATTTGGACAAAGTAACTGGCTTTCAGCTCACAGGTAGTAAGTACTGTTTACAGTACATGCATGCAAAGTGCCATGTCAAGCTAGGACTGAAAACTCAAGAAATGGTTCTGTTTTGCTTTTCCTAGTTAAGTACAAATTGAATTATGCAGCTTAATGCTATTCAAACAGAGCTTCACATCCATAAAACCAACAGATTAAAGAGTTCCTAAAACTATTGGCCAAAATACAAGAATTAAAAATATTTCAAAAAAAAAAACTTTGAATCAATCCACAATTGAAAACCTCACTGTCATATTTATTTGCAGATACATGAGACATTCTGAAATCAGGACATTTTCTTTTCCCCTAGCATTATGTGTTTAATTTGGAAGTCCTGTATTTTAGACCTTTCACTGAATCAAAAACCAAAACAAAGAGACTTCAAAAGCCATTGTTGCTCTGTTCAAGTCTGAACTCTGCCTTTGTTCCTATAGCTAATGAGTTTATACTGTCCTGCAGGGAGAATTGACACCAGCCTCAAGTAAATGAAAGCAGGCCAAATGTTGGTAAGATCAGAGCACTAAAGTAATTATGGGTTGATTAAATGTTTATCTTCTTTACAGGTGGGAAGGGAAGAATGAAAATGAAGTAGGACGCTGCAAAGAGACTGGCAAGATTCATGTGACAGTCAATCACAAGTACTACAGGCCAACTGAAGTGGTAAGAAAATGCTTTCTCTTAGCTTTGCAAATGAATAATCCAATCACTCAGCCAATAAATTGCTGCATTTGGCCAGCACTCTGTGAAAACGGCTTAATTGCGCTCCTGCTGGCAGCTTTTACAGCTCAAATTAGCCTCTTTGTTGGCCCTTTCACAGCCAGCTACCTGGGAACAGGCAGCACTGCCCAGGAGGAGTGGGTTTGTCTTGTCACAGAGACACTTCTCTGCTTCAGCCACCCCCTCTGAATGAGAGAAGGGATGCTTAAGGGGGTGAGACATCATCTTATGGGAAACAAAACAAAGTGTAAACCAACTGGTCCCAAAGGGGTATGTGGTCACCTCTCCTCCAGCCCCAAGAAGGGAGGGCAGAGGAAGGTGGGTGCTAATAGGCTTGATTTCTAAAGTACCTCCTTCTGTGTCTCCATAACAGTGTTTCAACTCCATCCAGTGAGTATCTCCTGTTCAGCTTAGATCTTTGCAACTGTGTGTACCACAAAATGCCAGTTTTAGGAGTGCACGTGTGCTTTGTTTTCTCAGATGCTTTGCAGAGTCCCACTCAGTAAATGCTCACTTGCAGAACACATCTCTACTCTCAGGAATGCCTCAGTGAAGTGTACTGGGGGTGGTCAACTAGCACACATTTTTAGTATCTTTGTGGTTTGGCAGGACTGAACCACTAACCTCTGTGCTCAGATACCCTAATGAGCATTCCAGGAAAGAAAGGAAAAAAAAAAAAAAACAAACCAAACAAACAACAACAACAAAAACCAGAACAAAACAAACCACAATATTTTCAAGTCAGGCAGGATGGTGGCAATGCCCAGAGAAGGTACAGGACTGAACCTGGTTTCTGGACACAGGGAACAATAGCCCCAATTGTGCGATGTGGGAGTGGGTGTGTCCAGGAGAGGATGTTTTCCTCTTCTGGGGAGGGTGATACCAGCCCCGCCAGCTGCTGATCCAGCATCGACTGTCAGTCTGTCCGTTCAGAAGTGCTGTCTTCAGCTGCTTGATTCAAACAAGCTGTGATGAAAGCTCATTTGTCTTGACACGGATAGCAGAGTGGGAGTGGGGAGCTGCACGTGTGGAAGTGGACATGGCTTCAAAAGTGGAAATTCAGAGGTGAATAGAGACTTTCGTGTTATGCAAAAAAAGGGCTGGGCGTGCGTATCAGAATCAAACGCTAGGAAGTCATTAAGAGCTGTCTGTCATTCTGTGCTTTGGTAAGGTGTCAGGATGATAAGGACAACACAGAGACAAAAGGACTTGCCAAACAGGAAAAGGACACTTGACCCAACAAGTCTGTGCTTTGTGAGACCCACTTTCCTGCTCTGTCATAGCTCTTAATAACAAGTACATATTCACTCCTCAAAATTCACGGGTAGTACATAGCTGTTCTGAAGCCCTTGCTGTAGTTCCACCTTATTTGTGTGCTCAGACTTTTTTCTGTGGAAAGAGCAGTGCCCATGGTCTCCTCTTTGTCCTTATTGGTCTCCTTTTGGGAACACAATTTCTGGATTTTAAATTCAGCTTCCTATATTCTTCTCCATTTTGGGGCAGTGCATAAGCACAGGTCCCTCAGGAATGCTCATACAATTGCTAGTGGGTCCATACATGTGCATAGAGATATGTTCACATACAGAGTAGAATGTGGCCTTGAAATAGTGCTGTGTATGAACTCAGTAGACATCTGATGTTTATCAGAAATTATCTGATCTCTCATGGGCCACCTTCCCTTGCGCTCCATCTTTCTCTTCAACTTCTCCCATCTTGCCTTGCATTTAACACAGTCCCTATTTGGTTCCTGTGGAACTCAGGAAAGCTGTGAAGCATTAAGCATGATGTAGGTAGAAGTACAAAATTAGTTTTGAAGTACCTTTGTTTTAAGAAATATGCAGATGAACAGTGAGCAAAATCCTCTATGAGGAGTTGTGGCACCCGCTTCCTGCAATCAAAGTGTCCTTCCTAGAGCATCTCAGAATCACTTTCATTTTTTTTAAATTCTGATTTTATTTCTGTTTCTTATCAAAGGCAGGCAAACTTCAGTTTGTTTCAGTCAGAGAATTACATGTGTGCAATTCCAAAATGCCAGACCAAAATCCAATCCATCATGAGAAAGCGAGGAAAAGCAATGAGAGAAATGAAATGGATTGACGACACGTGTCCCCGCCTGCCACCATCATTAAGACTGCTGAAGGCAAGAAAGCCTCAGGCTGGCATTTTGGAAGGAGGCTTAGCTAGATCAGTTAACAGGAATTCTGCTGTTGAATCCCAGCTGACACAGAAAATCTGATGCTCAGATTCTCATGTCTTATTTGGAAACGTCTCTGTCTGTCTGTCTCTCTAAAATTTAACATGGTATTCGGGAAAGTGAAAATAAATATAATTTAATCTTGTGTACAGTCAGTTCTGACAGTGCCAACACATTCATTTGAAAACACATTTGTTTTCTTCAGTTAGTGATCCCTGGGGTCAAGGCCTCCCATTGAAAAGCTTAGCTGTACTGAAGAAGAAACCTTGAAATGTGAGACTGTCTTCTGGTGAAACTAAGTAGACCCTTTGAATGCCTTGACTCTAAATCTCTTCACTGTGCTTTTGACTGCTTTGGGGCCCCTTGATATTTACTGGCCTTGGGAATTGTTCCTGCTAATGCTTCTAATGCCTATTTCTTCCCCTCCCTCCTTGCATCTTACCATCTACAAACCTATTGGTGCCATTTCTTTTGGCTTGTGTCGAATTCCTATCAGTATTTCTTCTGACCCTTTTTAAATTGTGTTTGGAGACTCTAACCTGCTGCAAGAATTGGGGAAAAATTACTACTTCTGCCTTTCTTAAAATCAGCAGTTTTCACAGGACCTACATGACAAGTTTGCTTTTTATACTGAAATTGATACGCTATGAAAGATGCTTTCACACATTTTGCAGACTGTTTTAGCATATGGCTGATAAGGTCATATTTTATACTCGCTGCCCTAGGCACATAAAGATAAGTTACTGCTACAGTTTACTCTAGTAGATACTTCTAGTCTTTTCTACTTTTGTTATAATCAGAATGTTCATATTGCAGGCAAGCAACTTATTCTATATTTGGATTTAAATAATCTATTTGGTGTTCACAAAAAAATATTAAAATTAATTTTAAATTTATTTTAAAAGTTAAAACTGAAATTCAATTAGCCACCTCAGTCAGTTGAAAACAAGCTGCCCTGCAACATGAGATGTCAGAAGCATCAAGTCTCTCAACTCCTGAAGCTGCGTAATTTTTAGAGAATTAAGGCCCATCTTTAATTTTCTTATCTTTCAGCAATATAATTACTATTAATTTGTATGCAGAAATTTCCCTCCAAGAATTACACAATTGCTTCTAATCAAATTATGCCCATTAAGGTGTTTGAATAAAATTGCCTCTATTATTTTTGCATGGGAGATATTAAGCTAGCAGCTCCATAGGATCTTGCTTCATTTCATTGCCCTTTTCTGCAACAATGAATACTAACTCCAGGTCTCACTGGTCTGTCCTTTCGTCACAGAACTTAAGATGTTTATATGTCTCAGGAGTTTGTGTTGCTTTTTAAAGGAAACAAACAAACAAAAAATCTTTCAACCATCATGTAAATGTTGTTTTTTCTCTGAATCTAGTGCTTTGCATGTATTACAGGGAATCCTTCCACTTCTGTCTCACTTGTTTCTGCAGTTGTCCTACAGCTTGCCTAGGATAGGAACTGCATGTTGTATTTGTGCATCACATCTGCTATGAGCTGGCATGGCTGTAACTCTGAGGATGTACATACATCAATGCAAATTTTCTTTAAGCAAGCGCTGGAAACTCTGTCACAATGTGATGCTAGTATTTAAGCAGTCATCTGGCCTCTTATTATTCTTCTTCAAAGAAAAAAGGGCATGCTAACTTGCCAACATCTTCCTTTTGTTATATGCCTTAAGCAACTAAGGATTTTTCTCCTAGTCCTTTCTAGCACTGATATAAATTTAAATTCCATGTAATGCTTAGGAGAAAAAAAATCATGGCAATGTCGAAAGATACTTAATTGTCCTGGAATTTTTTTCTTTAAAATTGCTCTTTATAACTCCAAAAATGTTCTGTATTCCTCCTGACTAGGTTGTTTACTTTCCAAAGGATTGTTTGTTGTATCTAAATATCTACAGATATATGTATGTATGTATGTGTATATATATATATATATTTATATATAAGAGAACTATCTGAAGTCTTCTATTTGTTGCTTACAGTAAACTGTACATCTTTACTTAACTGCATTTGGCCTCAGTTGCCCTTTTTCCTACTTGGAATTAAGCAGAATGGCTTTAAGTTTCAGTCCCTTCAAATGTTTTTTAAAAATTCAGCTCTATGTTTCCCATGTTTCATAGGATTCCAGTAAAAATTCCTTGGGGCATATCACATTCTCTCAAAGTCAGCTTTCTTAAAGTCAAAAACATTTCTGAACTCCTCTAAGTGTTCCTGCCCTGAAGAGCATTTAAAGTCTAATGAAACCATGATCACAAAACCCTAAATGCCCCACACTTCCACTTTAGTTTTCATACAGGCTTCATTTCCTACTCTTCAGTTCAGAGCCGCCTGTGACTGTGAGCTGTTCAGATGTCTGCATGAGGAAACACGTGCTTCCCTTCTTCAAGGATCATTTTGCTCATCAGTGTCAATATATGGCCTGTATTAATACTCATGAAAATTAAATGGGAGAATTCAAGGAAGAATAATCTTCAGATGGTTTTCCTGTCTATTTTCCTCACTAGCAGTCAGGTAAAGACAGTCAGGTAAAGCAGTCAAGCAAGTTGTCATAATTCTGACAGTCTTCTCATATCTTTTTTTTCCTCCTTGTTCTGAAAATGTATGTCAACATCTGAAAACTAGTGCCTTGGTAAATGATTACCTCTGTTGTCCTTAATTCTCCTTGAAGATGACTTTGCTGCTGTGTCAGATGAACTGTTTATATCTTTTGTTATTTCAAACTCAACATTATCTCTGCATTGCTTTGCCACGGTCTTCCTTTTATTTGTCCCTCCTGCTAATAAAACCTGCCGTAGATTTTTTTTTTTTAATTGGTTTGTTTTAGTTAAGGCCTTACATATCAGGCATTTTGGAGGCATCTCTGAAAACATACATGTCCAATTCAGCTAAGTAAGATAATGATTAGTAGGAACTTGTCTCTGTATAACATCTGCGAGGCGCTGAGCACTTAACATATCTTAAATGTTTCTCATCAAGCATGTGAAAAAGGTTTAAAAAAATAGTGTCACTGTGTTTCTGCTTCTGAAAAATATGTATGGCAGAGCAGACAGACAGACTGAGATCATGAGGCAGTGGCAAAGTTAGGAGGAGAGCCTGACGACCTTGTGCTCTGCTGCGGTTCCCAGTGGACACAACCATCCCTCCACATGTGGCTTTCTACTTTTTTATCTCACTCTGATTTTGTTCATCTTAGTTGTTCCTCAGAAGATAGGAAGATCATTTTTACTATCAGGTTTTCGGGTCAATATGTCACCAAACCTGAGAAGCTTCAGCAGGCTCGTATCCAGTCTTGCTCACTGTCTTGTTTAATCCTCCTAAGAGACTCTTAGCAGGAGCCCTCGCTTACCTCCTTTCTTGTGGGAGCAGATACCTAATATGTACACCTCCAACACTCCCACACACATTTCTCATTTTTTGCTTCATAACTAGCTCATTACATCAGTATTAGACAGGCGCATCCAGTAAAGGAATCCCTCTGGACACCACTGTTTGCAGTCCTCATATGCTGTGCTTCACTCAGTTGCTTCTCTTTGCGTCATCTTGCTCCTCCTCTGCTGTGCCTCCAACAAAATATTTCTCTGGCAACTTCTACAGCTGGCTCTGTTCCCCCTCCTCCTTCGCCACCTCTTTCCCTGCTGTCATTCCTGAGGTTCTGAAATCAGCCATGTGTCATCTGTGACCTTCACATCTTCATTGATCTTCCTGAGAACATCAGCCTGTCTCTTTGAGTCTGCTTTCTGATCCCCTAATACCACAACTATCCAACAAGACTAGCCAGAGAAAGAGGGTGTCTTTACCTCCTGGGGTCTAAGTTGGAGTGCTTTTGTACTCTGGGTGTTGCACCATATGTTCATTTACAAGATCAGTAGTTTTTCTTTAGAAATGTTTGGACTAGCTGAAGAAATCTCTGACTGACTTTGGGCAAGGCAATTTTCCACTCTGGGTGAGTAAAGAGATTGCAACCCTATTGAAAAGCTAGTATGTAAAGATAAAGCTGTCATCCAAGCAGAAAGGTTGGTGGTTTTAATTCATTGCTCATTTTTCTAAACGCTGTTGACACATAGCAATTAGTGACAATCTTGGATGTGACAGATCCAGGCTCAACTCCTGAAAACAGATTTTTAAATTAAATTTAGGTGACTGGAGGATTAAGGCTGAGGGAGAGGTGAGTGAGGACAGAAGGCTGTTTACCTCCTTAATTAGGGCCTGATTCAGCCAAGCATCCAAGCAAGTGCTTCACTTCAAGGGCATGAATAGTTAATAGGGACAGTTTCCATACTCGGAGGTAAGAGTGTGCTTACGTGCATTGCTGCATCTTAATATGAAGGAAAGCAATTCATCTGTGATGGGAAATGAGATGGCCAGCCCAAATGTTTCTGAGAACTCAAGAGGTGCCAGCTGATTATTCTTGTTTGCCTGCCTTATTGTACGTGAGCACAGTACTTGGGCATGGAGATGCTGAAATAGCTCGAGACAGTTTTTTTAGCCAGGTTCTCTTAGGGTGGCTTCACAGGCAAGATGGAATTAGACCAAGTTCATGCAGTTTGTAGTTTTGATCAACTGCTCCTGCAGTGATGTTTCCTGCCCGTAATTCTTCTCTGCTTTCCTGGCAGTGGGGGGTCTTATGACCACCTCTACGCTTATTCATGTTTATTCATGCACAGAACGTCTCTCTCTCACCTCTTACACCTTTGCCTCCTCCTTCTTTTGGCCTGCCATTTGGCCTCCTCCATTTGGACCATCCCTTGTTTTCTTATCAGTGCCTGTCCTATGCCTGTTCCACACAAACACTCCCTGTACTCCAACACATGTGGTGGGAAATGCAAAGCCTCTGGAGGGATGTCGCGGGGGATGGGGAAAAGCCTGGAGCAGGCAAAAGCCATGACAGAAGTCCAGGCTCAGGCATCACCAAAGACACATTTGTCACATCTACCAAGTATTCCCTCCTGCCAACAGTCTCCACCACCTACCGCCTATTCCCCATTTCCTACATTAGATCAGACATTCGAAAGAGCTGAACTGTGTTTCAGACCGCATTTTGTAGGGCTAAGTGAGGCTGGAACACTAGCAGAGCAGCTCAGCACAAAACTGTTCCCACCAGGGCTTTCTAAAGACCTTGGTGTCAGAGGTGGTTGAGGTCACTTACAGGCCTGATTGCTGGTTCACATTCAAAAGTGGGAGCATGTCTGAAGATCTGTCTCCCTTTCAGAAGCTGTTTATTTTATTTTACAATGGGATTTTAAAAGTCAAGCAATACGTTAACAATACTGTTCACATTTTAACTATGTTTCCCACCACGTTGTAACCTTTTCTTTTAAGTGTGCTGTGCCAACTCAACTCTTGCAATGGTTTTAGAATGGCAGCACAGAACTGTAAATGACATGATTTATGTGAAAATAAAAATGGCTTTTGAATACAGAGGATATGAGACAGAGGTGAGGTTTCCTTCAGCAAATCTGGAATTAAGAGCTAGTCTCATGTCTAATTTCTTTAGCCTTTGCAGGCACTTGCATGCCTTCAGCTGTTTGTATTTTATTTTATGGGTGAGTGGGTGCACAAAGGAAGATGACAGCCAGAGAGCATTCATGTGTTTCATCTTTGAAGCCATGAGATGGTTTTGGTGTTGTTAAAAGAAGCTTCTGCTGAGTTTGGGTCAGCATCAGCCTTTTCAGCATGAAGTCTTCCAGTCAGTCATTTGCTGGAGTCATAGATGTCTCGAGACTGGGTATGTTATGGCACCTAATATTTTTCCTGCTTGAAAGATGGTTCTCAAAGCCACTGATTCTCAAAATTCTATGCTGCCTCCTGGAAACGATGTATCACTTTAATGTTGCTGAAGGCGTTATTAGAGTGGGAGCAGTTGTTCCTCTGAGGGACACCCCAGGGCAGCGTGAAAGGGCCACATAGACCAGGTTAGGAGAAATGCATAAAGTGGTAGCAAGGTCCAAGGAAGCAGGAGAGTTTGAGGATTTGTCTCCAAAACCTTTCATTTCAGGTTTTTCAAGTGTTTCACTGTCCAAAAGTGCCAGTAAGTTTCTTTCACTTTCTTCTTTTATTTCTTTAGTTATTTGAAGTTTATTCCCCTAGAAAATGTGGAATGTTTTAACTTTACCTATGGGGAAAAAAAGTCAAAAAAGTGTTCTGCTCAAAAAAAAAGAGATCAAAACTGGCTTTTCCGTTTTTCTGTGGAAAGCCTAATTTGGGAGGCAGGAGAGTACTTTTCTGGGGTAGTCAAGCTTTCTTTTAGATTGATCCTAAAGGTTTTCTGTCTCCTCAAAAAATTCACAAGAAGTCTTTGTTCAGGCTTATATCTGTCCTTCACCATTTACAGCTTCTCTCAAAGGGCCAAATGGTTGAAAGTGGTTTGGAAGTGGTTGTTTAAAAAATAAATAAGCCTTCACCTTTCCCCTCTATCACCCTTAGAGTAATCATTTGTAAATTAACAACTTCATGATGGAGGCATAAAGAGCTTGGACCTTTGTTATTGTTGCTGCCCCGTGATGATGATGTTGATGGGTACTTAATCATCTTCCATATCTTCATGTCTCATCCTTGTATTCCACTAAAAACCTGTAGCAATGATTCTGACTTTATCAGAACTTAGAAACCTTTTACGTTGTTAATTATTTTTTAGTATCCTTAATACTTCCCTGGTGTTCAAGGAGAGCTTGTATGGTTGAGTTGCAGGGGAAATTGAGCCTTGTAGATCTAAACAACTTTTAAAAGTTTGTTGTTGTTGTTGTTGTTGTTGTTGCTTAATAAAACCCTGGAAAATTATCTCTGTGGCATAAGCATTACAGTACTTGTCATGAACCAGGAAATAGATCTTCATGCCTGTCTTGGATGCTCCCCAAGTTGTCTGATGTCTCAGCTGGATGAGTGAAGGAGGAGACAGTAATTATCTGCAGGGCAGGGGAGACTTAAACATTAAAGCGCTTTATGCCTAGGATCAGCTGGAATTTTTGCTCATTCCTCACATATAGTGTCTGAGCTCACCAAAGCAGACAATATGAAAAATATTAACAGGATTCAAGACGACATTAGTAATAGATTAAGAGTGCATGCCTCCCTAGCAGTACTTTTGTTTTCTTGATTTTTTTTTCCTTTCAGCTAGAGAAGTCTGAAGGTGAGTAGGTGAAGTCAATTTTAATAATTCACAGACGATAATACATCTATTTCTTACTTGACATAGCTAGTGTTTAAACTATTAGCATTGTCTGGCATAACATAAAACAGGATCAGTCACTCATCCCTTTCAAACATCTAACCAGGCCTCATTTAAATTTCTTCCTTCCAGCTTTGCCAGCACATTTTAATAGTCTTGGTAGAGCTCTCAGCTGACTTGTGACTTCAGACTTTATCTACTGGGTTGTGATTGGGAATGAAGTAAGACAGCACCATTGCTCATCAGCTTTTTCTGTATGCAATGACACAGAAACCTCAGTACTACAGATAGCCATTGAAATTCAAAACAGACCACTTGACTGCTGAACAGAAAGGAGTTTTTAAATCAAATTTTCTCTTTGGAACACTGTTCTGTAATTTTTGAAAACACTCTTTTATTTTTTTCCCCTTCCTCCAGATTGCTCAAATGGTACTACTTTGCAGTCATGCTTTGTATTGAATAGCTGCAAGGGCAAAGGAAGATTAACAATAATGAAAACAGAAAAAATGTGTTTTAAAATAGGATTCCTGCCTGTTCTCTTACAGTAATCTGTGACAAGTTCATGTTTATAATTCACTACATCTGTTACCAAGTTAGAGATTTGCAGACCTTAGTTTTACAAATTTCCAGATTCGGTGACTAGGCGTTGAATTGCTTTTGTTTTTATTTTTTTTTCTGTTTGACCCATAAAATACTACACTTCCAGCTTCTGCTCTAGAAAGCAAAAACATATATTAAAGCTTCTTTACAATAACAAGGACTTCTGACTAAAGCAATTGGCTCCCACTATAGTTTTCACTTAGATAACAGTTGTAAATTTCCAAACCTCTAATCTTTGGCAACATTTCCCTCTTGATCCTGGTTTCTGTTTCCATGTGTTGGGGGAGATTAAAAAGTGGGTTATGAAGGTGAAATTGGAAACAGAGAAAATGTGAGGTTTTAGGAAAAGCTCAGGTAAATGATAGTGCCAAGTTTGCTCTGTGCACTGTTTTCATAGCAATGAAGAAAACCTACTGGGGCCTCTTCTTATACTGCAGTGTTGCCACTGATCACATTGTGACATTCGTTCCTTGCTCTAAACAATTCTTCTGTAGTGCTAATCCTATAAGATCACAGAAGTCTTTTGTCTTGCACGTAGCTGGCTGAAAGGGCTTGGAGATGAGTATCCAAGGTAATATTTAGGTGTTTTTCCTGATCTTTCTTTCTCTATCTCCTCCCTAAGGCATCTATTGATATTATTTCTGCATTTCTCGTATCTGTTAGATGCCTTCTGAATGGCTTCTAGACTTTTAAAATAAAGACCAAAATTAATCCTGACTGATGAAGTAAATCCTAAAAGAATCGGACACCTCAGTCACTGTAAACAAAAAGCTGACATTATTAGAATGTGACTAGCCCTAAAGGTAAGCCACTCACCTCTATAATAATTCAATAACTGTGTGGCATAATGAATGCAAGGGGAAGGTGGACATGGGAGTGAAAACACAAACACAGGAAGGTGCATTATTCACAGCTGTAGAGATTCACAACAGTGAAGACTCATATGCGCTTGAAGAACAGCCAAAGGGAGTTGGTGGTGGATGACAGGCAGTTTGTGTGCTGGAAAGCTCACAAGAAATATTCTTATTTTTGTCTTCCAGCATTAGTGACCACAGTTAGTTCTACTTTGGCTTAGCTGCTGGATGAAGTTAAAAAAAAAATAAAATAAAAGACATTATTGACTTAATTAAGTTCTTAAATATGGCTTTGTGAAGGATTTCCTACTCCAGACTAATGCCTGGATTGATACCCTTGATAGCATAGCTTGCTGTGATTGAGAATACTCTGGATGCAAACATCTGTATCCAACAGCTACTTCAGCTAGTGATTCACTTGCAGAGGAAGCAGGTGTCAGGGCCATGGCTGCTGGGTGGAAACTTCTGGGAGAAACTATACACATGCAGGGGTATGTGGCAATTAATGTACTTGCTATGGTTTTTGTGAGAATCAGCATTATATGCCAGAGTTCATCAAGTGGGCATTTTGTACGTTGACGTACAGACAAATGACTGAAAGGTTTAACTGCAGCACTGGGACAACACGGACAGCTGCTATTCATGCACCTGGGTTTGACTTACCAGGATTTTGAGCTGGGAGGGACCATATAGAAATGTGACAAAGCAGCTGGAGTCACCGTTGCTTTTGGCTGGGACTGCCAAGGATTGTCCCATTTATGGTGGCAAGAGGAAGAGTTCTGCTGAAGGAATATACACAGTGCTAAGAGGCACGTAGTCAATGACTTGTTTTCCGAACATATACACAGTGCTAAGGGACATGTAGTCAATGACTTGTTTTCCGAACACCAATGGATGCCAGTGACTGCTAGAGACAAAAAAACCTAAATGTGTTTGTTTGCGTATCAACATTCACCTCATTAGCAACTACTTTTTCTTCTGTAAAGCTTGAATAAGTTGTGTTGTCCCTCAGCTCTTCCAGTGCCTTTTTTAACTGCCAATAACACAGCTTGACACTCTTTGCAGTTGTCAGTGAGCAAAACTTCACAAGACATGGTATATTCAGAATGCCCTCAAACACTGGGTGATGTGAGGGCTTTCTCAGGGATCCTATGTGAACTGTCAAAGACAGTTCAGGAGATTGGCACACTCCAGCAGATTTATCACACCTGTGTCTCTCTTCCAAAAGCCACGAGTAGGTTGTTGAGACAGAGGAAGGAGATTGTTAGCAAGTTTCTTCACAGGAAAATGTTCATTTTGGATCAGGATTCAAAGTGAATGAATATCCACTTAGATTTTTTGGGGTTTCCCTTGCATTCATTGCTATCAACTGGCCAAATTTTGACCTTCTTACAGTCAGTACCATCTAAATATATACAGTGATCTCAGTAGAGATGCACTTTGAAGAAAGGCATTCTGTTGATATAAATTATTTTAATATGGGCTTTAGATATTAGGGAGATTCATGGATAAAGAAAGAGAGAGTTAGACTTTTCTATAAGGATACCAATTTAAACTGTCATGAAAATGAGAAGAGATGACTTGACAATACACTGGTGGAGGTAAACAACAGACTCATTTCTGTGGAAAGGGTGTTGACAAGCAGTGACTTTTGGGAAGCCTCCAAACAAAGTCCAGACACTGACTTTAGGGACTTAGGCAACATAAAAATGATTATTAAAAAAAAAAAAAAAAAATCACAAACATCAGCTGTGCCTGCAGTTTTTTCTTCTTTTTTTTTCCACATACTTTTGTTCTATTAAACACTTCCAGAAACACTTGTACAGTTAAGCCTAGCACTATGAAAAGGACTAATATACAGTTTAGACTTCTTAAAAAAAAAAAAAAAAAAGAAGAAGAATACATCGGGCTTTGAGCCTGATAGACCTCATGTGGACCTGAACTAAAATGAATACATTGAATATCATGTTGGCAAGCAGTGTTGTATATTCACATGGCTTTAGGCATGGATATGGAAATGGCTCCCTCCAAAACTAAGTTCCAAGCATTCCGACAAAATAATTTGCTCATATCCCAAATATTGTTTTGCTTTCATTTGTTCTCATCCCCTAAATTCGTTTTTATTTTGTCTAATAAGGTGATGCTTTAGGGAGGGGGAGCTTACGAGTGTTTTGTTGCTTCTTTATTGCCCCCTCTGCAAAGCATCCCATTGATGGCTGATGCAAAGAAAGCAAACATTCTTCTTTTTGTACCCTCAGATACCTCCTGAAAACTCTTTTTTTGCCCTCCATAATCACTATACTAGTGATGCACTGTGTTTTCTTGTCCTGATGACCACTGTTGTTGTTTGTTGTTGTCTCCTTGCACTGTCCTGTATCTCTATTTATTTGTACTCCGTTTCATGTACTGAGGGCATATGCATGCAACTTGACCTAATGAGTTAGGTTGAGTAAAGGAAACAATCTAGTTGCAGGAGTGTTAAATGCTTCAGTGCAGCAGAAGCAGGGTAAATTAGCTCATATAAAACCCTGCATTTGTCACGGTAGCAGTATGGCTTCATGTTAGCTAGTTCAGTAATATGCAGCATGGACTTGGATTACGAACATTTTGTGAGAATTTCTTTTGGTCCTTTTTTGCAGCACAGCTAGAGCAAGGAAGATCCTTGATGATGGCAGAGTTTTCAGACACAAGCTGTAATAATCACCATTATATCTTTACTAAGATTTTAGAGAAATATATGTGGGAACCTATTTATTACATTTGTTAAGATTCTGACTCATAAACGCAGAATTCCACCTTCACGCAAAGGCTGAAGCAAGTATACTAGCTGGATAACAAGACAAATTTTCAGTGCCCTGAGACTCAAGCTGCACATCCTCTTACTGGAAACTTATTGGATACCATCTTTAAATGTTTTACATTATTTTTATTTGTACTTTCCGCACTTAGGTGGATCAATGGGAGCCTGTTCTGAAATTTTAGACCCTTCTTTCTTTGCATCACAGTTTCAAATTAGTGGTCTGCAACTGTAAACTCATGTATTTGTACTGACACATTTTTAAAATTTAAAGCGCTCATGTGCCTGCAATTAAAGGAAGATCCAAATAAAATGAGAATATCTGGCATATAGCCATCATCTCCACTATCAGCTCATTAGCCAACTTTACAAATTTAGACTTCATGTGGAAAAAAGTTTATGATTTAGTGGCTTGTTGGCTTTATCATACACATGTTATACTGGTAACTATGTTGCTAATACCTTTCAAACCAGTACACGTGTTCAGCAGTTGCAAGGTATCTTTACAAACATTCCTGGTGGCATACTTTTAAAATATGTATATTATATTCAAAATGACTGTAACATTGTAGGAGGTAAATGTGGTTTCATCCTATATCCTCTTTAGTCATTCCAGTATTTTCCTTCCTCTTTCCATACAATTGTCATCAATCAGTTCTGCCTTTTCAAATATATTTAGACATTGCATTTTTACTCAGTTACATCTCTTCAGAGTGAAAATACTTCTGTTTTATTTTTTTTCCCCAAAAAGAAATTAGTCTCTTAGCCCAGAACACAAATTCCTCACTGCCATTACTCCCCAGTGCCTACTGCTGCTTTCTGCTTTTGCTGCCCAGCTAGCTGAACATGCAAGTGTCTTCTTCATCCTTCTGCAAAACCAGAACCTTAGGTTTTATTCTAGGAGATCCTTTTAAAAAGATCTCCAAGAATCCCAAGTTGTGCTTACCCAGTAAAAAAAAAAAAAAAAAGAAAACAAAAAAAAGATATAGTTCTACTTCACTCCCCCCCATATTGATAAGTAAGTGAAATAGAACTTGATTTGATGTTCATTCTTTATGAGATGTGTGTGCCATACACATACATGTGCTTTTTCTCTCTTCTCTGTTTAAATCCCATTTAAACAGTGCTTGGTAGCTGCTGGGAGTTGTAATCCATGTGCAGCTCTGTCATGAGGCAAACACCAGCTGGAAGGACAGCTCTACAAAGTGGTCTGCAACTAGTTGAGTTGCTGAGGAGTCATAAAATAGGGAAAAAGGGGTTCACGAAAGAGCCAATGCCTTTTGGAAAGTGTTTCTTACACTCTCTTAAGAGCTACAAAATCTGTATCTTGTATAGTTTCTTATGCTTAGCCAGGGACAAGACTACAAAACAGAAAATGACAGAACTTCACAGCCAAATTGGTACTTTCTCAGATTTGTTTGACAGGGTTTTTCACACAGCTTCAGAGTAGACTGAAAGCACCTATAAAAAGCTGCTGTTTACTACATAGAAAGTAAAACAAAATCTTTTGCTTTTTACTGAAGAAAACTTTTTCCCCTCTGGAAGAATCAACAACAATGTGAATATTTCTACCTGGTTCTCTACTTCTGATGTGTATTTCTATTATCCATCTCTAAAGTCCCTATCTACATGTATTTGCAGAAGGTTATGTGAAGAAGCACAGATGTGTGGAAGTTTACCGTTCTTTTAATTAAATAATGTGTTAGGGTATATTTATAGCCTTGCTGATTCAGGTTAACAACTCCTGTACTCCACTACTATTGAGTCATTGCCCAGAGCACTATCCTAACACTTCTGTAAAACAGAGAGCTAGGGACTGTTAGCGTAGAAAACTGTAGAATTTTATAAGGGAATTTTAATAGGGAGCACTATTAAAAATAAATACCTCTCTTTATAGGTATGGGCTAACGAGTGGAATGCTAAAAAAGATGCTAAGCAGTGACAGCTTCAGCAACAGAAAATGTTAAAGGCAACAGATAATTGTGAGTGGTTATTACTACATTTTCCTGCCTGGTTTCCTTAGTGTTATGCTCAAAAATAACAAAGTAATTGATATTTGTGTTTTATTAGAGCAGATCTAGGGAATATTTGATGATGCTATGAGCTATAACCCAGCTACAAGGATTTTGGACTTTGGCATCTTCAAATTAAATACATCCCATTATTTACCCTTCCCGCTTGTAATCTTTTGCCAAAGTAGCATGCTAAAATATTAATGAAATTACAACCTTGGTAACTATTGTTAGAGGAGAATGAGAAGGTAGCCTTTCAAATAGTGCACGTCATCATAGGAAAATACGTTGAATTTACATGGTTGTAGGTTGTGGGCTGTGAAACAAATCCCTTAACACTTGACATAAACTGCAAATGGAGCCATTGGTTCTTGAAGTGGAATTTATTTTAATATACTATGGTGCTGGCACCTGTCATAGAGCACCTTGCAGCATACAGAGGCCAAAGAGGTAAAGTACAGAAGTGATCACAGTCAGGTGGAGGCTGAAATCCTTGCAGCAGACTTCAGTAGAGCCTAGATTTCATTTGCATGCTATATTTTTACAAAAGGGATCCCAATGCCTGGAGAGTTCATGCTCTCAAAAAAAATGCTTTATGACCCTCGGTGAGGTTTTTCAGTGGGATGACTGCAAGGGGAGGGAGTGGAAATCCCACTCCACCTCTGGGCAGGGTAAGAAAGGGAATTGCAGTTACAATGTGTTTTATTTTCTTAATCTAATTTGAAGAAGGTCTTACACATACACACACTGTCCTGTCCTGTTCATTTGTAAACCTTTGCCTCTTTATCTGTTTTTTTCTGATTAAATGCTGCACTTAGAAGGCTTACGAGTATTACTGTACAGCTGCTCTGAAGTGTTGGTTCTAAGAATGAGTTTATAAAGCTATCCCCTTCTGTGTGACTACAAGAGTGCTATAGCTCCATTGCCATTCAGATGCTTTCACTTACTTCCTGTGACCAATCAAAAGTCAGCTTTGAAGCAAAAAAGCAAGTGACACCATGCTTAGTTCAATCCCAAAGTCAGTCCCACCTTGACAGTTGACAGTAATCATACTAATATCAGAGGAGAGGCTTAGAGGGATACTGGACCTCAGACCTGCAGACATATCCCTGGGATCATGAGTCCTGCTTCAGGGTGGAATTTGTGAGCAAGGCCTCCCCTCCAGGGTTACTCACAGAGGAAGGAAGGGGTGGCTGGTGTCTTGGCCCTTAGGCTTGAAATGCTTGCCAGCAAAGCTAGAGCACTATGAAAAGCTCTGCAGTTCAGGAGGGTTGTGGTATAAATACTCCCCCACAGCCAGGATCAGTGGGAAGACAGAGACACTGAGCAAAGGCTTACTTTAGCTGTAAATTTTCATCCTTTGGAAAACAAGTATTTTATTTCACCAGTCTTACACTACTCAATGTCAGAAGTGACCTTGCTTTTCCAAATCAGCTAGTACTGACTGCCAGGCACTTTTGACATGATAAAGGAAAGCAGTATGTTTAGTGCAAGTAACCTTGCCCAAACATGACTTTCTTCAGTAGTGATGAAGGTGGCAAATAAATGGTGTTTTCTGTTGACTGTATGATTCAGTTTTCTTCTGATTAAATGCTGGTGTTTTATTTGGGGGTGCTATGAGCTGAGAATAACCAGTTCTACTTAGGTGACACAGAATAGTACAAGTACAAAACCATTATTTTATTCAGTAACAATTCTGACCTTGGGATGGAGAAATGTGACATCTGTGCAGACAAGCGGAAGAGTCACTGTACACTTTCAGAGTTAAACTGGTTGAAGTTTTTCAGTGTCCAACTTACTCACATTTTGAAGTGAAAGGCTTAATATTTCTCCAAAATAAAAATGTTCTTTGGGAAGGAAAAACAATAATTATTGCTTCAGCAAAATTTTTAATTTAAGAAGGTTTTTGTGACTTTAAAGTTCTCTGTTTATTCAGTCCTAAACTCTTGATCTAGGATCAGTGTAACATAACAGACGCTTGGCTTCTTAAACAAGTTTTTATTAAGTTACTGTGGTCTTTGCAACCTTGGAAACATTTTAATTCTTACTTTACACTTGTGAGTTCACAGCTATCTCCATGTGCGATGCAAACGTTGCAAGTTGCAAATGAGCAAGTAAAATGCCTCCCTGCAATTAAGTAAGGAGGTGATTTCCTCAGTGGAAATAATCTGCATTGGCCTTAGCAAGAGCCTACGATTCAATTCAAGCATCTCGTTTAACACTTCAGATTGTCTTTGCGTATGTGGGCTTGAGTTCAACAGCATTAGGAAATCCTTGGTGGATAGTAATCTGGAACACAAAAAGCAGCAGTCATACTTCAACACAATTGATAGCCTCTACTTACCAGCAGTCTTCAGGCTAAATTATCACAGTGATGCAATTAACTGTCTTTTACTGAGAGTGTGGGTCATTCCAGATCTAGGAGAAGAGGTCACAAATGGGGCAGTGTGGCTATGTGGTTAAGCATAATTTGACTTGCTCAGAAAGAGGTCCAGACTCTGGGCTCTTAGCCTCAACACATGCAAAGTCAGACAGTAAGAAATGCCACCAGCCCACCACATCTGCCACCAGACCCATCCAGACTGCAAATTCAGACTATTTTTGTTTCTTCGTGTGTTTTCTGTCAAGCAAGTAAATGCGACTTGCATCTCTGACTTGCTCTGAGGAAAGGGACACAATCAAGTGGGCAGTCTTTAGTCTTGTTGACTTTCAGAAGGGGAAATAGATTATAATCTTTGCTCCAGGTATTTGTTGTATTGAATTCCCTCTATGGGCTCCCAAGTATTTTATTATGCATTTAATGGGGCTCCTCAAGCTAAAACCTCCAAAGTGAATGGGAACTTTCATTATCAAAGCTGTGATTTGTGCCATGTCCAAAATGTGAAATAATCAAGTTAATAATTTGTTTACTTGTCTGAGACAAAGAAAATAAAGAGTGTCATTTTTTTGTTGAAAAAACACACTTTCTTGGCAGAGCTTAACATCGATGTTTCCAGCAGAATCTTTTCTCTTTTGAGTTTGTCTAGTGTAGGAAGAGTAGTGTTGGCTTCTCAGTTCAGTTTGATATTTGACAATGCCCAAGGGGAAGGATGCGTCAGTTTGAAGGAATCCCCCACACCCTACAAAACTTGGAAATTTTACATTCATAACATCATGTCTGCCTTGAGGAGGCAAAATGTTGTTATCAGGATTAACCTTTAGCTAGTTTTTTATATTATTTTCAGATGGGCATGTTTGACTTAAAAGTCACTCTGGCTACTGCTCTGTATCAATTCTCAATGTTATATGGACAGCAGCATTTAAGTATCACCTTAAGTATGAAAAAGCAAAGTGTAATCAAGTTTTGAAGAGATCTGAGGATCTTTAACTGGCATTAATTGCTATGCCTTCTTTCATTTGTTTTTCAGTGCTGTTTTAAAGGCATGCATAAGGATTTGAGATAGATTTGTTAACACAGCCCATTCAGAGCTTCTCTTCCCGGAAAATATCCACAGGCCGAGCAAACTTTGTGAACCTTGTCATTAAATGCATTATGCCTCCTCTCAGTTGTGCAAATGTTAGAGTGTCACTTGGTTGTATTGGATGGTCTCCTGCTGAAAGTGTTTAGACGTCAACTTCTTCCATATTTATTACATTTTTTTTCCTTATTGTACAATATGGAGGGATCAGATTAGTGTACTTAGGATCCAAAGCAGCCATGGGATGATAGATTGCCACAGCTACAGAGACTCAGCCATTTTCTTTTGACACTTCTTGAAGTTGGTTCTGAGCACAGAAACGGGAGCTCATTCTGCCCCTCAGTTATTCAGTATGTTTTATCACATACACCTTGTCCTTCCTTTCATGTGAGTACTTGTGTTGAAGTCCTAGCCTGCAGAGATGCGTGCTGAGCTGCCTCATCCTGCTGCAATATTCTAATTTCTCCCTGGAGTGAGGCAACCTAAGGGTAGTGACAGTCAAAGCAATGACAGAAAGTCCCAAGCAGGACTCACATGGAGTCTCACTGAAGTTGCAGTGCTCCTGTTCTGCAGAGACAACATTTTTCCCCTGCTGGATTGAGCACCAAGAAGAACTAGCAAAAAGGGAAGATTCTTATTGGCCTCAAGGGAGGAAAGAGAAATAAGGTTTGTGCAGGGATGTGTTAATGGAAGAGCTGGAATAGCTTTAACTCCACTCCTGTCCTTCAAAAGCTATTGGAGACTGAATGGTACAAGCACTGTAGACTTGCAGAGGTTAAAACTGGTTTTGAGGGCAAGGAAGAGAGCAGTATTGCTATTATTTGATTCTGGAGGAACATGTTCTCAGCATCCCTAGATGTAGAAAATTCCTTGAAAAATCTCAGCAGATTAATATTTTCCTGTCTGGTGAATCTGGCACAAAAAATAAGATCTGGGAATTGGGATAAGTTTTAAAA
Organism: Nesoenas mayeri; assembly: GCF_963082525.1. NCBI lineage: Eukaryota > Metazoa > Chordata > Aves > Columbiformes > Columbidae > Nesoenas > Nesoenas mayeri. The sequence continues at coordinate 88,991,476 of NC_137543.1, forward strand.
TTTTAACAGATCATGAGAAATCAAACCATAGGAATGTCACTAATTCATTTCATGAGGTGTTCACCTCTGCACTGCCAGGAGAATAACCACTATATTTAACTGAGCAACAGCTCTTCAGCCAAAAACAGCGGATAGCCCTAACTCATTAGTTAGCTAAGCTTCATTTCTCACTCCCACTCCCTTCCATCATATCTCTGATGATGCAAAGCCCATTGTAAACTTGAAAGTTCTCTTTCATATGGCTAGGCTGCACCAAAGAAGCAGCATTAAATGCCTTTCACACATTCCGCTTTTGTTACTAAGATTTATTTACAGGACAGACAATTTCCATCCCTGCAGGCCCTTACTGCTTTAGTCCAATTATTTCTCTAAATGTGCTAATATTTTCAGATTTCCAGTTTTCAGAATTAAATAAATTAAGTCATCAATGTAAAATTACAGTGTTTGAGGCATATCTGTCTGCATTTTCAGCCCCTAATGAAGTGCTGTTCAAGGGGCAACACGAATCTTAAGAATGAAAGTTAAAGCTAACCTTTACTTGAATTGCAGTGTGCTGATAAATTCAGATCTGACTGAGGCAAACTGTGAGGACTGGCTGTGTTTAATACACATCCAGCCTTCAGAAGGTGCAACCAAATATGTCTGCTTCTGAGTTCCATGCTTGCCCCTCAGTTTCCATGTATGTAAGCTAGACATCTTTCCCATATCTTTGCTGGGATTTTCACTTCAATGTGGCCTTTCTCCTTGGCAACTTCACTTTATCACTTGAAGAATCAGAACCTTAAGGAAACTCTGTGAAAAGCTGTGTAAAGAGATGACATCATAGGCTAACTTGGCAGTAGTTCTTTACACGAGCAGGCTTGCTGAGTTCAAAGTAGGTTGTGAGCATCCCAAAGGATGGAAGAGCTGTAGGGCTTTTAAGAGACAAGGTTGATTAGAACTGAGACTTACAGCTAAATGTCCCTTTTCCCAGTGCTGTGGCTGGCTTGAGGTGCTAACATGAACAAACTGAAAAGTTTTGAGTAGAAAAGTTTTGTCATAGTTTTTCACCTTTGCAGACTAATGGACAAAAATCTGTTGTACTACCAAGTGGAAGAAAACAGATCCAACCAGTGGGTGGGTGGAAGGCTTCTCTGCTGGTACTCATCACAGAAAGACATATAAGCCAAGGAGCTCCTCAGGTTACACCCTCAGAAAGTCTGTTCCCAAATGTCCCGAGGAAGTAGAATCATTTCAGTTGTAAAAGACCCTTAAGATCATTGAGTACAACCATTAATCTAACACTACGAAGTCCACAACTGAACCATGTCCCTAAGTGCCACATCTACACGTCTCTTAAATAGTTCCAGGGATGGTGACTCAACCACTTCCCTGAGCAGCCTGTTTTAGTGCTTGATAATCCTTTCAGTGGAGAAAAGTAATCTACATTAGGCCAAGTTTCATTTTCAGAGCCTCACAGAAAACAAGCTTATAGACATCTAAATTCTCTTGAAAATATGAGTGGGCAGTAGTTTTTCGAACTAGGAATTTTCATGAGTGATGAAACACAGGTTTCATTCCTAGATGCTTTCCCCACAGCAGACTTTGGTCTGTGCTTAAGCAAACAGATATCCATTGAAGTGAACATACTGTTGCCAGGATTAAATGGTTGTTTGAGCAGAATGAGGCTTCGCTTAGTGGCCAAGCTCAGGGAAGCATCTAAAGAAAATGGGAGCACAGTCACCATTTCAAGGGACTGATAGGCTTAGGCTTGCCCGTAAAACAGGGCATGATCAAACTCCACCTGCTTTCATCTGACTTTTCTGACTCACTGGTATATATTTATACCTGAGTTTTCAGTAGATTTAAAATAACAGCTTTTATTTATGGACATCACATCCTTCCCTTTTTCTGTGCCAAAATGATGCAATAGTAAGAATTGGCAGTTTTAGCATTTCCGTTGTATGAAAGTTCCTGGTTTGTTTGTGTCTTCTAAGCACCAGTGTACATGCATTATACAGATCCATTTAGTTTTCAGAGAAAATTGATTTTCTCTGGTAATGAACAGGTGTCACATAAATCCGAAGTGCAAACCCTTCATTACTGGCAACTATACGTGCATAGGCATATGTACTTATATTTTTGTACTCCTAATGAGTTATCATTTGCTAGCAGAGGTTTTTATTCTTTTTTTTCAGGAGCATTATTATTGCTTTACTCTGGAGTAAGTGAGAGCTGATTGTGTCCCACTAAATCTTCTACTGGTCACAGACCACAATAATTATTTGCTTATGATCCACAAAATTTGGATCACTTTCTCTTTTCTTTTCCCTTGCTAAATTTGTCTGCCTAGGATAGTTTAAATTTAAAGAGGATCACTAAGTGAACGGTACTTATCAGTATGACTAGCCCCATGGGAAAATTTGGTAAATGTTGCAATGCCTCAAGAAATGATGAACAAACTAGTCAACAAGCAACATCTTCAGGGTCTGTCCTGCATACTTCAGGCCCAGTTGCTCAATGATCCCATAAAAATGTGATCTGTTGCTCTGGTTGCCTTTGGTCACTGAATCTTTTGAGCTCTATGACATCCTCGGCACAGTTTGTGTGAGGTGAAGCAATGAGCAGTATTGACAAGAGCGGGCAGGGTGGGCCAGGTGGAAGCCACAGCTCTGCAGTGGGAACAGAGCCCAGCGTTCCCTGCAGGAAGAAGCCAGAGATCTCTGAGACCGGTTGTGTCCATCGAGCTGCAGAAGAGCAAGGGGCAGCTGCTGAAGTCAAATTTCATATCTGCTTGAACTCAAATTTACTAGTGTTTTCCCACCCAGGGATTATTTCCTCTCTGCAAAAGATTTCTTACATATCATATTTACGAACGTGTATAAACACAATATGTGTATCAGTAGAGGCAGAAAGAGATATAAATATATACATATGTGTATGCGCCTATATATGTAAATATATGTATGTAAAATACACACAAAACTTAAGTATACATTAACCAAGATAAGCTGTGTTTGCCAGTGCTTTAATCTCAGTGGGAGACTGTTATTGCTGGAGTCAGATGCTTGAGCACCAGCTGAGGATAGGAAACGAGATTCTGGCATGCAGGGTGTGGGAGGAATATCTCTTTGTCTACCCCCTCTTATTTTGTTTCAGAATACATACACAAATAACATTCACATGTGGCCATGACTGATGTAATGCAATTGACTCTGAAAGAAGCTCTTCTTGCAAGTGTTGCCCCTTCAGAGCATATATTACTTATACCACTATTAAAGAATATGTTGTTACACCACAAGGTAATACGAATCATTTCAAAATGCAGTTTTTCTGTGAGAAGTTGAAAACCTATTTGTATTTATACCATCCCTATTTGTTTATATATAGAAGAAGATATGTTTGTATAAATCTGTATACGGCTGTATATGTGCACACAGACAGAGGGGCATGAGACAAATTTCTTCTGGCTTGCCAGATTTCTGTATTTTAATCTGTTTTCCTTGCCTCTGCCTTTCGCTTAGAATACCAGGAGTCTTGTGGCACATAGATGCTGCTGTCTGTAGTTTGATCATTGGGTTAATGCTGTGATTTCCTGTCTCGGAGCCTGTGGCCGCAGGGCACCCAAGGCACTGTAAAGCCTATTTTCTTGCAAACATGTCTGTGCTCCAGCACAATCCACACAATACAGACACGTTTCCAATTGTTTAAATTAAATACTACAAAGGCAAAATTTGCCTAAATTACCAGTGCACTGGGTGGGAAGTGGAATAATAAAAAAATAGCAAATTTCTTCAGGCCCCAGAGGAAATATGAAGCTGATGTTGGGAAAGTAATCACAAAACTGCAGCATCTATTATTTAAAAAAAAATATTTAAAAATAAAGTCATATGAAGATTGTTCACATTAGCCCAAGAAACAATGGTTCACATTTTCCCTCTGGCTCATGGAGGGTCACTGGGAGAAGGCCCTGTATGAAATGCAACTGTATTGAAGAAAACAGTTACATCAGTGTGAAATGGCGTATGTGAAATCAGACTCAGAGCCAGCATGAAAACCTTCTTAGCAAGGGCTGTTTTAGCACACATGGAAGGTATTAGCACAGTACCTCTCCAGATAGCACAGATAGTGTCAGAAAAAAACTGGCTTTCCTGGATCAAGTATAGATTGCCAGGGCTTAAATCACATGATAATGAGCCTGTATTACTGCTATTTATTTTAAGTACCGGCAATGTATTTGGCACCACACAAGGCAAGAGTAAAGAATGTCTTCACCCTAAAGAACTTATGCTATGAATGCAGACAAAGGTAACATGACAAATGAAGGGACATATAGGAAGTATTGTAGTCAAATGTAAATTATATTCACACTCTATGTGAATATAGCCACAAATAGGCCTCACCTCCCAATAATCTAATCCTATAATACAATCTAATTGATTTGAAAATATAAATGCAATAATTTAACGCACACACACAAAAAGACTTGAAAGGGACTGGATGTTGGAAGCAACCTTAAGAGACTGCCTCAGACTGATCAACCTACAGAAAAAAAAAACCCACAACATCCAACCCATTATTTTAATTTATTTTCTACGATTTTCAGCAACCCAACTAACAAGTCTCAATTTTCTTTAATTTCCAATTAATTAAATCATTATAAAAAGTACTGGAAACCAGAAGACCCCAAAGATCCTCATGACTTACACAGTTTGCTGCTAGCAGGCAGTTTGTGCTTGGATTTTGCTCTCTTTCCCTTGCAATGTACCCTTTCTAATTGCTGCAGATGGAGTTCAAGCTGATCTTTAACACACAACCAGCTGTCTTCTTTCCATTTCGCTTGCAATTTAAACATGAAAGCTAGCTTTACAGGGCTCTGTGAATTTCTCTGTCAGGTGAATGGGAACCCTGTCATTATCTGCAATGGACAGGGGAAGAGATCTTCCATGCTCAACATGTTACTTTTGTGTGAGTGTGTGAGTGTGTGAGTGTGTGTGTGTGTGTGTGTGCCTGTGTATGTGTCTCAAGGCTGCATGTGTATACCTGTTATGAGAGCAAAGTAAGACAGTTGTTTGAAAGGAAGTGATGGTGGCAAGAGAGGATCTTAGAAGCATTGCCTGTTTGTAGACTGCTCTGGAAGACAAAGTGTATGAAAGGTGTTTGTACCTCTTTGGGCTTGGCTGGGATCCAAATCCAGTGGGCCGTTCCTGAGAATCACACCCTGGTGTCAATTGTCTGTATATAAATGATAGTTGTGGGCAAGAGCGGGGCTTTTGTACTGTTTTGTTGACTTAGCTTTCTACCCTGCGTAGGAATGTTCTCCATCAAGAAAAAATAAATCCTGTCTCTTTTTTTACCAGAATCTGGTTTTTGGTTGACTAAGCGGCATCCTGAGTCATTTGTGATTAGGGGAGGGTGTAGGCTGGAACAGGGTTTACTGCAGAAGTTGTATTATCTTAAAGTAGATCTATATAAAGAAATATTTAAGCAATACTCTGCTTTTGTATAGACTTCCAATCTGCAAACAAGTTTCAAATGGGGTTTTACAAAAGTCTCTTCAGTATACTCAGTGTGGTGGCATAGATGGCATATTTGTTGAATTGGAAAAGCGTTAGATAGGATTAGCTTAACATTCAAGGTCAAAAAGCCACTTGACACCAACTTATAAGGAAGGGCTCAGAGTTCAAAATGATCTTGACTGTTGGAGAAATGGTCTGACATGAATAGGGTATGATACAATGAGAATGCATGGAGAATACTGTGCATAAATCAATGTCAATATCAAATCTGCCACTATAGGATGAAAAACAAGACTCAAAAAGCCATTTTCCAGAAAAGAGTTTAGGGACATCATAGGGGATTGCCATCTGAAACTGTCAGTGTTGTCACGGTATTGTGGAAAAGCAGACATCTTACTGGAACTCATGAACAGGAATATTGTGTCTAAAATGTGAAGTGATCCTTCGGGCTACGAACATGATGAGGGGCCTAGATCACCTTTCTTACAAAGAGAAACTGAGAGAGCTGGGACTGTTCAGCCTGGAGAAGAGAAGGCTGAGAGGGGATCTCATCAATGTTTATAAATATCTCAAGGATGGATGTCAAGAGGATGGGACCAGACCCCTTTCAGTGGTGCCAAACAATAGGATGAGTGGCAGCAGGCACAGGCTGAAGCACAGAATTTTCCATCTGAATATGAGGAGAAACCTCTTTACTTTGAGGGTGCCAGAGCACTGGAACAGGCCCCAGAGAGGTTGTGGAGTTCCCTTCTCTGGAGACATTCAAGACCCATCTGGACACGTTCCTGTGCGAACTGCTCTGGGTGAACCTGCTTTAGCAGGTGGGTTGGACTAGATAATCTCCAGAGGTCCCTTCCAACCCCAGCCATTCTGTGATTCTGTGATCCTTCTACTCAGTGCTGGCAAGGTGCAGGATCATTTCCGGTTTTGCAACAACAGGAGGGTGTCTGGTTTTGCACACTACATTGCAGAGGACATAGGTTGATTGATGCAATGAAAAGTAACAAAAATGACTGAAAGTTTAGAAAATGTAAGTTTTAAAGAAAGGTGGGGGTGCTAATTAGTCTAGTACAGAAAGGAAACATGGTAGGTCTTGCACTAGCTAGAAGTATGCTCTAAAGTTAAAGAGAGTCAATCTCTGGATTGACTGAATTGGACAAAAAATAATGGCCCAAATTGCAGCAAAAATGGTTCAAATTAGATAAGAAAAATGTTACCCACTGCAAGGTTGCCTGGGAAGTTAAGGGTACTGAACCCTGATTTCCCATGTCTTTTGAAATGCATTGTAACTACTCAGCTGTTACAATCTGAGTATCATCTCTTGTGGCCACAGCAACTGCTATCTGCTGGTTTCCAGTTGGTCAGCGCATGCCCACAGTGCATATAAGCCATAGGGCATGAAAGTCCTTATATTTAGGCACTTACCTATCTTAAGATGGCATTTCACTGCAAACTGGAAATATTCCAGCCCACAGAAGTGCAACTGCACTCATACACACCCACGTTGGCCTGGATGAATTTAGGACACTGGAAAACAGACATCCTGAATCACTGCTTGAGGTATTATTGCCTACAATAAGCAGTCTGAATATTGTCTTCAACAGAGGCAGCAAAGTACCCCAACAGTAAGGTAATCATAAAGCCATACTGTTGCTTAATAATATTATGCTTCTGAATTGCCTGGGAGACGTAATCAGAAACAGAGATACTAATAATAATGCAGTGGTACTGCAAGACAAAATCATAAGTAATAACGTATTTGTGCACAAGCTGTTAACTTTTCACTTCTTTTCACATATGGGGAAGATTTTGATCAACAACTCTTGGTTTTTGAAGTCCTTGGTGTTACCATAGTATGTTATTTTTTTCATAACATAATTCAGATATATATTAAGTAAATTACTGAGTTATCACTAGAACTTTAGAGGAAATACATTCATAGCTAAAACAAGAACAAGTAATCTAGTTTGGAAAACTAAAATTTGTTCCCCATATATGACAAACTGTAAGCCAGTTAAGGTGAACTGTTTCCACTCATCCTCCCACTGTTTTTTTTTTTCCCTAAGAGTGATAGAATATGAATTAAGAAGCACAAAGCTCTTAGGCACTTCAGATTAAAGCTAAAACATAGTAATGATAGCCTGATGATTGAATGACGTCTGCCAAACTTCCTCAGGGACTTCAATAATTTGAGGGTAATAGATCATTAGAAGTGTTGAACACTGTGTCTGACATGTTTAAATTTATGTATCACATTCCTCTAAAACAATAACTAGTAAAAGGTTAAAAGCTTTGGAGGGATGTGGGATGTACATGCAAAACCACAGAATAGGTGAAAGTTTGAACTAGTGATACCAGTTAAGTAGCTCAAAGTTACCTGCTAGTGTATTTTAAATATGCTAAAAGAGAACTTAATTATAACAACTTTAACCACATTTCCTTCCAAATTCCTTTTCAGAATGTGAATTTGGTTTAGGTGAATGTTTTTTAGTTAGCTACTGGTATGGGCTAGGATCCTCTACTGGGAACCACCGCTCAGCTCAGTGGATGTCTACTTTAAATCCATCATTTCGGATCATGTCTTTAGATCTGTACAGTCAAAAATTATATAATGTTTTGGTTAGTTTATGTCAGCTAAAAGAAAATCGATAGTCTGGGCATCTGATTAAGTTCTTCTAAGGAAAAGACACCTCAAAGGAAAATGCAGTTTCCAATAAGATGACCACCTTGCCTTTAGGCACAGTAGGTCTCTGCAGAAGCAGTGCCAGCAGCTCTTGGGGAATCCCGAGTTAAACAGGAGCATCTCTTGTTCAAAACATGGAAAGGCAGTTCTTGCAGTTTTACCTAATTAAACTGGCAAAGTCACAGATGAAGTTATGAGAAGCTTGTGGAGCAAGGATTAAAATAACCCAAATAACAGAGATCTTGTAAAATAACCCAGTTAACATATATGTCATAGTTTGTGGAAAGGTACATAAAAGAACATCTGTGCTGGACTGTTGATGTTTTTGATGAATTGTTTTAAAATGTAGCTCATGCTTGACACACATAGCAACAGAAGGACTCAGAATATGAGTACTACAGTAAAAAAAAGTTAATATAAACACAGTAATTCAGATTAAAGTGAGGCCAGTCAGGTGCACTGTTCATGTCTTTGCATGGTGTTGTTATGTGCTGATAATGTTGTAAAAATGGTCAATGGCTACACAGTATCATGGTGTTGATCCAAGGATCTGGCTGTATTTTTGGTGGGTTAATGACAGGTGGACCCTGATCTGGTTTTCCCAGAAGGAGCCCTTTCCTCTCCTCCCCAAACTTACCCAGTCCCCTTTCCTTCTTGTGACAGGCCTTCCCACTGCTCTCTCTCCGTGTTACCATCAATGGCTAATGCATGGCATACCTCAGCTACAGTCATGGCAAAGCGAGGGAATGGCATCAGGCCTGACTGCCTGTCCTGTGTTGTATTTCCTGGAAATGCCATTTGCTTTGGCTCACTAGCAAAACTCAGGAGCCTTTGTGAATCCTAGAATTTCTATTCTTCATGGAGTGGAAGGGTGGATATTACCTAGACTTGTGTTCATGTTTCATGTGAGGTATGTGGTATGAATCCTCCTCAGGTTACTTTTTGGCCATGGAATTAGGCAGTAATAATAGTTAGATATAATGCTGTACATCGCTTTAACAAATGTATCAAAACTTTGAGTTTTGTTTCCGTCAGACTGCTTTCATGGTGCAGTATCATGTAACTTTTCTTCATTTAACATCTAAAGACTATAAAGTACATGTGGCTTAGCTTTTTTATTAGTGTAACTTTGATCAGTAACAGCGTAGTCATTATACTGGAAAATAATACTGAGAGAAACTGAACAGAAAGAGAAATAATGATGGCTTTGGAAAAGCAAGGATTTTGGGAATACTACATAGTTGCTACTACTCTTACTGAAAATATGGTCATTATCTTCAATGTGACCAGGACTGGGACCCTGAGATTAACTAGAACTGTTCTTATTTATGCAAATGTCTGTTAGGAGGCTCACTGTTTATTTGAATGGGGTTTTTATTTAAAGGGGACATGTCTGCTTCTATTGAAGTCCTCCTTTTTTTCTTTTTTTCTTTTTCTTTTTCTTTTTTCTTTTTCTTTTTTCTTTTTTCCTTTTCTTTTTCTTTTTCTTTTTCTTTTTCTTTTCCTTTCTTTTTCTTTCTTTCTTCTTTCTTCTTTCTTCTTCCTTCTTTTTTTTCCTTTTTCTTTTTTCCTTTTTCTTTTTCCTTTTCTTTCTTCTTTTTTCTTTTTTGTTTTTTCTTTTTCCTTTTTCCTTTTTTCTTTTTCCTTTTTCCCTTTTCTTCTTCTTTGCTCTTCTTTTTCCTTTTTCTTCTTCATTTTCATTTTCTTCTTCTTCTTTTTCTTTTTCTTCGCCTTTTTCTTTTTCTTCTTCTTTTTCTTCCTCTTTTCCTTTTCTTTTTCTTTTTTCCATATGAATTTATGACACAACTAAGTGATGGACTGTTTCTCCTTCCTTGTCCTCTCATTGATCTCTACACTCTGGAAGGCGAGCACACCCTTGGCTGCAGCCAGCCACCTGACTACATCACTGCAGCTCTGGAGCAGGGAGCGGCGGGCAGCTGCATACCACGGGGTAGCTCTCTGGCAGGAGGCTTACTTTTGCTTCACTCAGACATGTCAGGACAGCAGCTTGAAATGCTTTGTGAAAATACAAAGTGAAATGAAAAGCTTCTCCCATGGCTTTCCAAATGCTGCAGTAGGGATGTCTCCAGAACGTAGTACCAGGAATTACCCCAATGCTTTTCAGGTTCACAAGTGCAAGGGGTGCAGATGCTCTCCCTTGGCAGTTGTGTGGAAATCCCAGAGCTTCACATCCTAAAAAGCTGAAAAAGTAATATCTCAGTAGGTATTCTACCTGACTGAAAGTCAACAGTGCAGTTAGGAATGACAAGTAGAAGAAGGGAGAGGGATTTTCTTCTTCCTGAATGTTTTGTCAAAGATACTATGCCGTATGGCAGCAGTAGAAGGCTTATTGTAAAGGTGAATAAAAGCCTGTATGTACCAAAAGAAGAGGAACTAGAAGTCATGCGGTAATGCTGTTAACATAATCACTGTCAGAACAATGATTGCCCAAGTTACCCATGACATAAGTTAAACCTCTTCAGAGGTTTACTTCCTTCACATAAGGAGGTCACCAAAGTCAACAGTACTTCATTGCATAAGCAAAGAGAGCAGAATTTAGCCTCTGTTATGGAAACACAAATCTGAAAATATGAATCCCATATTATTGAATAGCAGTGGCTTTCTTGTTCAGGTGTGAATTTCTTATTTTATTCCCTTTTTAAATCTAGTTTTATCTAATAAATTCTATCAATTAATTGCCAGGAATCACATTCCCTTTTTCCTTCCTTTAAATTGAAGATAAAGCTATTATATATTTCCATTGTATTTCCTCTTTCACTACCTCTCATCTCATAGATACAAAGTCAGTCCCATCTTTGGGTTCAAAAGTAATGTGTAGCATCATCTCAGACTATGAAATCACTGGATGGAAGAGCCAGTGTTTATGTTCTTAAATGAAAGGAGAGACTTTTCAATAATAATTAATGCAGCCCTGATTAAAATTATTGAGATTATGTTCAATGTTTATTAAATGAGAGTAGAGTTATTTTAAAGTGTAATTCTTTTGCAAATCTCTGTTACAGGGCATATCTGCTGATTTAAAGGCATCCTGATTAATGTTTGCACTTGTAAATCTCATGAATTTGAGGCATACCTAGCGGGATGTCAGGTCAATTAAATTTTTAGCTTGTGTTGGTAGCTGGCAAGAGACAGAATTCTATCTGCATATTTCAGGACTAATGAGAAGTTACGTGAGCATTTTCTTTCAGGCAGCTCTCTGAAAAGTCCATGAATAAGAAAAGCTTTACATCACCTAAAACAAATAGTGCTGTAGAAAAATTGAGATGGCATCCTATTTTGGAGGCAATACACAAGATAATAAATAAAATAAAATGGAAAGGTTAATTCAAAATGGGGAAACAGGTGCAGCATATATGAAGGAAAGCTCTGAAACAATAGAAATAGTATTGCAAGGGTTAGATGTTTTGTCCAGAAGGAAGACAAGTAATGTGCTTTTTGCTTCATTTATGTGTTCTTCATATGCCACAAAATATTTTAGTCATGTCTGCTTTCTTTTGAGGTTTTGAGGTATTAAGTAATGACAGCAGTTGTGGCTTGCTTGTGAATCTTCCTGAGAATCTACTGTCTGTTTTACCTCTGTGTCTGATTAACCACAGGACAAGCCATTGTAGCATAATCTTGTGGGTCAATTTTGGTGAAGTATTTGCAGTTTGAGAAGAGCTTACTGTATTCCCATTGTAGTGGTTTAGGGATCTGTTCAATGTTGTAAGGCCTGAAAAAATCACAGAGGAATATCAAACATGGTCATACAGGGAGCTCTTCACACATACATACCTAGTCTGGAGAAACCATATTTGTAGGTCTTCTCTATGTAAATGTAAATGTAAATGTAAATGTAAATGTAAATGTAAATGTAAATGTAAATGTAAATGTAAATGTAAGTTCTTCTAGACCAGTTTCCAGCTCTGAGACACAGCATCAAAATGCCTGTTTTCATCTCCTGTGTAGATTTGTGAGTACTCTCATACTTTCTGACTCCAAAGTGATTTTTTCAGGAGGTTGGATCCAGAGAGCTCTCTCTCTCTCTTATTTCCTCTACTCCGGCCTTTTTATGTGTCAAAGACAGAAGCTGATAAACACTGTGCACTTGAGTATGTGTATATGTAGAGATAGGAGGAACATCTCCTTCTGACTACTTAAATGCCACTTACACTTTTGAAATTGCTACCACTCAAAAGAGTTCTGGACTGGCCACCGCCTTAAGGATGAATTTAATCAATAGAGATCTACAGCAGTTCAGGAGTTAAATGCTGTGCTTTCCCAGAGAGTAGAATTTCCTCCTCTCTCACGTCTAATTGAAGGGTACCTATCTATGATCTACTTTAAACAGATTTTGTATTTGCTGCACCCAATGTAATATGTCAGATTAAAGCCTAATTGATATTAATTGTCAGTTTGACAGGTATTTACGCAATACACCTGTGATTTGTCCATGCTGCAACATCAAAGAACAATGTAGTCCATTGTCAGTCTTGCATTTTTTTCTTCCATCTGGAAGACCAATTCATTGTTCGAGAGTAAATGTGGAGTATCTTTCAGGAGGTTTGCACTGGCATGTTTCCTGCCCAATTGCGATCTGACTAACAATGGAACCAACCTATGCTGATTTTGTAATGGTAATTCCAAAACGATCAGGAATCACTTTGAAGCACGTGTTTTCTGATAAGCAAGTTCCAAATTCTCATAATCCTGCTACAAAACGGTCCTTTTACATTTTGTAGCATGTGAGATCTGACTCATCTTTGCATTATGCTCTTCAGTTTTATCTTGATGTAACCCCTATCAACATAATTACACTGGCATAAAGATGGAATGGGGAAATGGTGAATCATGCCCACTAACAAGTCCATTGTGAAAATATGGGAGTTATTCTTTTATCTGCAAGGAGATTTCTCAGATGGACTAGTCACCAGAATGGGGTGATTCTGCCAGATAGACTCAGATATTCTTTGCTATTTTTAGCAACTCACAAGAAAACTGAGGTGTATTCACCAAACCATCTCTCAGTGCAAAAAGCAGATATGCATCAGAAGTCAATAACTAGGAATGGGAAATTACAAAGTAGGAACTTGATGTCATTGATAAGGCCAGGGTGTGGTGCTCCAATCAAAGACAGTATTGAATATAATTCTGACATTATATTTCTTTTTGACCAGCTTGCAGCATATGCAGTGTACAGTTACCTATAGAAGAGATGAGGAAGGGAGAAAATAATTATGAATGGTAACTTAGGGCAACACTGAAATACAATGGAGGAATCATAAAAATAAATATATTTTAACCATCACAGTGCTAGGAGAAACTACAGCCCCCGTACTGCAGGGGACACAAGATCTTGAGGCATCAGAAAAACCTGGGATCGCAGTGTTCCTGAAGCAGGGTCTGCAGCATGAATTCAGAAGAAGAGTGCAGCAGAGAATATGATTTACCCGTGCCAGCCATGCAGTCTCTGAGGGAAGTTCGAAGGCCTGAGTTTTCTCTGAGACATGTAACATGATTCTCCATACCCTAAATTATGTCTAGCAGGCAGGATTTAACCTTTAACTGGCACAATTTCAGTTATATCAAAAAAAGATCTCAGTTTTCTGCCGCAAACAAACAACTCTAAATTAACTGGTCTGAATAATTGAACAGGGGTTTGTTTGTTTGTTTACTTCAATTACTGTTTGTGGTAGTGGTGGGTGGAAATGAAATCTTGCCGCTGCTTTCTGACTTCTATCAGATTTATAGCTTTGTTCCTCTCTGAACCTTTGTATTGCATGCCATTCTTCATCATATTTATCCATTGCTTCTTAAATTTCTCTTTATTTTTCATTCCCTAGGATCTAGTGTATCACATTGGGCACTGTAGTACTCTTGATCCAATAATACTGTTGGCCTTTTCAGATCTTCTGTGAGAATGTTATTTTTTTCTCTAGTCTTTATTAGTTAATTCTTTTTCTTATGTTTTTGAGTCTTTTATATTTCTCTGAATGATTCTTTGCAGGAAAAATCTTCTCCAATTTTCATCATATTCCAACATCCCGACTTCTGTAATATTATTGGCATGTCAGATGTGCCAGTTTTTGTTGTTCTCAAGATGTTCTTTGTTTACATGTCCTCTGGTTCTCAAAGTGCTGATTTTATATGTACTATTGTGACTACAGCTATCTTTCATTTTAAATGCCAGTGTCACCATGCAAAAATTATTATACTAAACATCATATGAGCCTGTCTCGTCTTCAGTTTATCTTGCCATGTATGTGTTTACTGTTTACTCCCATAGCATTGGCATCAGATATTTGTTCTTTTGCTTTGCCCTCTCACTTTACATAAGTTAATGATTTCTTTGCTATGTATTTTTAATTACTGCAACATATTTGTGAGCACCCCAGCCTACAAGATTGCCCTGTGCTCCCGGCTCCTGTACACGTTTTACCCTGCAAGGTCAATATGCTGTTCCCAGTTCTGCTTGTTGTTGCACTGGTGGACACGTAGTCCTTCCACCTTCTTCCTCATTCCAAAGTAATGATTGCAGCCCTAGTTTACATTGGTAACAACTGAGCTTTGAGCCTCTGTTCCACTTTCCATTCTTAATTTGGTTTCTGTGGCCTAGTATTTGTCCCATGCTCAGCCATCAACTCTAGGCTCTGGAGCTGAACAGCAGGTCATGGTCCAACTTGTCTCTCAGGAGTTTTTCCAGTGTTCAGTATTTCTGCCAATGTTTTATTTTGAGTGGTAATTCATTGGTTCAGTGTAGAAGTCTGCAAGAACTGGAAGTGTTCCTGCAGCTACCCAAAGCCATGAAGGAGTTAGGCAGCCAAGCCAGCAGCCTCTAAAACAGCCAGCCAGTTGATGCCTATGGTAGAGAGGTGCTGCCTGACCCTGACTGATTCAAGTCTGTTGCTGTATATTTAACAATTCATTCTGCACGTGTGCGTGTCTGAGAAGGCAAAACCAGACTGTTATAAGACTGTTTCATCAACTCTTGTTGGCTGAAAGTGTGAATAAACCTTGTTTAAGATGGGTGTCCAAGCTGTTTACATTGGCTTTTGAACTACAGCCAAATTAAATTTCTGAGGAGGTTGCTATTGCTTTCTAGAGATGTGACCCTCTATCTTTGTTCATCAGCTCAAAGGTATTTACTAATCATTGTCTGGGTTTGGCAGAAGAACATCAAGTAAAATAGGTGCTTTGTATTTTACACAGTCTTGGTAAATATATGTATTAAAATACAACATCCTTTTATTTGAACAATATTCATAAGAGAGAATATTAATTATTAATAATGTTAGAATATTACTGGTTTGCTTTATGCCTTAGGAGATGACAGTCTCTGCGGTAGCATTAATTAATAGGTAGCTTGGCTGTGTCGGCAGAAAGCAAATAAACTCCTAGCAGATTATTCAACATTAGCATATAGTCTTCCATCTCGTACTGTACTTTCAAAGCAATTCTCATCCACTGTGTACTGCAACCTTGCACTAACCTTATGTTAACAAATTTATAACTTGGAAATTATTCTGCTGACATCAATGGTATTACACCATGCAAAACCTGTTTAAAATTAGATCCAAGGTATTTCATTTTTTAAATTTTAAAATGTGTTCTAAATACTATTCGCATGCTTCAGTAATTGATGGTTTGGGATTCCTTTTCTTTTTCTGGTTCAAAAATGAAGGCTTTTTGAATGTCTTTAGACTGGTTTTCACCTTTCTTCTTTTTATACTTAAGATTGTTCCCTTAGGCAAAATCACTGATTTCCTATCTTCCCCTTGCAGTCCAGTTATATTATGAACCAACAAACTGAATTGGCTGCCAGTTCATTCTTGAATATGGATTCTTTTTAATGCAAGCAGAGCAGGCAGAAATCTTTTGCTTTACAAACCAGAAACTGCCTATCTGTCTGTATACACAGAGTATTATACGCTAGAAAAATCAGAAATTTAAAAAAATAGAAACCACACGAGTTAAAGGAAATTTATTAATGTACAAAGACAAATATTTTGGAGCTGGGTAATGCAAGCATTTCAGGATCTTAATTTGGCTCTCTTCTTCATATGTTGAGAGAGAGGTTACCTACTCAATTTGTCTAACCAATACCCAGAGCATGTGAGATGTTTCAGGGAGGTTGGACTGTCCAGAAATGTAAACTGCTCAGCCCTATCAGATATCTGCTGGGCACATGCAACCTGCCACACTTCTGTGTTTTCAAAGGCACGTGAGTTTACCAAGCTGGCCTGAGCTTTCACCAGGACAGCTGAACCAATATACCTGGCAAAGCTATCAAAATCCTGCTTTTTTGGAGTCCCAGCTATAAGATACAGGACAGCTAGATCTTTCTAAAGAGTCCACAGTTCCATTTGGCAACAGCCAAAGCATTATGGAGAAATAGTGCCCCAAGGGAGGCACCCAAGAGCTGGGGATGGAGCCACCAGGTCTTGTTCTTTATCCATTTCTACCTAGACTGGTAGAAAAAGGGGCCAGGGGACAAAAGGGACCTTTCTGATGCATGAGGTGTCAGGATGCTGCTTTTGACCCAGTGTCCTGCAAGGAAGAGAAAAAGGAGACATGGTTGGGCATGTGTCCTCCAGGGCTGCTGGGACACCGCCGTGGCCTTTGCTAGAGGCTGGCTGAGGCCCCAGGAGCCCTGTGATGGGAGAAAGCTGAGCTGAAACAAGCAAGTGCTTTTCCTGTAAGGAGTTTTCTTGTTAATCTGCTGAGTGACACGGTGCTTACTACCGTCCTTATGGGCCTCCTGCCAACTACTGCTTCTTACAAGGAAGGCCGTGTCAGATACTTCAGGGGAGTTGATAGCCTGAAGTCATCTCAGGGCTGTGTATTCATTGGGTGGAGAGCCTCCCAGAAAGGAGAGAGCTTGTCTAAAATTTCCACAGGCCTCACAGCAGTGCTGTGACAGCCCAGCAGCTGAGCCCACCAGCCTTGGGAGCTCAGGAGCCAGGAAGAAGTGGATAGGGGATCGAGATGGCAGGGGGAAGCTCAGGTAGTAACCGCTCATGGAAATCCAACCTACAAGGGTCGTGCACGTCGCCAGTGTGAAGATACTTTTTTTTTTTAATTGTTTAAGTTGCACCAGAGGCAGTAGTGTGACCTGTGGATGACTTCTCCATTCGGATCTATGGAATGCAGAATAAAGGCGGGAGGGAAGGAAAAATGCCATGAAAGAGACACATCTATGACTACTTCAGCTGTTCTGTAAAGAAACTTTCATTCCTTACAATTAAAGGTGAAATGACCCTATTGGGCTTATTTCCAAGTTTGACATGGTATTGATTCCTCCTCATCTGGATTTCAGATTGTTCTGAACATTCAAGTATGCTGAGCTTTTACTGTAAATACTTCAAGAAGAGTTTTTCTTTTTTGTTGTTTTTGCTGCTCATTTTACAGCTTCCAGAACAACAAACCTTGAGTCTATGATAGCTAGTAACTTGCCTGTTGTTTCAGATGTTACCAGTAACAATTGTCCTCTCTCTTCAGTTTCTGTATGTTACTTCTGTTTTATAGCTGTAAAGAATCACAATTGCACTGGGATTTTTTTTTTTTTTTTTTTTTTTTACCAAGAGCTAACTTTAATGTGTCTTTTTTCACTTCTATCAGATAATGGAATGACCAATGAGGTGTCCTGACTGTCTTCCAAAGCCAAGCAGAATCTGGTGGTGCTAAGTTTAAACTCTTAAACTACTTCTCTTACAAGCTCACACACTTCTTTGCAGTCACTTTTGGTGAAAGATACCCACATGGCAAGTCTTAAGAGTCAAAAAAATTTCAGTTTTTGTTAACACAGACAATTCAAAACAATCCCAAAGTCAAGTTGGAGGGACCATAGCATCATCCTGCTCATAAACTATGATTTTTTCAGGTTTGGGTTTGACAGCTGGCCAAGCCTTTGTATATAGCCTGCAAAGGTCCATTCTGATTTTGGGGGATTTTCATGCACTGCAAGGAAGGTAGCCTGCATTTGTCCCACCCATTGGGGAATCCTGCATGAACATACTTCAGTATCCTTTTTGATTTAAAGGGATAAATTTGATCAAGACCTAATGAATCTCCTGAGATAGTAACCTCTGAAGAAGGCAGAAAAGTGCCTAAAATAAGAAGGTAGTGATAGGTTTGCAACATTACACATAGCAAAATTATTTTCATTGGTAGTAGAAGCATGAATGGGAGAAATATTTTTTGTCTTCATTCTACTAGGATTTCTGTGCCTCCATGACATCAACAGCAGAACCCCTGCCTGGAGAAGAAAATAGGAAACACAGAGTGCTTTCATTTTTCCAGTGAAAATACTTTCTCCCCCAAAAGACCACTTTGGTCTTCCTTATTATGAAAAGTAAATACTTCTTTATAGTTTGAGTATAACCACACTTTAAACGGCTGTTCCCTGTCACCTGTGTTGTAGCTCTATTTCTGCAATGAATGAAGCTCTCTTTCACAGACTGCACATCAATTGCAATTTTTTAAGTGCTTTTGGTTCCTGTGGGTTGAAATGTATGGTATAAATTTAAGATATTAAATCATTAAGAAGAATAAGAGCATTACCAGATGCTGATGCTCATGTTATAACTATGCTGTTAACAGCAAGTTGGAAGACACCTACATTTCATCTCTGGTGCAGGTATTACATTTGTAAACCCTTTTCATTAATTGCACATTAAAAGTCATGAGGATGTTTAGCCCCAGCTAATCCCACTGTACAGCAGTCCAGAACCTTCCTGATCTTATAGTTTAGAATTTTCTTCTAACCTCCCACTGTGATGGCATTTTTGGCAAGCTCTATCTGCTCTTATACCGCTGGCCTTCACTTAAATAGTTCTTTCCTTTGGTGATGCAATAACTTCTTCTCCCAAGTGACTGTAAAGCATGCAGTTATATCACCTCCCAAGTTTTAGTATGGTTGACTAAACAAACAAAATTAATCCTTGTGTTCTTAGATGTTTCTGCACCCTTTGACCCTTCTTGTAAGTTTTGTCTGTATATGCTTCAATTCCAGTTTGTTTTCATTTAACAACACTACCAAGAGTAGTATTTAAATACTACACAGTATTTGAAATAAAAGACACAAAAATCAGTATCTCTCATACGAGCAGTAATACACGTGTACTTTGTCTGGCGACACCTCATGCAATGCATACTAAGGTTGTGTTTCCCTTCATGGTTGCATCACACTTCTGATTCACAGTCACCTGTGATGAACAGGTACTTCTAGGTTCTTCCTTACACCACTTATTTCAAAATACAGTGAGCCTTTTGTTTCTAGTCTCTAAATGAATTGTCTCAAGTTTTTCCTCTTGACTCTCGAGTCCTTTCTATGATGGCAGCCTTCATGCTGAGCCAGTTGTTTCATTCTAACCTGGGCTTCCTCTGTACTGATGTTTCTCCAATTTAAGCCATCACAAACTTTCTTCAGCTTGTCTGTAATATTTTTGACATTATAGAAAGTGCCTGTAATGATAATTAAGACAAACGCCATCAGTTACTTAATATCAGCCTAAGACTTCCCCTTTTGTGACCAGTTGCCACCCCTCTTTATACATTTTATTATTGCTCTGCTGTACCTTCTCCAGTGTAGCTGTTGCTGGAAGGATAAATTATCCTATATTGTGCCCTATCATGTCACAGCTAGAACACTCTTAATAGCAAATGTAGGGTGAAAGCTACTCAGATGCTTCTACATTGTGCTGTAAGCTATGAGACGGAAATATCTTTTGTAGTGACAGCATGGCTCAGTAAATCGATGTTTGCAAGAAAGAGTTGATAATTCTTCCATTTTTTATTCTTTCTGGATAGAGTCAGTGTCACTGGTTTATTCTGTCACATCTGATCCCCAAAAAAGAGAAACAGAGATGCTTTCTGCAAGGCAAGCAATTCGTGCAAGTCTTCTTTCAACACTGGGTTTAGTTTTTGTAATTTAAGTGTGTACTTTACTTATTTGCACCAAAAGACCCTGCTTTAATTTGAATCACAAAAGAACTCAGCATCAAGTTCTAGATTACTTTCTTCCTCTGTATTATATAAAATTATACACCTTTTTTCCTTACTTGCATTTTCTTCCCTCGGTGGAATACTGGCATTTGTTTAATTTAACAAGTCAGATGCTGCTACTGCTGCTGCTAAGAGTAATTGAGGGTAAATTAATACTTGAAAAAACTTCTCCATAATTATTTAAGTAGCAGTAGTTGTTGGTTGGATTGGGATTGTATGTTTGTTTTGAGGATTTTTGGGGGTTTACGTGCATATTCTTACTTTTTTAGAAATCAAAACAGTAAAACAAGTTAGTAACATTTTGCTGGGGTTTTATTTGCTTCATTTTTCAGTGCTCTGAGTCATGTTCTACATGAATACCCATGAGCATGAAATAATTACATTTTGCTTAATGCTCTTCCTCTTTGCACTTCTAGCAGCAGTTCCACTGACTGGTTTGTTACATTAATTTAACCAACAGACAGCACAAAGCTTCTGTTTTAAAATTAGTGCCAGTCTTGGATATTTCTTTAATTTTTTTCTTGTTTTCCAATTCTCAGTCTGAGGTTTGGTCTTGCAGGCCATTGACTACTTCTGCACTTCTGCTAAAATTAGCAGGAATACTCCTGTGCATCAGGGCCAGAGCACTTGCAACCTGGAGAGGTGAAAATCCACATTCTGTAGGTTGATCTCTCATTGTTTTACCAATATTTGCAGTACCAAACCACTGCTATAACATTCCATAGCCAACAATACAGCTGACTTAAGTGTGATGTTACTTTCATTCTTCTACTTACCTTTATAAACACATCCCCCTTTATTCAGCTAAGCCAAGCTTTGTTGGCCATATGCTGCACCATATACTATAGCTCATGTGATGCTCCACAGAAACTTTTGATAGGATTAACGGAATTATCCTCAATGTGAAATAGACCAAGCTTTATTAAAAATAAATCTGAAATGGCAGGGTAAAGATGCTCAATGTTTTATGTGAGATCTCAGACGAATGAGATGTCTGAAAGGGTTTTGAGTAATGGAGTGCAGGGGGGGAAGTTCTTTTTAATTGGTAGTGAATTCAGTTTTAGAGATTTTTCCTAATACTCTGAATCTCAGTATTCAAGAACAACTGCATGAAACAAACACAAATCTGTTGTATTTTTTAAACTATTTTTGTCCTATTTCCAGCTCCTCTTGTGCTGACATTCTACAAACTGGTTTTCTAAAAGGACTGTCACCATCAATTTTGCTTTTTTAAAGGACTTTAATTCTTTCAGCATGTTCATATGGTTTTATAAAGCCCCAGATACATGGCAAATCCCCTTGGTGTTGTAAGACAAGATTGCTGTTAAAAAATGTTTAGGCTTAGTCAGCTTCTTCTCACTACTGAAGTCATGAGGGACTCTGGGAAATGGTGTTTATACTAAGCTTAAATTGATAGGGCAAGTTTAATGCAATCAGGTCAAAGGTACAACTGCTTAGCTAGTCTCATCAACCACTCGGGTTTCAGCATCAGTTTATAAGAAAAGGCCTGTAATGATAACATCTGGCTGCGAGCACATGGGCTGCATTCTCCGTGCAGTGATTGAATGTAATTTAATGGTGGGGAGGAGCAAACTGAAGGGCAGCTTCATTCCTGAATTATGGTCCCCAATAGATAAGATATGACTGCCAGACTTTGATCAACCCTGTTATGAATTCATTTGATGAAGAGCCTTTCTCCAGCATAACCTGGACAGAGATGTCTTCCTTGAAGGAAGGAGTGCAGTCCATTGCAAGGGCTTGAGGGGAATGTCAGGTCCAGGACAAAGTTTCATGGTTTCCTAGTGCAGACGTGTGTGGCTGGTCACTGGGCAGGCATTACTTTCAGCAAGTGCCGAGTGACCCAGGACAATGCTGAGGAAATGGGCTAGACAGAATAACGAATGGGACTGCTCTACTAATGTGGGAAAGCATAATGTTCAATTATGTATTTCCTGTCTCCTACTACCTAGTTGGTGTGTGGCAACCTAAATATTCAAGATTACTGCCAGGCAGGCCCCAAAATATATACTTTTTAGGAGAACGTAGGTACCAAAGACATCCTGAGGGATTTTAATCATAGGCAAGTCTAGCCTGCTGATCTTCATTCAGACCCAAAGGAGTGCTTTTGCATATAGAATATGTCTGGTTTTGCCAGCCAAATAAGTTTGTCAACAAAAACATATTGCTTTCTTTGCCTTATTTGTACTATAGAAATTTCCTATATCATATCATTTTTATTTCTTTTCTGAGAAAGTTTCTAGACTTGGATCCACACTGGATGAAATTTTCTGTGTTGAATGTCTGGCCCAAACTGAAGAATTTGGGAAATTTCTGCCAAAATAATTTCCAATAATCATTACTGGAAAGAAAGTGAAACGGGTTGTTGCCAATGGACATCTGTAACACCCTGCTTTGAAGTGGGGACTTGAAATGTGGCAATGCTGTGGCATGCCATTGACATACATTCTTTTTCCTGTGAAAATCACTGCATGTTATGAGATTTAGAAAGAAATCGCAGTTTACACTCATTTAGTAGAAAGTCTTTAACTTTTCCAGTAAAATGTCAGAATATTCAATTCCTATTCAACATATTCAGGCTTCTGATGGTGCTAAATGAGATGTGTTATTTCTGGGGATCATCAAGCATACTCCCTCCACCCTGCCAACACCATCAAGTTGAATTGAATGAATGTGAGCCAACACACGGTGTTTTCTGTTGATTAGAGGAACTGCTTGGTACAGAAAATCAACATTGTCTCTGTTCCAAAGTATATTTCTTACATTGAGGCAGTATAGACTTAAAGCCTAGCAAATCAGTGATTATCTGACCTAACTGTTTTCAACAAAGGTCCCATGAAATTTTCTTTGGCTGCACACAAAACAAGGAATCAGATTCTCAGTTGCATCTGTCACCCAAAAAAAGGAGTATACTCATCTTTGTCTCAAAGAGCACGTGTGGGTGAGCCCTCTGTGAATGACAACATTAAGAAGATCCATAACAACCAATGTGGGACCCAAATATTGAATACACTCAGAGTACTTTGTCTAATTTCAGTCTACAAGTCCTTATAATCACATATGACACAAGCTTTACTCTGGGCAAGCATTTTTATCATTTTCTCTGTGCATGTGTGTGAATTGTTTCCATGTTTGTGTAAGGATGTTATTTATGATATGTTTACATTGGCTTTACTGATATTCAGTTTGTATTCTGTGGAGACACCTTTCATTCATGCCAAACAGAAATAAGATAATTATTGGCAGCCAGCAAATCTCTGTGGTTTTCAGACATTCATTAAGTAAGAAACTTCAACATACAGGTTTGGTTGATAAGGTTTTTTACTCCTTTTGAGGAATCAGAACTCAAGGAGACCAGGCAACTTATTCAATGGCAGAAGAGACCTGCTCTCTAATCATGGGGTAGCATAGTCCTGCTCCTGGTCCAAGGCACATCCTGTTACAGGATCAGCTCTTGTACATGGTAACAGGTAGCATTTTACATTCTTTTGTATACATATTCTTTTGGATACATATATTTCACTGTGCATAATTATAAATAAGGTAGTAAACCACTTTCTCATAGCACAGAAAACATTCAGTTAAAGCTTGGCTCACAGTTCTTCCACAGCTTTGAATTGTCTCAGTAGTGTTCAGTGCTTAGCTTAGCACATGTAGTGTGTTTTCTCATACAGATGGGATGAGACCCTACTTAAAGCAGTAATGATTATATACATCATACTTCTAAATGTATAAACTTCTTTGGAACATACTGGAAAAGCTAAAATACCATCTGTTAAACCAAAGAATCATACGTTGTAAGGGAGTGTTTTTATATATAATATATAAAATCCGACTGTATATGTGTAGGGAGGGTGAATATTTACACATCACATGTGTAAGACATAAATGATCCTGATGAACACGACTGAAGTAAATTATGTTAATGCTTCGGTTAGAACTATTTCTACATTAGTTTCAAAATGTTTTTGTTATACTGTAGATTCAACGACAGGAAGATGAAGGAATCTGGGCTTTTAACTGCTATGTCCACACTGCAGTGTGACTCTATGGGGATGTTCACAATCAAACATTTGGTTTAAGCGTTAAACACTAAAGTTTTCTTTTTAATTCCTAGGCCTATATAAAAACAAATTGGGAAAACGTTTACAATACTTCCTACTGGGGGCTTCCACAGTGACAATGTCAGAAATTACATCACTTTTCTGCTATTTGGTTTTTATTGATTTCAAGAAGAAGTATTTAAATAGCCAGCATGTAATTTTCCTCGTGGTAAGTGATAACCTTTGAAACAGACCTATTATTTCTTTCAAGAGAAGGATGCTTCTGTCCTGCCTCCAAACTAGTTGACTCTATCAAAGGAAGCCATCATCCATCCCCAAGTCTTGCCAGCCCTGAAAGATATGGAGGGATTCATCACTAGAGGGAGTCATTGTGTTCTCAGTTACCCTTCTTTGTAGTCAGAGCTTGTGGTGGATGGTCTTGCAACTGGTCCTGTGGTGAATGGTCCCATGCAGCTACCTGCAGGAAGGATGCTGTCAGCTCCAAGTAAGGAGAGCCTGTTGACCCTTTTCTTATTTTATGCTCCAAGTGTCTCTTCCTAGGTGAAGGACCAAGGAGAGAAGGCAGCCTTCATACTCTCTCTGCCTCCACTGGCATTAGGCCCCATATTGAAGGCTTTGTATTTGGGAGAGGGAGTAGCTAGCATACAGTCTTGCTATGCAATGGTGATGGGACAAAAACCAGGGTGAGAGAAGAAGTCCCAGTGGATAAGAATATATCAAGAATAGTGTGGCCAGAAGGACCAGGGAAGTGATCATCTCCCCGTACTTGGCACTGGTGAGGCCTCACCTTGAATCCTGTGTTCAGTTTTGGGGCCCTCAGTACAGGAAAGACATTGAGGTGCTGGAGAGAGTTCAGAGGAGAGTGATGAAGCTGGTGAGGGCTCTGGAGCACAAGTCTGATGAGGAGCAGCTGAAGGAACTGGGGCTGTTTAGCCTGGAGAAAAGGAGGCTGAGGGGAGACCTTCTTGCTCTCTACAACTCCCTGAAAGGAGGTTGTAGCATGGAGGGTGTTGGTCTTTTCTCCCAAGTAGCAAGTGATAGGATGAGAGGAAATGGTCTCAAGTTGCACTAGGGAAGGTTCAGATTGCATATTAGGAAACATTTCTTCATGGAAAGGGTCGTGAAGCACTGGAACAGGCTGCCCAGGGAAGTGGTGGAGTCACCATCCCTGGAGGTGTTTAAAAGATGTAGAGATGAGGTTCTTAGAGACATGGTTTAGTGCCAGTGTTAGCTTAATGGTGCGACTCAATGATCTCGAGAGTCTCTTCCAACCAAATGCTTCTATGATTCATTAAGGGGGAGTGAAAAAACCCTTCAGAGAAATGGGAAAGGTGAGAAATGGCAAGAGTCTGAAAGTCTCAGTAGGGTAAATGGAACAGGTGGTAAAAGAAAGGCACATGAGGGAGAGGGGTAGATAAATGGAGGTGATTTAGAGAGAAATATTGCAAGTGAAAAGGAGATATACAACAAAGGAAACAAAAACAGACAAGGGAAGATTAGGAGCGAACATGACTTCTTTAAAGGGAAGATACATAAAGATCTAAGAGAGAGGAACAGAAACATTTTTAACAATATTTGTGGCACTGAAGTAAAAAGTTACATTAATCGAAAAATCTTCACTGTCCGCCACTGATAGCTGAAGTGCCATGCTTACACTAACTTTATATAGCAATAATTGAGGACAAAATGGAGTTTGGAGGACCAGTTTGGACATGTGGTGGACAAATAAGATGATAAGAGAAATAACCTGTTTAGGCTTCACATCACATTTACAACAGATTCTGCCTTCCAGTGGATAGAGTAACCAGTATCTCCAGCTGTGGCTAGATAGGTAACAAAATCTACAAGAGCAGGTTAATCCAGCTCTTTGTTCCCCTCAGTCCATGCTGGGCATGTTGACTAAGACTGCTCTAAGACACAGGTCTTTCCTCTTCAAAGTGGCATGAGCTGTGCAACAGGTTCATGGTTGCTCTTTCTCCTTGGGCCAGGTCCCTGCGACATGCCTGTCTGTGATCTTCAGGCTTTTGGAAAGGTACCTTCACTCTAGGACATTCCTCTCATTTTCAGCTACTTGAGTCTACTGCAGCCTGTACTCTTGAATAGTCTAGTGTTTCTGTTCATTAAAATTATATGGGAAATATACAAAAGCATGTGGATTTTGTACAGGCCTATTCATATCTTTAAACAGAATGTAATTTGCTATTGCCAAATTAATCTCATTTATCCTGGTTTCATTTGTTTAAACCATGTGGGTAGCATTATTCATGTGCAAAGGAGTTGGCAAATGCTGCCAAATCCGCTAATACATCTGGCTGTTGAACATAGCATTTGGAAATTGAGTTGTTTGCCATACGCATTTTGTAGTATGCTAATTTCCATGACAACCCACTGTGATATTACAGAAACTTATGGCTTTTCCTGGAGAATAGGCAAAAATAAATTATTAACCTGCCAGTATCACACAGGGACTACCAGAAAACTGTAGTAAGCAAGACAGATTTGCAGGACTGGACTCTTTTGTTAGTGGTGGAAGTGATCCCACTAGCCTGTTACACCGTATAGTTAAAATGCAATTCCAAGTCTTTGCACTCATCTTTTCTTTTCAGCTTTCAGTTAAGAGAAGTTAATGGCATTGCTCCAGTTCTTTTATTTGTATGTGCATGTGGCTACAATAAATATATAAATCTTAATCACACTTAAGAATTCTAGATTAGGGCATCCCACATGCTACAGTTGCCTCTAAAGTAGCTGCAGCATTTTGACTGATTTCTGTAGAATATCACAGTAGTATTATCTTCATAAAAAAGCTGTGAGGTGCCCTGGTGGCTTGCCAGAAGCCCAAGGGCTGTATCATATTTACATGAAATGGAGCATATTGCCACCCTTGGCATTAACAGAAAGGTGTGTCCCAAAGACCATGCAGGTCTCAACATGCAATGAACCGTCTTAATCCAAGCAGACAGGCCAGAAACTGTATGTTTTCTACAGCCAATGTATTTGTCCACCTACCAGGGTGACAGCAAACTTAATTTCAGCTACATTATTTGTATGCTAAGCAAGCAGTTAAAAAAAAAAAAAAAAAAAACAACAACAGTGCAGCCAGTATAATTATCTTTTATCTCACATGAGTTCAAAAGGAGGGCTTTCCCACTGCCATTCTGTTTTCATAGCCGTCTGCTTCAAAACCATTTTGGCTGTCGGTGTTTTTTGTGGAAAATTAAAAGGGGGATGACTGTCATAGCTTCTTAATGACATCTTAGGACTATTTTATATGCTAAGTCATTCATTCATATCTTTTACAATGTAAAATCATGCTGATGTCATACAAATAATAGTCATACAGGACTGCCAGCATGTTTGCAAATAAATGTTGGAGTTCACAGCAATCTTTTTTTCTCATGCCAAAGACAATTAAATAATTTAGGTCCGTTTTCTTCAAGCACTTTCTCTGTAAACAGAATGCCTCCTTCTATATCTGTTAATGGCTAATAGGTGAGAGTCCACAGACAACTGTACATTGCACACTTTCATTCATTATTTATATACAAATGAAAACTGAAGAATCATAAAAATAATTATGGGAAATTATTTTCTATCAACTCTAAATAGTTTTTTAAATATAAGTAAAATTTCAACTCTGTGTAGGGCCCCCTTGTAAAGAACACTATTGACCTGTTACAGCTTCAGGTAAATAATGTCTTTTCTTGGTACCACTTACTGTGTAAGTACTAGCTAGTAACTTTTCTGTCATGATACTATGGCTTTTTGACTTGTTGATACTCTTAAGAAGTATGTGTAGCTAATGAAGACTGAAGCCAAGCAATGTATTTCATTACATATACAGCTGATGTTTAGTAAACCTGACAAGTGAAACAGAAATATGCTAAAACATGCTTGCATCATTTTACTACTTTGATTATATCTTTGTGCATGCCTGTATCCTCGTATGACTCTGATGCAGAGTGCATTTCTTCTTTCGCTCATGTTAATGTATGTGTAGTCTGCTAAATGGAAGACCTATCGGTTTGTGGTTTGGTTTTTGGGTTTTTTTTAAACCTAACAAGAAATTATACCAATTTATATCACTTTAAGGATTTCAAAAACCCACCTGTACCATGAAGTATCTTTACATGCAATTTTGAATCAGTTTTCAGGAAGGAAGTTGGTGCATCAATTAACTGCTTAAGCTCCTGAAATAGCATATCATGTAAGATCAGTTTATAATGTATCTGAAATACCTGAAAGCCTGACAAACTTTGTATTTGAAATCAAGCCAGCATCCAGACCTGTTGCAGTCATGGTGCTCAGCTCTGGTTCTGTAGCGCATGATGTCAGATGTGCCTGACTGTGCAAAGGCATTAAAGCAAAATTCACCAGTCCTGTAGGTGTTTGGACAAAGATGTCAACCTCCATCTCTTGGAAGCAAGTCATGTCAGCAAAATAAAGTTAGCTCATCGCATTCTTAAAAGCCTGATTTTAAAATCACACTTAAACAGACATCTCAGCATTTAGTTTTATTAGGTGTACTTTTGGTGTTTGATGAAACATTTATTCCCTGTCCATGACCGGTTGTGTCACGTGTTGCGGTATCAGATAACGATGCTATTCACAGCAATGGGGGCTTCATGCTCTGTGCCTTTCCAAGTGTTTAGCGGTGGACACCCACAATGAAGCAGCAGTTTACTTTCCAGTTGATGTGCAGTATTCCTCTTGCAGAGTAGGTGTTCTCAGTAATGATTTTGGCAAACATAAGGCACGGTCAGGGTTGTCTTTGCAGAAGAATGAGGAATGCAATCCTCAGTTGCTAACAGGTGAAATATGGCTCTCTTAATCAAAGTGACCCACTGCACATCTATTTCAAATCTGACATGTTATTTAAACTTGTGTGTCTGCTGTTTCTGATTACAGTACCATTCAGAGTGTCTGAGTTTCAACACAGTAAGATGGCTGCAGTTGAAAGGGAAGCATTTCTTTTCCACTTCCTGTGAAGCTGTGGTCCAATGGATATACTTCAGCCTCCTAGAAAACAGGGCCTATTTATCTGAAACAGCTCAAGATAAAATAGAGCCAGTTGGCATGACATGTCACATCTTTTCAAGCACAATATATTTTAAAGAGAATGGGCCAAGTTCCTTCCCAGCATAGCTCCATAGAAACCTGCTGGTTTGATTTGGCAGATAGCCAAATATAAACACTGTTATAGAAAAGATTCATTTGGAATCAAACATGGAAAACTTTTGAGTTAGGTTGATATCTGAAAATATTTGCTCAGTGCAATTAAGACATTTGAAATACTTGGCTAGATTCACCTCAGGGTTTATAGTAATACTAGTATAAGCTTTGTGGTGGATCAGAGCCACAAGACCATGCAAGTGACACAAGGTAAAAGTGACCAAAGTCTACTTTGCTTCAGGGAGTTTTCTGCAGTGGTCTGCAGATGACCCCAAAGCGGGACATGCTCAATGGGAAGATGAAGTGACTGTTAGGTGAGAAATCTCCTAACACATTGCCTTTCCTTCAGGAGATGCCACCTTTTTGAACATACATGGAACTCAAGCGGGAATTAAAGCTGCAGAAATCAAAGTCCTTTCTCCACCAGTTTCCTTCTACTAATAATCACAGAACTACAGAATCACGGAATCACAGAATGGTTAGGGTTGGAAGGGACCTCTGGAGATCACCTGGTCCAACCCACCTGCTAAAACAGGTTCACCAGAGCAGATTGCACAGGAATCACTGGAGGGGGAAAAAACAAAAACAAAAACAAAAACCAACCAACCAACCAAACAAACAAACAAAAAAAACCAAACCAAAAAAACCCGTTTCTTTAAAGGTCAGGAGTTTCTTTTTTGCCAATTTATATTTGAATGACACAAGGGCAAGAGGCACTCCAGGGTGTTACCACACTTCAAGAGGTGACTTCAAGGCCAGCATGCAACACTATCTTGCAGTATTGTCTCTTACCATTGTTCTCTGTTGCTTGAATATTTGGAGGGGTCTGTCATGTTTTGTCATTGGACTTCAGCCTTTGGGACAGTATGGAAGGCAGATCTCTAGTGCTGAATGGAATAGCTCAACACTTGACAGAGACCTGAAATTCTTCACCTATGATTTATCCAGACCAAGGCATTTAGCAGGATGTGCCAAATACCTCTCACACCTTCAGTAAATTATTCATTGGTACCCCCATAATGTACAATTTATTTGGATTCATTGCTGCTTCCAACTGCATTTTAGGAAGAAGAACAAGACTGAACTCATGGAAACAGATCCTAATTTTTAGACCAATATAAACCACTAGGAGCTCTGTTAAAGGCAGAACTGCCAAAAGTCAAGACCAGGTCACTATGGTTCTTGGCACAGGGGAAGATACTTGCGTTTGGTTCCCATTAGTTATTTAGCACTTTCAGTATTTTTGTTGCTTCTGTTGCTTCATTCATCTAATTGCCAGGATCTTTAAGAATTTTATTCCATGGAGACAAATGCTATATTCTTTTTTCCAAGCTGTTAAATCAGCAGGAGTTACTTGTATGAAATGTTATAATAGCAGTTGAAGTAATATGATATTATGTGTTTATGCCTCAGTTAAAAATATGTCAGTGTCCAAACTATGTCAAAATGATACTGTGATTCTTTGGTTGCTAATGAAAAAGTAATGATAAGCTCCAAATTGTTTGAGCGTTGTTCCTCCCACACACCCCCCCCCCACTCACAGTTCCTGCTTATTAAATGTTGCCTTCTTTTTGCCTGCCAGTAATGAAAAGTCATGTCCATTTTAAACACTTACTTGGCATAAGTCTTTCCCATCTCCGTTTGCAGGCATTTGTAAACACTACCCATCCTAGTGCACAAGGACAGCAATGATCTCTGTGATAGCCAAAGCACGCTTTCAGATCTAGGCCTTGACAAAAGTGTAGTAAGTTGTAAAAATGTGGACTGATCTTTCAGTATCAAGAATAAGGGTAAGTAAGCTGTGAGGCAGAGAGCAGCAGCCCTTACGTTTGTTACCTTTGACTTTAGGCTGCTTGGCAGAGATGTGTCAAGTGTCTCATTCAGCTCTCCACTACTGTGGAAACATTTGTGCTAAAATGTAAACTTCCATTATATAAAACTTTAACAGAAAACAGCATTCTCTTAAAGCAGGGATGAAATCTCTGAGATCTGGCATAGGTATGGACTTTTCTCTAAGGTTCAGAGTAACCATAAGTCACACAGCAGACGGATCCAGCTAGCCTTAATTAAAATATGAGAACTTTAGGCGAGTTTGGTAGAGAGATATTGCTGTAGAGGTGGGAAGAGGGCCTTCAAGGGGAAAGTGCAGAATCTCAAGATACTGAAATGTAGGCCCTGTTATTGAAATTAACTATCATGAAAGAGAGATTTTTAATGTTATACTAAAAGAAAGGTGCAGGACCCTCCCCAGCTGCATGCAGTATCAGGCGATATCCTGATTAATAAAATATCCAAATTTATTTCCATTTTCTTGAAGCTGATCAGAGAGGATCCAAATTTGTATTGGATCAACAATTAAAGACATAAGCAGATAAATGGAGGCTAGCTCCTTAACAACCATGAAATCCCAGTTTGATTCTCTGGCAAAAAGATTTTCTGTTTATAAAATAGAGGAGCTTCTGCCTTCCTACCCATGAGGACACTGCTTACATACTATAGAAAACTATTGGAATACAAAAATTAATAACCATATTAAAGAAAAGGGAAGGTGGCTAATTTTATCTTTTTTTTTTTTCTGATAGCTGGTAGTCGCAGTAACAGAAACATCTAAAAGCATGTTCTTCCAATGTATTTATTGATTTTGTAAATATAGGCCTATTTTTCAGTGGTTAACTTGCAAAGATATATGAATTTTTAAACAGAAATATTTCTTAATCTGAAATAGCAATGCTTCATCTGCAGGATGAAATAATAGTCCTGTTAGATAAGCTGAAGATCTTAGAAACACAGTAGCAACACTTGCACACACCTTGTTTACCTTCTGTGGATACACGTAAGACATTAATTGCATTTTTTATACTCCCAATTTCTAGTCACATCCCTCAGTATAAATACTGTAATTTTAATCAGAAAAGGAGGAGGAAAGATGTATTGCTGACTGTCTATTTTCCATTCCACAATTCAGGCTCTACCTCACCCCACCAGTGTATGTTTCTATCCAATAACTACTTTATTACATGTAGCTTGATCTAGGTATTGATGGGGCATTGCTTACACACAACCAGGCAGGTGTTAAAGCTCCTTTCATCATCTTAATGAGATATAAGCACCTCTAGGACCTTTAGTGAGAACTTGCAACAGACATCCCATTTATTTTGTAAATGCTGTCAGTATTCCTGCTCATTTTGTCCTTATGGATCCAGAGCACAGCACCTTTCTCCATTATTTAATCTTTGTTTCTCTTCCTCCATGCTGCTCTCCTATATTTGTAGGGTATGACACCAAGGAAAAAAGGTGGGCTCAGTCCCTTCTTTTCTGTTTCTAGCTACTCAGCACAAGTATCTCAGTGATTCAGCAGACACATAGGCACAGTTGGCTTTGGGGACAGATGTCTGCCTCTTAGAGTCCCCTTAGGAAATGGCTATATCTCTATTGGAACTATTGCAAAAGAAAAATGCATTTGTGTAACTGAGCAAAACACAGTGGGAGTTTGGTGCTCAGTCCAGGGTGTGTGATGCCACCAGCCTCGCGGAGGGACAGCCAGGATTTCTCATCACCTGGGGCAGAAATAAGATTCTAGATGCAAATGCAACAGCTCTGTGTTGCCACTTGGAGGAAGGGTGAGATTTGAGGTGAAGGGTGGGTCAGACCATCATAAGTGCAGTGGAGGAGATTGGATTCTACAATAAGAGACTTTAAGGGTCTGTACTTATGGTGCATTAAGAAGGTGGGAGCTTGATAGAGTCTGTTGAATTTGAGCTGGCAAAATATGTCCTTTTACAATTCCCCTACTCCAGGCTGGTGCACTCATAATTTTCTGAAACAATTGTTGTTTACACTGAAGTTTTCCATACTTGGTCTTTCTTCAAAGGCAAATTTCATTGTCAGGTTTTAGAAGAAACCCTGTTGCTGCTGCTTGTGTGGGCACATGCAGGGAAGAATCTTTTTAAAACATCTGAATTTTATCATGCAGACAGAAAAAAAAATAGCTGAAGTCTGGTACTTGGAACGAATTAAAATCTTCACTAATACTAAGCACAGATGAGCTTTTGCAGGGCAATATGAAGTGTATATTGCTTTAACCCATTTGGTTAAGGTCAAGAATGAAGTGACACAGTGTCCTGGCTGGTTACAGAAATGCTGTTCCTCCATCCAGAACTGATTTGAATATTGAGCTATGGTTCAGTGTTGTTGATTTCAACATGTGATGGATCAAACCCACAATTTAACAGCAACCTCAATTGTCCAGAGAACTTGCAAGCCCTCCTGGCAGAGTTGTGCAAGACCAGAGGGTTAGTTTGTTTTGGTTTGTGTAATGGGGTTGTAACCTTGCCAAGCAAAGAGGCAGACTTCACATCAGTAAGGACAACTTGTTTCCAATTTTAGTACTCTGCTGAGATCACAAGAATCTTCAGGAGCAGATCTACAAGTCTTTTCTAAAATTGCTTTTTGGTAATGTGTACCTTTGGGGTGTTGAATTACAGCAAAGCTCATGTTTCCACTATACACTCTTAAGATAAACCAGGAATTTTACCTGACTCTTGCTCTCCAACCTTGGAAAAGTAGTTTCATCTTTTTGTCTGCCTCTAAGAGGTTAAGAATTAGAAATGACCTGACAACAAATACTGTGTAAAGATAAGAAATCACTGTTATTATTATAGATAAATGGAATTTTGTGTGTTACTACAAATACTTATTTTATTGCCATCATTACTATTATTGAATTAGTAGTTGTGGAAAAATTTGTAATGTTAGAGAAAATAGAGGACAGAAATAAATAGTTTTGTTTGACTGAGAAGGAAGACAAAGGCGTTAGGCAATTAAGAATCCTCTTTACGGTCCAGTCCAAGAAAAATATTCTATAAAGTTATATTGGTGATAATATAGTGATCTTCCTGGTAGCAAAACTGGAGGTAATTTTGCTATCATTTTTTATTATTCTTATTATCTACTACCATATAAGTAGAAATCCAGAAGTGCCTTGAGTCAGTTTGTACCCAAAGCAAACATCAGCATTCTTCTTGAAAGCATTCCAGATGTAAGCAGGGTCATAAAACAAAACAGAAGGTTGACGGTTTTATTGTGATGCACGTTACAATCAAGTAGTTATCTGATGGATCATCTGCTTTTTATGATCCTTGATGAAAAATATAGCTGTCATATGAGGAATAGATTTCTCATCATAAAACTTACCTCTGTAATTTCAGCACCTGAATAAGTGCTGCCTCAGGTGCTGATTGTGCTAGTAAACACTGTCTGAAGAATGATTTCCCCATCTGTTTCTCCTCCTTCCATTTAAATGCACAGTTTGGCAACAAAGAGTGTTTCTGCAGTTCCCTTGCTTTCAGCAGCTGCTACTATTAAAGTTCTCATACGAGGAGGTTCCTGTTGGATAGCTGGTGATGCGGGAGTTCACCTGGGGAAAGAAAAGCCTTTGCAAGGTATGTAGGTCAATGTCTCTGTAGATAGCTAGTGAAGCAATTTCTCACAGGGAAGTTAAATTGCTCCAAGTCACTGCTGCCATTGGGAGGGGCTGAATTCATTTAACTCAGGTTTCCAGTGTAATTAGTGAGAGAAAAGCTCCTCGTTAATGTAGATTTTTGTATCTCTGCGTGGGTTAGGCTCTTAATTTGGCATCTGGGTTACATGTCTGAAACTACAGCTTTCAAACCCCTAGTGCAGTATTTATGTACAGCATTTTCTTGATGGGAGAAAACAAGAGACAGGTTGAGGGCATAGATCAAAACATTAGGTCCCCAGAAAGCTGCAATAATTTCACCACTATCCGTAAGACTTCTGGTATAAATTGCTTGGATGTTAAAAGCGAGGAAACCTCTTTGTCTAACGTGATGATTGAACCACAGGAACAAATTTCCCTCTCGGATTTGTGCTGCAAACGCCCTGTGCTAGGGAGAGGTTATACGTTTCAGCGTGCTGACAGGCACTATTACATACTGTACTTTATTCACCCATTTCATTGGCCTCCAATAGCCCTGTGCACCTCTGAATCCCTCTGCCTTTGGCACTTCTGCTGGTGAGACTCCCAGCTGGGGGTGTGGTTTAGTTAAAATGGGTGCTTTTCACCAAAAGAATAAATTATTCCTATACTACTGTCTGAAAAGGGTGGATCTGGAGCCAATTTAGTGAGCATAAGTTACAATTGATTTTGGAAGTAATAACTTATGCTTCGAGCTTCCTTAGATGTGTAGCCAGGGAGCTGTCTGACTGCATGTGTTTTTACACATCTTTCAGCTAAATTAGAAATCCAAGTGCAAAACTTAATGCGTGGAGATATCTTGAAGATTTGTGACCTTCCCAGAAAGACTTTGGGTCCATAAACCAGCCAGATGATCTCCTGGTTTCGTATACTTTACTTTTTAAACTTTTTGTCAGATATGGCACATGGGTAAATAGTAAATGGAGTTTATTATATCTTAATTAATGAATCTGAGTATAATTTGCCCTAGTCCTACCGATCATAGCAAGCAAACCCTGCTGGAAAGCTGATTATTGGAGAGAGACAACTTAACTGAACGTTTCCAGAGATGTGACCAAAGACTGAAGTATATATATTCATATATGTGAAAGGCAGAAAAGCCTTGGGAAAGCAGAAGATGGGGATTGCACCAAGCTGGGGAACAGGAAGACAAGGGTTGGAGCCTTTAAGGAGATGGGAAGGAAAGTAATGGTGAAAATGGAAAGAATAAAAAAAAAATAAAAAATAAAAATAAAAAAAATAATAAAAAAAAAAAGAGTAGTAAAAACATCAAAGGGAATATAGAAAGAATCATGAATTGGAGATACTGAGAACAACTGCAGATGTTTAGTCCAAGGAGGAACCGAGCTGGGTACACATCCTATGTTATCAGTTGATGTCAAGAGAAAAGAGCTTAAACTGAACCCTGAAGTCAAGGAGAGAGTTTGCTGTTGAATTTAGTGGTTTTTGTGTCAAACTAGTGGAAAGAGGACTAAATAAAGGACATATATAAAGAGCAAGAACAATGGCAGATACGGTTCATTTCATCCTACTGTCAAATTTGTGAGTTCAGCCTGGTGGGATGCTACCAGCAATGATGATGAACATTACAAAGATTGTGTGTATTTAGCCCACTCAGCCACTGCTTGGTCAGGTTCCTGTTGATTTCAGTTGGAGTTTGCACATGAACATGCAAGTCCCTCCTCCCTAGAAATGGAAATTCCCCACCAAAGTGTTCTGTTAGATAGCTTGAGCACGTGTATTGAATTGCTGGCATACTTTTAGTACACTAGTTAGGATCTATGATGTGGTAAGCTAAATAATTTTAATCTTGAATACAGAAAGTGAAACACTTAGATTTGTGGGAAGAAGAGTTTATTTCAGAAACGTGTTGAAGTTTGTATTAAAATACATAACTTAAGGCACACACCTGAGCAAAAATTAACTAATGAGAACAAGAACCATCTCTAAATGTGCTTTTAATATGTGGATTTGAATGTGTTAAACATTATGTATGTGGCTGCACTTATTTTTCTTCTAATGTAGAAAGGCACAAGTCTTCACTACATTGTATTCAGCCTAATTCATACCCACACAAAACACAGACCAAGTAGAAGGAAAAGGAGTTTGTTGCACCTTTTGGTTAGATACGTGAATAATTATTTTGGATGTAAAGCAGCTGAAAATTATGCTCTTTTTACCTAATATTTGCATGTCTGCTAACATGAAGGATCACACATTTCACACAGCTCCTACACAGTAATGATTGCGGATGGCAAATGTCCCGTTACTCATGTAGCTGGTCATTTTTGTATGTAATTACCAGAATTGCATGCTCAGTTCCAGTAACCGTGTGCACAAAAATAGGCTGCAACAACCTGCTTAGGATTGTTAATAATATGGTCCAAAGTCTGAATCTTTATTGCTGTGTTGTTTTATGCTGGTTTTGTAACTGAGCTAGGAATTATTTTGGTTGTTGATTATTCAAGCAAAAGGAAGCATATGTCTCCAGGTACTGCGGGGGCTGCAGGACTGCAGAATTTCTGCACTGATCTGCATATGGTTT
This sequence comes from Nesoenas mayeri, assembly GCF_963082525.1. NCBI lineage: Eukaryota > Metazoa > Chordata > Aves > Columbiformes > Columbidae > Nesoenas > Nesoenas mayeri. Next base: position 89,028,956 of record NC_137543.1, read on the forward strand.
AAATACTGAACTTTGTATCCTGAACTCACGGGCCAGAAGAGAGATACTGCATCCAGTGACCAGCTGTGGTACATGGTTCAAGTAAGGAACAAGCACCTTCTGAAATTTTGCATTTAAAATACACACATCTTGCACTAGCAGTGCCATAATGAGGCAGAAGCTTTTGCCATAAGCAATTCAAAACCAGGCTGCAGTAGTTCAGAAAATACTTAATTGGTATTTCTCTTTTTTGCATATCGCTGTTCTCATCAGTTCTAATACATGTTTTTTTTCCCGCCTCAACAAACTTCTTTGCCTTAAAGGACTCGTGAAGGAAATAATTAAAAAGTACACAGAGGAAAACTGTCTGAGCAGAAGGGGCAGAAATCCAAGGTGGTTTAGGGTGGTGCCCAAAACACTCTTTCAGATGATTATTAATTTTTTTCTTACTATTATTTTATGACGCTGTTTATGTTTAATTGCTCATGTTTTCCTAACCTGTGTGACAGGCATAATTTGAAAAGCAATAGTAATGATCAAGCTGTGGAAGTGCCAGCTGCTGCCTACGTGCTCAAGCAAGCATAGAGCAGGCAGTGTCAGGAGACAGTGCTGTCTCTTGATTAGATCTGAATTTCTTTTTCATGTTGAAGAAAATGATCCTGACTGTTATTATTTAAATATAAATAGTGCCAAAAGGTGCTATGAAAAGTCAGAGCTCTCTCAGTTCACTGCCTGTATGGAATAGTAAGTTAATGGGACTTTACTGCAATATATGCTATTAAAACACATACTGGTTTAATTTTAAAAGATACAGTTGGTTTATCCAACTGTTTTTTTTAGTGTAAACTGCCAGACAGCCCAACTAGGTTAATATGATCCTTTTTTTATATACCAGTGAACAATTTTGGTCTTTATATTTTCAAATCAAACCGCAAGACCACAGTAATTAGCAGTTCTGTCATATACTGTGTGCTAGTGTATTGTAAAACTCATTTAGAAGTTGTAGTATCATTTTGGTTTGAGTTTTTCTGGTTACTAAAGCTTTTGGTTGTTCCATGCTTCAGTTGTGTGCTACTGCAGTGAGATGTTGTGGGTAGCATTGTTGAACAGGTAGTAGTACATCATCAAAACGTGAAATGTTTTCTGATACTTTTTAATAGTAAGTGGAGATTTAGTTATTAATTTGTGGATACCTTGGCAAAAGATTATAAAGCATGGAGCAGCTTTTGTGACACATTCAAATGCTTTTATATTTCTTCTTTTTAAAACGCACAGGATGATGCATTCTGAAAAAATTTGATAAAGTCTGATGTCTTTTGGAGTGAAAATGAAATCAAGGCAAAGGAAAACATTCTGCTTTAGGCTACAGCATCAGTGCACTGCAGTGTCCTTCCTTGCAAAGGACAGAGTGAATTCCTGCCTGAAAGACAGTGAAGTGAAATAAATTTCTGTTTGTTCTGTGTTGCCAATATTTGCAAAAAAGCCCTTGGTTTTTTGATGGTTTTCATAAACCAGAGAGTTATGGGATCTTGTGATCTCAAGTTTTTGACTCGTTAAGTTTTTGCTCTGACTTTGTATATGTAGAGAAAATTTTTGAAAATATGAAAATTAAGTCTTTAGAGCACAGAAGACAAACCAATAAACTCATTAATTCTGTTATTTCCAAGTCAATAATAGGGCCCTGGAGGGGAAAAGTTGAGCAAGTGATATTTTTTTTTATTACAGGATATTTCAAAAACATGGACCAAATTTCATGATGGCAACCTGTTACAATTACACAAAAATTTACAAATGGTTTAAAGACTTATCAAGTTTCAGTAATTTTTTTATAAATGCTCTATGTTCCCTCCACCTCTTGTATGGAAAACATCAAGACGATAGTTGAATTCATCCCAAATGTCTCTCAGTTGGGTCCATCTTTTTCAAATACCCTGTATTACTAGAGTGAGTATTTGATTTTTAAGTGAATAAAGCTATAAAAGAAAATCCAAGGGCAGAAATAGAAGCTAAACTTTAGATAAACAGTAATTTTGTGGTTAAATAAGTCACCTGTTGCATCAGGGTGCTCTATTTCCACTCATACTTGGAGTAGTTTGCTGCTGGGAGGCTGCTCACTACAAATCCGCGGCAAGGATTTACTCAGGGCAAATGATGCCAGATGCACTGTGATGTGAATGCTTCAGCTGTTTTATCTGTAGTAGGCTATATGTCAGAAGGAAGTGGTGAGATATAGCCTGGGTTCTCTTCTTGCTTCTTCCTCTCATGCCAAGGGGTTGGTCAAGTTCCCAAATCATTCTGCCTCCCATCTTTGTAAAATTGGGATGACAGTGCTTTCTTGCCATTGTAATGTCATTCCTATTGCTTAATTATATAAAATCGGTATCTTTGTTCTCTGGAGGTCCTTCATAGTCATTGCGGTGCTGCTGTGAAACAGTTCTATTTTGTCTGGTGGTATTACATCTAGTTGAAGTCTTGCTCAGGTTACAAGTGGAATGAAGCTGCCAAGATGTTTATCTAGCTTTCTTCAGCTGCTCTTTAGATTCTCAGCAAATACATTATAATTCCGTCATTCATGGCTTTATGTGTTCATACACATTGCCCATTATGTTGGAATACATCAAGTGAAATAAACCAAGAAATAAGGTTTATGGGTGACTCACACTGGAAAAGAGATGTGAGCTGTAGATGAATTCTAACAGAATATTGCAGGAGGTGATATTTGACTTTGATAGATTTTGAGAGAAAGGACTACCATTTCTTTGTTTGTGCAATGTATAACGGGACCCTTACCTGGCGTCTCTGTGCTGCCAAAATGTGAATGAAAAATAGGATTGCTTGTCTGAGGAAGAGCTCTGTCTTTCATATAAAAACTTGGCAATAGACGATTCCTGTGTGAATGGGCTCAAGAGACACTTCCTTTGTAAAGGACTCAAGTGATGAATGAGGCATCTCACATTTTAAACGTTGTACAGGTGAAAACATTGGAGTATTCTGAGCCCATGCCTATTGTTGTGTATGTCTGAGTAGTTTGCTTGCTTTTTAACTGTGGAATAAAGAAGGTTTGGGAAGTAGGGCAGGACCATTAGAAAATGCTGTTTTCTTTCTAGAATGCTTTTTCGTATTTTACTGCTGCAGGGTGAAATAATAAAGAATTTTTTGGTAACAGATCAAAAATTCCTTTCTTGTTTAATTGAAAGTGTTTAAGCAAAGAAGGTCATTGAGAGGACAGATTTCAAGAAGTAGTATTTGCATTTGGTGATGGTTTGGAAAGAAACAGAGCATATTATGTATGCTTTTAAAGTATATATGGTGAATGCACTGCCAAATCTGGGGAATTTTATAGGCAACTACTGTGAACTGCAATAGCAGTAAAAGAATCTGCTTTTTACCTCTACTGAAACTGGCACTGTAAGATTTAGGAGATCTTTTTTTGCGTTTTTAAAACTTATTTCAACATAGTTTCAGCCCTGTCAGCAAACCTCTGCTGTGTTAGTGGTATTATAAATTGTCTCCAAAATCCTGAAATATTCTACACAAAATTCAAAACCTGAGTGAAGAGAAAGCTGGTTCTGGTATGTGATGAAGAACCACTGGAAAGAGGAACAAGTTTGTGGGGATGCACAGAAAACACCTGGGAAAAAATGGAAAAACATTCCAGTGAGAAGATCACCATAGCAGAAATGAGGAGAAGATAACAAAATCTCAGCGTGAGGTGACATATTTTGAGGGTGAAGGAGAGATGGGGAAGTACAGCCAAGTTTAAGAGGATGTTTGTGAGAAACAGGAGATTGATGCTCAAAAGAGAAATGGGAAGATCTTGAGTGAGAGAAACTGGGAGATACATAAATAGGAAAGAAAAATGTCTTACGATAAAAAGAGAGAAATGACATTTTACAGGAAAATAAACTAGTCCAAAAAATGTGGAATATTTAAACAGCAAGGAAAATTAGATAAATTAAATAGCCAAGGAAAGGGAAGGATGAAAGAGAACAAAATATTGATTTTTTTAAAAAAAAAATAAAATATTTTATTAGTATTTTATTAGTTGTATTGGTTTCTTGAAAGATTTTGTGTTGGGTTGGATATCTGCTCTGAGAGAAAGTGAAAGATGGAATAGGAAAACTATTTTTTTTCCCAGGCTTTCCTGTGCAGGAAATGTAATAGGAAGTTATTTTTATTAACCAAGATCAGGGAACATGCAACAACAAACTACCAAGAATGGTGTGGAAAATCCGGTTATTTTTCCAGTCAGACCAGAAGAACCTGTGGCCATTGACCAGCAGGAGCCTAAGGGTCAGATTATTCAGCAGCAGGATCAGTGAACTGAATGGCTATTGGAATCTATGCATCTTCTAACATGCAACAACCAACTTACATTGCAGGCAAAAAGAAAGAAAATAAAATCTTGAATGCCATGTATCTGGTATTTGTAGCCATTCACTAATTGCTTTATGGTCTGTTTTGTCTATCAAATCAACACAAAAAGTGGATTTGTTTGATTTATATTTGCAAATGTGAAACCAATTGATTTTATGGAGATATGCTGCTTGCTGAGCAGTATTTTCCCATCAAGACAGTCAGGTTACACTTGCCACCAAAAAATAACAACACAGAAGAACCAGAACAGTGACAGCTTTGGATAGACAGAGAAGAGTGTCTTTTGCAAAGTGTTTTGGAGGTTGTCAGGTGGAATGCACCCCTTGCTTCAGAGAAGCTGTGATGCTGGGTGTGCTGAGAGGGCTTTATTGTGTTCATATATAGAGTTCCAGTTTAATGGAGTTCAATTTTTCCCCATTATCTGTTAACATAATAATGTGATAGCAGCCCTCCAACTAGCCTTGATGATAAATATTTGCACCCCAACTATCTTTTGTCCCGACTGGAAACAGCAGTATGCACAACATCTAATACAGATAGTCAAAAGCTTCAGATATTCTCCAGTGAAAACGAAGTGGATATGCTTAACAGTTCATTCTTACGAACATTTCTCAGGATTTCATAAAATGAACTTAAAAGGCAGGAGGAGGAGAAGTAAATCTAACACTCTACCAGATTTATGCTGCTGAAATTCAGGCTGTCAGAGGCTGCTGTGGCTTGCAGAGCACTCTTTCAAAAGCCGTAAGCTGCCGTGGCAATACTCAACCCACATCTCTAAAGCCTTTTCAAGGGACTCTGAGACAAGCGAGTGGAGAGCACTGTGCCTGTATTTCCAGCAATAGCATATTTTTTATCCGTAAAGGAAATATTCAGCTGGCTACCTTGCCTGGACTTACCAGTCACCAGTGTTGTGTCTTAGCAGCCTTGGTTGAACACACATGAAGAGTAGGAATACGTTTGTTTATGGACAGGAAATGCATGAGCCCTTTAATGGATAAAGTATGAGTTTGAAGCATTAAATGTGACCTGCTTTGTTGTATGCCAGTACCTGCAAAGGGTTATTCTTTATAGTGTCCTACTTGGACTCAAGCACTAAAGCTTTCATCAAAGTAAATCTGATTATTTTGCACATGGTTTTCCTGAAAGGATGTTATGATTTTCTAGATGTTTGGTGGCTGGTGATAAATTAGGCTTTTATGATGTCATGTGAAAGGCCACTGCTTGGACTTCCTTCACTATCAAGCACACTGGAGAATACATTTGGGACGTACTCAGAATCAGAAATTATCCTACCTTGTTTTTATTTTAACCCTTGTGTGGGCCATTGCTTGCTTTGTAACTAGAGGTGTTCAGACGAGGATAGTTTGCAGCAGGATGCCCTGGTGTGGAGCTACATCAATCCCCATGTGGGATGGCTTCTGATGAGCGAGCTCAGCTCCAGATTCAAAGCGAGTGGAATTCAGCACTGGCTTCAGGGATATCAGGCTGTAATTTGGGAGGAATTTTATCTCGCTCAAGGGACAGTGCTGGCCAAGATGTTTTCTTAGGCTTCACTTGGCAAGTTAATACATCTGAGTAAGACTCAGCCCAGCAAGGGGCTCTCGTGCTTGCAGCTCCACTGGTGCTTGCACGCTGGCTGAGATTTGCACATGCGCTCCTCCCAGTGACATCTCAATGCACTGGGACACCACCTCCATCAAAGTGATTAGGGCTGGGCAACAAGGCTTCAGAGGCACCCAAGACCAGCTCCCCCTGCTTCACCATTTTATATGGAGTGTCAGTGGGGTTGCCAGGGCTGGCACTGAGTGAGCCCGTTTCCCTGGAGTGGAGCATTGTTCCCGGCCTCCGGCCGCCGCGTGGCCCCGCTGGTGGACAATACCGCCCGTCCCCGACTTCCTGAGCAGACCAGACAGCTTGCTGTTTTCTTCACATCCCTTATCACCTCCTGTCATTGAAAGAGAGGTCTGGCTTCAGCTTCAGTTTGGGCTGATAGGCAGCAGCGAAGTGGAAAAGGCTCAGGCAAAGGAGGGGAAGAGGAGGAGGAGAGAGAGGAGTTCCATTACTGTTATTATCACCCTAATGCTTATTGCTGCTTTGAGTTCATTTGCCTTAACCCTTTGGAAGCAGCTCAAATTAAAGATTATCAAAGCGATAAGATAAAGGCGCTGTTCTAATGCCCCTGGTTCCTGGCAGAAAAGCAAAGGCTGCACTCAGGTTTTATTGACTGTGTGGCTTGTGTTGACACCTTACTGCTGGAGTACAGTGGAATCCCGAGATAAAACTTTACCCTAAAGGTGCCCGGGAACTTGCAGATTGCTGAGGTCCATTAAACGAGTGGGGGCTCAGCACCACGCAGAATCAGCCCTTTCCTCAAGTCCTGCTTCAACATGTTTTTAGTAAAAATTGAGCTTTCTGTATAGGGAGGGGATTTGCATAGGAAAACACACTAGGGGAAAAAAACATTCTGCCTCTTATTTTAAATGGCATTTTGTTATACGTGAGTTTCAGCCTGTCGGTTGCTTTTGCCTTTTCCTGTGGTTCTTTGCAAACAATACTGTCTTTCTGCAAAAGACTGCTGACCCAAGAGTGGAAAGCAGTCTGTTCATGCTGCATTAAAACAAATTTAGATCAGGAACCAAATTCACTGGCATTCCTCTATTCCCTTGGTACCCTAAATGCTCAACAACTTTGCTTTTCTAAGAACAGTGGAAAGAAAAAATAAAAACTGAGCAACATGTTACAGCTCTTCTTAAATTCCTAAAGATGTTTACTGTATTCCTTGTTAGGCTTAGGCTTTGCTTATTGACATGTTTTATCCTCAGTCTCCTCATATTTACTGTGGAGATAGGAGTCTCCCGCTTTATAATTATACTGGGTTTTTTTCCCCTGTTACTACAGATATTATAACAAACACTACCCTTTGCAAATAAATGCAGCCAGTGCTCCAGTCTTCTGGATCTCCATAAGCACTTACAAAGCAGCATACAGCAGATGCAGTGATTATTCCTGTGACTCCTGGGGTTAGATCTGAGCTTATCTGAACCATGCACTGAATTTTGGAAAAGCAAGGTGCATGTTTACAGGCTCTACAGCTCCGATTTAGTCTTACAACTTTTCTTAACAGAGCTCACACGGAATAGCTTAGCCCAAGTCACAAAACTGGTCTCCACTGTTGCATCTGGATTAAGACATGACGTCCTAGGGCCTGGTGGCAAGTACAGGAGAACACTAGGGAGTGGGGGATAATGGATAGTAGAAGAACTGCCTTGTGAGCAATGCATGCAGTCTCCTGACTACTTGCAGCAAATACTTTAACAAGGCTGTTTTCCAAGCAATGACCTGCAGTAGGTATCAAGATATACTGTGGGCCTGACATTACTGAGGTGTGCTATGTGAACCCTTACTAAAAACTGCTGTGAAAAATTCTCCAAAAAGAGCATAAAAGGGGAGACTGTTTCATAAGATAAATTTTGATATACACATTACTGAGATATAATGGTGGGAATGCAAAACTGCAAGCTAATTTTGCCTAATTAAGTAGGTGTGTTTATTGTTCTTTCTTTTAATGGGATGAATTAAAGCTGAAAGGCGACAGTCTGAAGGAAATAAGGAAAATAAAATACAGGCAAGGAAACTTTGGCCCCTAGACTCTTGAAATCCTTCCTGATAAAACTTCTCAGGCAAAAGAGTACAAGACTTAACATGCAAGCCAGAGCCTCCACCAAGCTGGGTCTGTGCTCTTTGCTTATGGGAGCTCTGATGTAACAAATCATCTTCCGAGGGGTCGTGCTGGATGCTTTTCAGATGCAGCAAAACTGTTGTGTCCTTAGATCAAATCTGTTTATTTTTAGAGGTAAAGCTTTGTCTCTGCTGCAGCAAGTGGAGCTGGGCACAATTCCATCGCAGGTGTTTTACTGAGGATTTGATCTCAGTTTTATTCTGATGCAAGAGAGAGCAAAAGCTGGCGCTCGGTGCTGGCGTCAGTGAAGGCACATTTTAAAGGGAATCAGCTGAGCTGTAAGACTAAAGGAAGCCTTGGCCTTCTTTCAGGCCATGCTATCTCCATTTTCTCACATTGTCCTGAGGCTTTAAATTTGAGTTAAAGTTAATTGAATGAGACAGTGATACGCTGCACAGTGAAACCAAATCAATTACTGCGTGAGTCAAAATAGGAGTCATGATGACACTCGGAACAAGAGCTTGGGAAATGTGATATTTACATTAAAATATTTCACATTTTTGTCTCATGGTTTTAAAAGCAAATTTGAAAATGCCTTACCACGTTGCACAAAAAAATTCGCTCTGCTTATCTATGTGCATTTCTGTATGTGCATTCAGACAATAAAACCAAATTATCATAAAATCAGGGTTAGTAATAATGGGGAAATTTTTATGCAGTTATGCACCCTTAGTTACAGAAAAGATAAAACAGAAAAACTTGCATTGGATAAAAACATTCTTTTCTCTGAGACACAGTCTTATGACAGTAAGGTGCACATAAAACCACAGGAGAGTTTACTCTCATATTAAGTGGCAACAAAGAATTTGACTGTTGTCTTTTCTGTCTTCCTGCTCTTTAAATATTTACCTGAATGTTGTTTCCAACCTGGCTTGCCAGTAAAACTTGTCATTACTATTCACTGATGTTAACTGTATTTGCATAGAGAATAAGGGCTTGTTCCTCCCAAAGTGGATAACTAAAAGCAAAGACTTAATTTTATGTTTATGATCTGAATACTGTAAAAACAACAGAAAGCCTTAATCAGTGTTTGCAGGTTTGCAAACTCTCGGCTCACTATCTAAATCCTCAGGGTTTTCATGGAGTCAAAGGGCTTTGGTTTCCTGTCAGTATGTAAAGCACAATGCCACAGAAAAAGTTATCCTGCAGGAATACAAAACTTGAAGTGGTGCCATTTCATCGGGTACCTTTCCATCAGTAAGAAAGATACCGGGCAATGTACACTCAACAGCAGCTGTTTTTCAAGAACAATGTGCCATCTCACCCCACACATGCCCTAAAAGAATCCAGGTTTTCTCCAGTGGAACCTCTTGTTTCTTTGCTTTCTGATCTGATTGTACCTCCAGAAAGTGAAGCCCTGACACTGAAAAATCAGTATACTTTCATGATTGGCATGTCAGAGTATTTTTGGGGTTGTGGGGTTTTTGTGGATTTTTTTCTTTTGGAAGCCTCACAGATGCATCTCTGGTTTCAGTAAAAGACTTGAATAATATAAACAAGCAGTCGCTCTGTTCCAAGAGGAGCTTTTTTAAATATTCTTATTTTATTGTAATTACCTTATTGTTTTCATATTATGAGCTACTTGTAGAAAAATACAGGAAACATGACTGCAATACAATCCTTTAATCAGGAATAGCTTTGTTCCAGTCATCATTTCCATTCAGTGTTGAAACTTTGACTAATAAGAATACTATGAAACTTTGAATTTCAATGTAATATAGTGTTAATATTATGGTTTCATTTGATCTCTGTACCTAGTAACTTCTATAAGGCACTAGTAACTTCTATGAGGCACTTTTTAACTAAGTGACATTTTATCTATAATGTTGTTTTCAAGTAAATTCAACTAAAAGGCGTGTTTTTCAGAAGCACATAAACTTCTTCACAACAGCCATTTAAAATCTTTTAACCTAAGTCAGATGGGGAATTTGTATTACCATATATATTAAATCTTCTCTTTTATTTTGCTCACAGGTTATGTCGCAATACCTTTCCTGCATCATTAATAAAGCATGTGAACTTTTAAAGAAAAAGACCTTTTTTAATACTTAAATTGATTTAATACCATCGTTACTTGTGTTATCTATATGTGTAATCCAGCACTGCAAGTAACTTCACTTTTACTGATTTGCAACCCTCTCCACTCAACCTTATTTTGGCCTATTCAGCAGCTGAGTGTTTATGTTTTTGAATGAAGGGCTGGAATTAGGTAAAGTATTTTTTTAGATAAACTGTTTTAACAAAAAGCATTTGTCCTGTAAAATTAAAAGACTGCTCCCAAGCTGTTCAAAAGCAGAATGCAGCTACACACAGCAGGCGATGGCAATTCATTTTGGTCTTCCCGGTCCTTTTTTTTTTCTTCTAATGGAAAGCCGGTATCCTAGATAGGCTCAGTTTTAAATGATGTTTATAATATAAGGATTGTGGACATAAAATTATGATTTACACAGCATTTATAAAAATGAAACTCTGAGTTTTATTATATGGCTTTTATGACATAAAACTAGGTGGTACTAAACACTTCTAGCTAGCGGCTTGAATTAGGACTGAAAAAAAGGCAATTGTTTTTATACTGAAAATTATTATTTTAAGAAGGATTTCCTGGTTTCCAGGCACATATATACACACATGTATAACGTAAATTTAACCCAACTCCAGATAAAAAGCACACCTCCATGAGTACATTAGGGTCTGATCCAAATTTTATCAAAGCTAGTGGGAGTATTTCCCATTTCAAACCAGATTTTGCAATCCATATTCACACGACCCTCCAGGGGATCCCTCGAGCTAATGCGGTTTTGCATGACTTGGCCTCAAATGTCTGCTGCAGCTTCTAAAAACCCCATTATAGGGCTGCAGTAGGAAATAATTTAGTGTAATTTAAGGAAATCATGGCATTTTTTATTTTCATATCATTTTGTTCTGATCCATCTGTTTACTCTTTTCTGAAAGCAGGCTGAAATGTTTTTAGCCTGAAGACTGAACTAGTAAAACTGCTGCCTGGAATAGTCTCGGCAGACGTGTTTGTTCCACATCCCCTTCTTCGGTGCAATATTTCTTTTGGTGGGTTTCCTCTGCTCCTGGAAGCAAGCTGTCTAGCTTTCTGGAGCACAGTTATGAAGGAGAATTTCTTACATTTTACTGCACAGGATGAGGTGATTTTGGAAGTTAACATGACCTGAACCACACATGCACAAAAGATAGCATCTGAAAAAAATGTAGTGTGCCGTCAGTATGGATAAAAAAACTACAGCCAGAAAATGCTCGTTAGCTCCACCGCTGGTCGGAGCCGGGGAGAGGGAGAAGACAGACAGTCCATGCATTTTTCTGAAAAGCCTGCTGTTACCACCATAACGTCAAATGCAAGAGCGGAATTCAGCCTTAGCCTTGTTCTTTAACAGAGTTGGTTTTGTTTGGTTTTCTTTAAAGCTAGACAGATATAATTTTAGCATTTACTGCTAACAGAGAAATGAAGTTTGTGAGGAGAGGTGATATGTTTTGTTAAATCAACACATACAGTTGGGAAAAGCTAACTAGTTAAACACTATTCAAATTTTAAAAGAAGATGCAGTCAAGTTTTTTCACTCAATTAGAAATACAGTCAAAGGAGGTTTTTCTTTGTTTAATTTTGTTACATTATTTTTGACAACTGGTTGTGGGATTGTTTCGGTGTGGCAGCACTTTTAAGAATACTTGAACAGTAAAGTGAATATGACCAAAGTCTTGGTTTCTGTAATGTTTTCAAGATAATTTATTTTAGTTTGTGAGATATTAAGAATTTTATTTCCATGTAGATGCTCAAAATACTCTAGAAAAAAGATGTAGGCATTCAAAAGCTGAATGTTTACTACTGCTGCATGTGGTTACCCGTATTCATAACAGTCATTCAGCATCATCTGTCTGTGATCACGTTTTTATTTGAAAGAGAATAGTTGTCATGTTTGCTCTGTGATTTACATTATTTAAACAAATGGGGGGGAAAAGAATTTGAAACAGCTCATTCAATAGCATGACTAAGACATATGACAACTTCTTGCAAAATGTTCACCGTTATAGAGCTGTAACACTGGAGTTCAAACCCCATGCACACAAGAAAACAAAGAATAACTCTTTCAGCCTGAAATAGCCTGATGAAAGGATGCTGCCTCCTGGTGATTTACAAGCATACGAGCTTCCACTAAAATTGCATCTTAAAGAGAAATATTTTGTCCTTGGAAGAGTCCAACGGTGGCTCCGGCCGCACTTGGCTCACAGGGAAGATTGAGCAACAGGGAAGACACCAGGTTAGGGAAGATGGATGCTTCTCACAGGGGCTCTCTCTTCTTTTCCACAGGATTTTCTGCAAGGAGACTGTACCAAAGCCAGACAAAAGCTGAACTGGAAGCCAAGAGTCACGTTTGATGTGAGTGGCCTTTCTGGCATGCTTTGTACCTGCCATGTGTTTGTGTCTCCTAAAAGCAATCCACAAGGAGGGGAAGAAAGGAGGGGGACCTTTGCATGGAGTGACTTCGACACACCAAGAAATCTTATTTTCAGTGACCTCCTGGGCTGCTGCTCTTGCAGCTGCCATGGGAGCACAAGACATCCCTAGTGACTCTGCCAGCCCTCCCTGGAAAAGGGCCTGGCAGTTATCAGCATTTTGGAAAAGAGTGGGCGCTTGTGCAGGGGTGCCAGCCAGGAGACATAGGCTGTGACTTGAACAGGCCAGTTTCCAGTGAGTCCTGCTGCTCCAGAGCCTGGGCCGCTGCAGGAAGAGCCCAGCAAAGCCCTGTCCCCTCCTTGTCCTGGTGCGGGGGTGTCAAGGGGGCTTGTCGTGCTCCAGGGTGCTGCCTGTTCATCCCCTGCACTGAGGCCCTCATCTGTCACTCTCCTTTTTTGCAGGAGCTGGTGAGGGAGATGGTGGACGCTGACGTGGAGCTCATGAAGAACAACCCCAATGCATGAGCCCTGGCTGGGCTCAGCAGTCACCCTTCCTGTGGTGGTTTTATTGCTGCCCTGACTGTGCGTGAAAGCTTGATTTTATGCACCTCTCCACCCTCCACACCCTCCCGGTGCCTCTCACCCCACACATCATCCCATGGTCAGCCCTGCCTGGACTAACTCTGGCTCCTGCCATTAAGTGAGGAGAAGTTACCCCCCTTTCTCTGAAAACATACCTGAAGTACTGACGGGCCAGCAAGCCCCCTGATTTCCTTTTTTGAATTAAAATTCATCTTTCTATTACCTAGGACTTCCAGCACATTTTTAGTACTTTCTCCCATTTGGAAAACAAAAGTGTCACCAGTCCCCTGCCTGCCCACTCCTCCAGCAACAAAAGCAGCAAACTTCTGGCACTAACATGGGCTTGCCACCCCTCCAATCCTTGCTACACAGCTTCCCCTCTTCTGCCTTTCCTGAACACTCCTTTTCTTTCCTGCAGCCTTACCTCCACCCCAGCAGCCCATTTCCACCACTTGAACTCTGTAAAAGTTTGGATAACTTGATATAACTTGCAGTGAAATCGCCTTTTGACCATGCCAAATTAATTCCTAATTGCTGGAATCACTTTCAAACCAGTCAGAGGGGGCTTGTAAGCGTTTTTCAGATCTTCATTTCAGAGTGTGCATGAGTCACAAAAGGCCTTTTTTGTCCAGCACCTTCCCAGTCTGGCGGCTTAGGGTGTTTTGATTTTTGCCCCCCAAGAATCAACCCATTCCCCTTCCATCCTCTTCCTGCTTACTATAATTAGACCTCGGACAGGAGCTTGAACCATCTCAAAAGATGATTTAAGAAATAAAAACAAAATAAATAAAAAGCTAAAAAAAAAATAGAAGCTTCAAGGTGAGTAAATATTTTTGCACTTTTCGTGCCAAGGTACCCGGGTTATCCAGAGGTTGTCGAGCCCATACATTTCCCGTTGGTTTAGGATCTTCCACCCACCAATTATTCCCATATTTTATCTTTATGCCTCGAAATGAGCAAAGGGAAGAAACACTTTCTCCGAGTGCACTTCTTGCTTTTTTGTTTGTATTGGGGAGACAACGCTGTTAAAAGGGGAGCGATAGGGTGGGGAGGCTGAGCGCGGAGCTGGGGACAGCAGCTCTGGCTGCGTCCAGGAGCGGTTTCATGATGGAAGTGGTGCAGGGGGGACGGGTCTCGGGAGCAGCCTGCGAGGAGCCGAGCTGCCGAATAGAGAGGGCTCTTTGTGCTCCTGGCGCGACAGGGCAGGCATTTGCCAGAGGTGAAGTGGAAAATGTGCGAGGTGCTGGTGGCCGCAGCCCTGGGTTTCTGAGGGGCGCGGAGCGGTGCGCGCCCGGGCAGCCGGAGCAGCCGCTTCCTCCGGGTCTGTCCCCGCGGGAGCGAGGAGGGCGGCCGTCACAGCACACGGGGAAAGAGAAACGCGGGAGCCCAGCATCTGCTTGGGATCTCTTCCTACAGGTGCACGGAGAATACGCCCTCCCAGGGTGGAGAGGAAGGGGAGCAGTGGAAAGGGAGAGATGTCCCTGTCGCACTCGCTCCAAGCAGCGCCCCACTCGTGTGAGGCTCTCCAGCCCCTACGCACAGTCTCCGCGACGCGTCCGGCACAAACCAACTCCAAGCGGGGCGCGAACGCCCCGTCCGTGGGGAGATTTGGAGCTCCCCATCCCGCCCTGCGGCGCGGGCTGTGCGCGGAGTCATGCACACATTGCCATCCAGCCCCGCATGTGCACCTCCACGCGTGGGTATATTTATATAAAGCCTCCTGGGGTGTTTTTCCTCTTGAACGGGTACGACTCCTCGGGCTGCCGCCGCACACCCCCACGGCCAAGGGGCTCCCCCCGTGCCCAGCGGTGCTCCTTCGCCCCCAGGACCGCGGCGGGTGGTAGAGGGGAAGGGATGAACTCCATCTGTCCAGCCGCACCGAGGGCTGCTCCCCCTGCAGCGCCTCGGACAAGCGGTCACAGGCTGCTGTTGGTGGATCTTTGGTGGGGCACGAAATTAAAAAAAAATAAATACATTTTTAAAAGCGCTTTTATGAGAAGATATTTTTATATTGCTGGGAACTATTTTTTGCTTACAGTGATTCACTGGGAGGCTTGCTGGTACATCTGAATATTAGTTCACACATCTTTGCAAAAGGGCTGGGAACCTTTACATAAGCTGCCAGTTTTCCTTCGACCTCAGGGTTTTTTTCTTTGGCATCCCTAACTGTGGCGCACTCAAGAGAAGCATTTTTAATCTCCGTTTTCGGTCTCTGCATTGAGGAGCAAGCGGGAAAAGGGATGTGAAGGGAAAAAAGTATTCTAGATCAAGCAGTCCCTCCGCGGTGGCCTTGTGCTGGATGTCTTTTGCTGCTTTGGAAAAAGAATTTAAAAAAAAAAAAATGAAAAGAAAAAAAGCACTACTGGTCGTGACAGGACAAAACGTATGTCTCAGTCCTGCCCCTCTGCTTTTTACAATTTGGCAATGATCTGAACTTCTCGGTTTCCTCACCACCACCTTTCTGCCGAATTTTGAATTCCTGTAAGTACCGCTCTTTGCAATGACCACGAGATCACTTATTGAAAACGAATTAAAACAAAACAAACAAACGAACAAACAAAACCAAAACAAAACAAAAAACCACGGCTATAAAGGAGATATCTATATATGTACGTAAGACACCAGTTGCAGCCGAGAGTCCTGTACATCGTTGTAATGTGTATGTCAAGCGTTTTGTGCGTGCAGGTACGGAAAAACACATCTCTCCTCTCTCTATCTCATGTCTCATTTATGGGTCATTACAGCTTCGTGAATTTAGAAGGACAGCTCCAGCAGTAAATAACGGAGCATGCCCTCAGTCTCTCGTGCTTTTCATAAGCGACCCACCGGCAGCAGCAGCGAACAAAGCAGCCGGCAAGGTGGGTTTTGCTTTGGCTCCCCGGCACGCCCAAGCACCGCTGAGCCCGAATCTGCCGACTGCGGAGCGGCAGCCCTGCCAGGGGAAGGCCGGTTGCTCGCCGGGGCCAGCGAGCGGCCGCCCGCCGGGCAGGGGCCGGGGAAGGGGGCGCGGACCCGGGACAAACCCGGGAGCCTGCTGGGGGGGAGGACAACGCCCGCATAGCCTGTCCCACCACGTCGTAGGAAGCGGAGAAGGCTACCCCTGCACTACTACTATGGGGAGAAGCGGAATGGTAACGGCAGTGCTGGGTGGTGGGGCTGCCCGGGTGTGCGCCCTGTCGGGAGGAGGGGATTTCAGGCGTGCAAGGAGCGGAGAGAGGGTCCAGCTCCTGCCCAGATGGTTGCGGAGGGCTGGGGCCCACTCGGGAGAGCCGATCTGGCCCTGCTTGCGGCTCCTCGCTCCGCAGCGCCGGGAGTTACGAGCAGCTAAGGCAGGGCGCGCTCCCCTTCGCCTGCCGCCTGTCAGCGCCGCCGCCCCACATCCCGCAGCCGTAACTCAGCCCCTCGCCTCCGCCGTGCGGGCCGCTGCCTCCCCCCACCCCCCGGAGCCTGTCTTGCCAAAGGTAAAACTGTCACGAAACCCTTTTTTTTTTTTTTTTCCCCAATTGTTTTTCCCTCATCTGAAGCCTTTCAGGGGCGTTTGGAACCACCAGCCACCCGTGGGCTGCAAAATCCCCTCAGGATACAAGGAGCACGGCGGAGGCCTGTGATGTGGTCGCCCACCAGCGCACAAGCCCCTGCCACTTCTACAAGAGAGCCAGGGCGGGGGTCAGCCCTGCCCCAGGGCCCGCCGGCGGCGCAGCCGGCCTACCCGCCGCCCTCCTCCCCGGCCCGGCGCGGAAGGCCGGCGAGACAAAGCGACGGGGGTTTCCTCGGGGTCGTGGAGCAAAACCGCCAGCGCCATCTAAAAATACACCTCCTGCTCGCAGCATCAGCCTGAAGGATAAAAGGGTAAAAGAAAGGGGGGTGGCGGTGGAAGGAACAGACCCGCTACTCCTGTACGCACACGCGGGGATGGATATGTGATGGGAAATAGCCCCGCGGCCAGCTCTGATCGCGCATGGAAGACTGATCGATTTCTGGAAGTGTATTTAAAAAATGAAATTTAAATGTAACTTGGGGAATTGAGGAGTCCAGCGCCTTCCTCCCAGTCCGTTGCACATCAAGCTGCCGCGTCCCCCCGGACGGACATGAGGGTCACATCCTCTTCCCTTCCCTCGGCCGGAACGGAGCTGCCCCGGGGCAGCACGGGGAGAGGGACCCCGGCCTCGCCGGCCGGGGATCACAGCTCCGGGCCCGCTCCCCACCTCGTTTCTGGGAGGCAGGTTTGCAGGGGGTAGGAGGCTCCCAGCCGCCTCGCAGGGCCGCGCTCCTTGCCTCCCCGCGTGACCCTCCTTCACCTCTGGTACTTCGCTGGCGGAGCATTGTCTCCAGACACAACAATCCCAGAGAGGAGCGCTGGAGCAGGCAGACCTCCAACGTTTTGACGGGTGGAAGAGAAACATCAACAGATACTTTGCAATTATTTGGTGATGGGGGCTAGGGGAGGCGAGCGGGGGAGAGGTCGGTTCGCAGCAGCAGACTCTAATTGCAACCTTTGCTTTGCTAATGAGCTCTCACCGGTTCATTCCGCGCTCCGTCCCCTCCGTCTCCCTCCCCCCCCGCTTCGTCCCCCCGGAGGAGCGCTTGGGGGGCGGAGAATGGCGTCGGGATAAAGCAGTAATTTTTCTGCAATTCGCTATTCGGTTTTAAAGCCATCCCATCTTTGAGAGGGGAGGTTTGAAGCGCTGGCCGCGAGTACTTTCATAAATCCTCACTAAAGGAAAGAGACGAGTAGTTTTCTCGCCCTGCTCCTGCCCGCTGTCTGCGCCGTGCACCCCGTCGTGCAGCCCGCAACGGCAGCGCGGCAGCCGGGAACCCCCGTCCCAGGGAGACGTGGCTTGGCACGGTGACTTGCCCCTCCGCTAGCTACCAGCTGCAGAACAACTGAACACAATCGGAGCGGGGAAATACATACCTACACACACACACATATACAGAAAAAAAAATGAGTTCCAGCAGAAACTCGCATAAAAAAAGCAGAGCGAATGTATTTATACTGGGCAATCTTGCAAGCACCGACATTGTTTAAACAATTCTCTTCTTATTTGAATGATATTATCAGTACTTTAACATTATCTTTCAATGGAAAACTTTCTTCTTTTTTTCTTATTTCAAATATTTATTAAAAAAAATAATAAACTCGGCTGCTTAAATGTTCTGGCAAGCAAATAAATTCCAGGAACGATGAGGGGAAAACGGCTGTGACGTTCCCTCTAAACCAAGAGCTTGCCTTCCGAGGGACGAACGGCTGTAGCGATATGACCTGTTTATTCATCGATTCATATAATATATAAATATTCTGAACTCATGAGTGTAATAATTTGCGTTTTTTCTACTGAAGGAAATTCAGCTATTTTAAGAGTTAATGGTTCTAAATGCGTTGGTTTTCCTGCATTCTCCCCAGAGGTGATGGGGGCTGAAAAGGAGGGGGGATTCCAGTTTGGGGGTTTCATTGTTGTTAATTATGCTGAACGCAGCCTAAAGCAGCTGACCTGAATTTGGGGTAATACACTGCACAACCAAGCCCCCTGACACCTAAAGGTCAGGTGAAAGTCTGCAGCAGGTATGTCTCAGGCCGGCTGCCTGCCCAGCTCACTTGCTCTCTGGCTCACAAATTGTTCCCTTCTGCCCACCCAAGTCGTTTCAAGCTGTGTTTATTTAGGGGGCAAAAAAATCGCCGACCACCCAATTCCCATTTAGCCGGAGAGCTTGTGAGCTCTTACCGGTAGCCCGGGCCTCCTTCCCCACCATCCTAGTGCTTTTTAATAGTTATTTTGCGGCACACGCATACCAAGCAAGACACAAGCTGTGGGCCTAGAAGGTCGCAGAGGTACGCACAACAGACGTGTTTGCTTGGGGCCCGAGGGAGAAACCCTCCCCCAAACACCCTGCCTGCTCATCGAAGGGAGGGAGAGTTTGCCGGCTGCCTCCCGGGCCCGCGGAGCACAGAACGCCGGCGGGATGGTGAAGCAAATGAGGCTGGGGAAGGACGAAAACGAGCCCCTCGGACCGCAGGAGCTTCCCTGTGGGGCTATGCTGCCGCCTCCTCCCTGCACACCCCGGCCCCCCGGCGGCCCTGGTCCACGAACCCCCCACCGCCCGCCGGGTGTCCAGCAAATAACAGCTTCGCAGCCGGTTCCTAAATCTTGGGACGCCAGCAGCTTTCCCACCAATCTAAACCCAAGGGGAGAGACGTTAGATGCAAATCACACCGAGGGCCCCAGCTCCCGTCGGAGTGACCCTCGAGAGCTGGGGCTTGCTTTTCCGGCTCTCCAAGCAGGCCTTTTAGAGCGCCTTCTTAAAAAATGAGAGAGTCGTTGCCATCCTTCTCTAAGCACCCGGCCCTTTACTAACGCTGTCTGCGCTGCCAGACGCCGGACTGGGGCACGGATGACCTGCCCGTTGCCCCAGGTGCGTGTGTACAGTTTTAACGCGGGGGGACAGTGCAGGAATGCTGAAAGGGGGTCCCGGTACCCGCCGGGATGCGGGACTACAGGCTGGCCCCGCAGAGGCTCCCCCGCGCAAGGAGCCGGCCCTCCCCCGCCGATGCGGCTATTGTTTCGTTCAATTAGCCTCCGCTTGATAAAAAACAATCGCTCGTTAACCCTCGCCCTCCTCCCTCCCGGCTGGTGTGTTGTGAACGGCGACATCGTCTCCCTTGAAGCCCGTCTCCTTTTCTGTCTTTCTGTCCCCTGAAAAATGATTCCGCGAGCTCTGATTGAATTTTATTCCTTCCTGACCTGGCCCGTTTTTATTGCATGGACACCATCAATCTTGACCTAACGCGACGTTTGTTTATTACTTTGGAAAGAAGCGAATGGCTTTATGAGCCTCAGCGTAATTAAACCAGGAGGGCTACGTTCACCGCGGCACCGCACCACCTTTGGGGTGTATTCACAACGCAGACAAGCCGACGGGGAGGCGAAGTAGAAGGGGAAGAAAAAAAAATTAAAAAAAAAACCCAAACAAAACCAAACAACAGCAACAACAACAACAACAAAAAAACCCAACCAACCAACCAACCCCCCCCAAAAAAAAAGCCACCAAAATCAACAACAAAACACCACACGGGAAGAGTAAGTGGGATCCTCCCAGCCCGTGAGTTTGTGTGCGAGATTCTGACCGAAACCCATGCACATCCCAGGGGAGCACCGAGCAGCTCCTTTACGCCACACTTTAGGCCCGCTACGTCGACGCGGAGAACCTCTTGTGCAGCTTGCCGCGTAAACCTGTGCTCTCCCTCCGCACTGGCCCGACTGCGCGCATGGGTGTGTCACTTGCGGCCCGCTCAGCGACAGTTCGGCCTCGGGCATCCCGGGGGCTCAACAGCTCCAAAACCCACGCCTTTCACCACTCCAAAATGCGTGCATCTTAGAAAGAACGAAGCATTTAGTCAATATGCCCGGCCGACACAAGGAACCGGGGAAAATAGACTGACCACGGCGAGGGGTTTAAATTACTTTACTAGCGAAATTCATTGAAAGATAATGTTCAATTAGCGGTTACCATTGAAATGGGTGACGGTTGGGAAGAGGATGGAGGAGCGTTTGTACGCTCTTTACCGCAGTGCTCCTGTGTAAGTGCACATACAGCCATGTGCGCGCCTCGGCCCTGCACGCTTTTGCCTACGCAATCAATACGACGTAATAAAGCATTGTTACCTCACGTTCATCTTCACGTGGGCGCCGAGACGCGCTCAGCGCCCGACCGTGCGCGACCGCTCCTTTCTGCGAGGCGGCACCACGCTGCCTCCCTTAAAACCCACACCAGTTTGCGACTCCCCCGCAATGAGCAAGAAAAGCTTCCAGAACCCAGAGCGAAACTTTAAGCTTGTCCCGCTCTAATCAGCGTATTTTTGGGGAGATGAAAGCAGAAGACAGCCCGAGTACAGGCGGCTTGTCACTACGATGCAACTCCAGCGGTTACCAAAAACGTTATGAAGATAAACTCGACTATAAAAATACCCCTGTGCTGACTTCGAAGAGCCTTTCCCGAACTTGGCGGCTTTCAGAAAGGACCCCAGATATCGTAAAATGCCCGTTGGGAAACACTCCCTTAACGTCGCCATCCACAACACAGTCGCACTATATTCTCTCTCTGACCTGGCCTGTAGAGGTAGGGGAGGGGTTTTAATCCATGTCCTCTCAACTATTTGCATGCACTTATCTGCTATTTTTGGTTACGACCTTTGCAGAACATAATATGAACTGTCACTCGCTTTAAGAAATTCCGAGAAGAAAACTTAGAAGGGAGAATATTCCTTTTCTCTGCGTTTTCTTTAGCTTAAGTAAGTGACAAATGAGCAAATACAAGAAACCAACAGAAACAGCTAAACAGAAAGGTTTCTCAAATTAATTAAAAAATTTTAAAGGGTGTTTTCCCTAGACGAAGAGCAAAGCAATAGTTTTTTTTGGGAAAAAAAATCAGCTTGAGCTAAAAATACAACACAAAGTGCCGTGCTAACCTGTCACCTAATGGACCGCTCTGCAGGCAAGGCTGGGGCCGAGTGTCCCCGTTCGCTGTACGGACTGCCACCAAAGATGCAGAGGCCTTGGGGAGGCACCTTCCAGCTGCTGCCTGGGCGCACGTCCTGTGCCCACCTCCGCGCAGGGACGGACCGCATCTCTTTGGCGTTCAGGGCAGGCCCAGTTCTGCTGGGAGACAATCACAGGTCAGAAAGGACACTCGGGTTTGCCTCCTGCTCGCAAAGGGAGGGAAGCGCAATAGGGACGAGAGCCCCGTGCTGGCCCCGCTGCACGCAGTTCGTGCCTTGCAGGCAAGAGCGCTGTCCGCAGGCAGACGCCCGGCTCCTCGCCCGCCCCACTGCTCTGCTCCAGCCTGGGAAGGTTTCTCGCAATCCCACGGGGCCTTTTCCTCCCAGCAGCAGCAGCAGCAATGTGTCACGCCGGAGACCCCGGCCCGGCGGAACGCGGCGCGGCCAACCCACCTCCGCGCAGCGCCGCGCAGGGACCCTGTGTCACCGGCCTGCGCACCGGGCGGGCCTCCTCCCGCTGCCAAGCCCGCAAGATTCACTGCCTACCGCGGGGACTCACAGCACTGCCCATGTTGTTTTCGTTGTGAACAATTTCTCTGCGGAGCGCGAGGGAAATATTATTATTATTATAATAAAATAATAATTTTTAAAACCCATCTGAAGCATGCCTGTGCGGTGAGCCAGCCCGTCGCAATGAGAACCGGGAGGTGACCTCCGCCGCCACCACGCACGTCACTTCAGGAAAGGGATCCCCTCTGGGAAGAGAGGATCCCACCACTACCTACCTGGCAGCCGAGCGGGACGTTTCTCTTCGCCCCCTCCCTGACTGTGATCTATCCCATGGCCAGACGAGCCCCCTCCACCCTCCTCTTTTGTAGCCACGGCCGCGGGGAGCGCAAGTTGCGCGGCCGCCCCGCAGTGCCGGGGCCGCGGAGGGCAGCGGGCCGCCCCGGAGCGGCCGGAGCATTAACAATAATTATACACAGCACTTGTTCAAGCTCCGCACAGTCCCCTCCAGGTCCTCTAACCAAGCAGCACCACTGACAATGCAACGCGTGATTAAACAAGCCGAGATAGCAACTGCTTTCCCTCCGATTTATTTTCGCCACAAACGCCCTGCCGCTGGGGACGGCGGAGAAAGCCCAAAATGTAGGAAAGCCGGCGCCTGGTTGCAACAAAAATAACAGGCAAAAAGCACATGCAATCGACTCTCTACCCTCTCCCTTCTTTAATTTTTAGTTTTATTTTAAATACCGGTTGGGGGTGAGGAGGGAATGGCGTTACCGTGCAGCCACCCCGCTGGTAAACCCAGCTGCCGGGGGCAGAGGGAGCTATCGCCGCAGGGGCTCCCCTTTCCAAGGAGGGGGAGCGGAGGAGGGAGGCGGTGAAAGCCCCGCCGTGCCCCTGGCCCGGCAATCCCGGTCACAAGCAGAGGGGAGACAGGAGCCGCCAGCTCAGCTGACCCCCGCTTTGTGCCGGGTCAGGGTCGGTGGGGAGCAGAAGGTGAGCCCGATCGGGAACAGGTAACATTTTATTTCCCTTTACTGGTGAAAAATCGGGAGCTGCGATTAAAACGTGTCCCCAGAGAGAAGGCGTTCAGCTTCGCTCTTCCTTCGCTTCAACTTAACCATAACCGGACGACGATTTTGAGTTTCTCTCATCCAACTTAGCAAACAAATAAATATCAATAAGGCAGGTAATCTCTTTAGAGGTACTAGCACGAAAAAAAAAAAAAAAAAGACTACGCAATACTTAAATAAACAGATTTTAAGCCTACGTTACAAAATGACAGCCTCCCTGTTCATTCGATCTGCTGAAGGTGTTTTCTGAATATTGGAGTATTGCTTTGGAGGGGAAGCGCCGCTCGAAAGTGAGGTAATAAGGTTTAGCTGTAACTACCTCTGTATTTATTTACAGTGTAATCCTTAACAATGCAATAGCAATTACTGCTAAGTGTTGCCTTTAGATAAGAGATACTGATAACAAACTGTATTATCTTGAAAGCAAACTTTAGGCCTTAAATATCTCTAATCAAATAATCTTCCTCCCAAGTCTGACTGACAAGGCAGATTCCTTCAAGTTAATGAATTTATTGCATTTCGGTCGTTATTTACAAAGGGGGAAGGTGATGCCCATTGCCCGTAGGTTCTTAATTGCAAATTGTCCAGAAGGTGAGATTCTTGATCTGACAAGACGTCAGTCTGTGCAGCACTCAGCTACTAGCCTGGCCTTTTTTTTTTTTTTTTCTGCCCGATTTAAGGAAAAAGGAGGGAAGCAAGGAAAGAAGGGGAAAAAAAAAAAAAAAGACAGAGAAAAACCCCACAACTATATAAGAAAAAAACCAAAAATTCTCCAACACAAACTATTTCTAAAAAACTACAGCTCGAGCTATTAGGGCACTACCAACAGGCCAGTAATGTCCCTAAAGGACAGGAGTAAAGTGGATCTATAAAGGTGTCAGGTTAGACTTTACAAGCACCCTTTAATCCAACTACTCTTTTTTTTTTTTTTTTCTGAAATAAAATAGCATTTTGAAAATGTATTACAGAAGTGGCTTCATGGATATGATTGCGTGCATTGCTATCAATTCTATGAAGCAGTGATTTACATATGCTTACGTTATATTTAAGAATATACGTACTACAGAATATCTGGCATCTCGTGTACACCCTGGAGTTTAGAAACATATGCAATGTGTATATGAAGCTATAAATAAATACATAATCCTTTTTTAGATACATATGTAAATCCTATATAAAAATACATTTAAAATACACACACACAGATCGATAGCTCGATATATACACAGTTAAACAAGGGCAGGGATCTAGTGCATGTACTTCTACCTCCGAGTTATCGCTTAATATATCCTTACATAGGCATATTATTTAAAAAGCCATAATGTTGTCTTACTACTGTGTATGGTCAAATGTTTCCAGGTCTTGCCCATTAATTGCTAAGAAAACGTGTTTGTTTATTTGCCAACTCAGAGCTGCCATGGGAAAGTATTTTTTTCCTAGCGGATAAGGCGAGCTGACTAAGTGGAACATATTGCAGAAGAGACTGAAAAGGGATTTTTCGACCTGGCACTTCCTAAATGGTCTTTGGAATTTGTGCAGAGGGGAACGAGCTGTTCCAGCTACAAAGTTAGTTATGAAATCCCTTTTCCCTCTCTCTCGCTCTCTAAATGAAAGTATTAAAGTATACAGACGTGTAAAGGATCATTCCAACTGAATGGTAATTTATTAATAAACAAACAATGCAATACCTTCAGAATATTTTCAAAAAAAAAAGAAAAATATTGATAGAATAAGATTAATACAGTTTCCCTTTTTATATATAGTGAAAAAATCAGCGTATCAGTCAATTTTAACGTCACTTTTCAGGGAAGGGGGAAACACTTTCGGGCGTTTGGTCCGCAACATACAACTACAAATTAAAAATAAATTACTATGTCGCAATTTACATTTTAAAACAAGTCCTTGTAAAAGTAGAGGGGGGGATGAGAAGCTGGTACTCTACGCTGGACTTTTCGCCCCCTTTTAAACACGGGGCATGGCAATACCTTAAGGGACGGGGAAGAGGAGGGGAAGTATTTCTCAAAGCAATTAAAAAAAAAACTTACGTGTTATTGGAGTAACACTGTCCTTTAACAAACCAAGACATGCTTTGGGGCTGCCTCTGTACAAAACCTTTTCGCGTGCGCTCCCTTCGCTCCGCGGGCGCGGCAGGGGCCGCCGGCGCGGTGCTGCGCGGTGTCCCCGCGGTCCCCCCGCGGCGGGGGGGCGCTCAGAACTTGCCGCAGTCGTAGACGAAGGCTCCGGAGGTGCGGTAGAGCGGCTGGCTGCCGGGGAAGGCCATCTGACAGCTGCCGCCGCCCCCAGCCCCGCCGCCGCCGCCGCCTCCCCCTGCCCCGCCGCCACCGCCGCCGCCGCCTCCCGGCGAGGCGCTGAGGCCCAGCCGGGGCGCCTCGAAGACCTCCCGCGGGGCGGCAGCGAAGCCCTGCTGCGGCCCCGCGTAGCCCGCCGCGCCCGCCAGCGGACCCAGCTCCCCCGCTGCTGCCGCCGCTGCCGCCGCCGCCGCCGCAGCCTGGTTGAGGTACCAGGAGGCCAGGCGGCCCTGGTGCGGGTGCGGGTGGTGCCCCTCCTGGTGGCCGCCCGCCGCGCCGCTCAGCCCGCCGTGTCCCAGCGCCCCGCCGCCACCGCCCCCCGCCCCGCCGCCGCTGCCGCCGCCGCCCGTGGGCATGGCGTAGTCGGGCAGTGGGTCCTCGGCGGGGCTGGCGGCGGCGGCGGGCAGGTGGCCGGGGCGGTCGGCGCCGCCCGCCGCCGCGTAGAGGCTCATGGCCTGCATGTTGCAGTGGTAGGTGCCGGCGGCGGCTCCGGCAGCCGCCTGGCTGCAGGGCGAGCCGTAGACGGAACTGTGGCCCGGCGAGTAGCCGCCGAGGGAGAGGGCGGGCGGGATGCCGGTGCGCGGAGCAGCGGCGGCGGGGGCCAGGAGGCCAGCGCCCAACTCGGCGGCGGCCTGCGGGGAGCCCCGCAGCGAGGTCATGATGTTGTCCACGCTGAAGCCCGGGCCGTGGTGGTGGGACGGCGGTGGGGGCGGCGGTGGGGGTGGTGGCGGCGGCTCGGGAGCCTCCAGGCTGAGGGAGCGGCTGGACGGGAGGGTGCTGCGGGGGCTGCCCCCACTGGAGAGGCTGCTGCTGCTGTCGGGGCTCTCGATCTTGGGCACGGCGCCCAGCGGCGGCGCGGCGCCGGGGGGGGACACGGCCTGCGGCGGTGAGGCCGTGCCGTTCTCCGTCTTGATGTCCTGGATACGGACGGGCGGCGGCGGCGGCGCGGCGCTGCCCCCGGCGGGGCCGCCCTCCGGCTCGGCGGCGGCGGGCGGCGGCGGGCGCGGCGGGGCATGGTCCTTGAGGTGCAGGCGGTCCTTTTCCTCCTTGTCCTTGACGGCGTCCTTCTTCTTGAAGCGGCGGCGGCGGCGGAGGAAGCTGCCGTTCTCGAACATGTTGTAGGAGTCGGGGTCGAGGGTCCAGTAGCTGCCCTTGCCGGGCTTCTTGTCGTCGCGGGGCACCTTGACGAAGCACTCGTTGAGGGAGAGGTTGTGGCGGATGCTGTTCTGCCAGCCCTGCTTGTTGTCCCGGTAGAAAGGGAACCGCTCCATGATGAACTGGTAGATCCCGTTCAAGGTGATCTTCTTATCGGGCGCGTTCTGGATGGCCATGGTGATGAGGGCGATGTAGCTGTAGGGCGGCTTCACCATATCCTTGGGCTGTGGCGGCGGCGTGTAGGGCCCGTAGGCTCGGGCCATGCCGGCCGGGTACTGCTCGTGAGCCGGGTGGGAGTACATGCTCATCGGGGCCGGCATGGCCGTGTAGCCCCCGCCGGCCGCCGCCGCGGCGGCGCGGTAGTAGCTCTGCTCTCCGCCGAGGTACGGCACCACTCCCAGGGAGTTGGGACTGGACACGGAGTAGCGAGCCTGCATGTCCTCCCGTCAGCTTTCCCCCACCCTCCCCGCCGGACCAAACAGCGCGTCCCTTCCCCCTCCACCCCTCCGCCGCTCCGCGGACCGAGCTGGACCGGGCGGCCGGGCAACCCCCACCCCCCCCACCCCCCCGGCGGAGCGTGGAAAAAGGGAGGAAGAATAACGACGGCAGCGCCGAAAGTCTCCTCTTCCTCGCCCAGAAAAACCCACTGGCAAGTTCCCGCACTTCACACGGAGGAAAAAAAAAAGTCAAAAAAGGGAAAAAATAGGAGGAGGAGTGTCAAAAAAAAAGAGTAAAAATTACTTTAAAAAGAAAACGGGGGAGAAAAAAAGTAATCACAGTGGAGAAAGCAACTTCCAAACGAAGAAAGAGTATTAAGAAAATAAAACCTTTGCAAAGAGGCTCCCACGCTCCCAGTTCCTTGTTCCACGGGGATCTGCAACAAGTTGTCTGCAAAGGAGGGACAAAAGTACAGAGATATGTTTTGTTGGCTTTTTTTAAGCGAGCAGCAGAAGAAAAAATCCACCTTCCAGATCTCCCAGTGCAAAGTCTCCCTCTCTCTCTCCCTCTCGCTTTTTTTCAGTCTCTTTTTCAGTCGCGGGCTGCTTTGGGAAGCATCGGAAAAACTCCTGAACTTTTGAGCATCCGTCACCACGGCGAGAACTTTTTTACGCACTTAGAGTTTTCTCCTTTTTTTTTTCTTCCCTCTCCGCACTCGGTCTCCTTTTTTTTTTTTTTTTCCTCTCTTTTTTTTCTTTTCCTCCTTTTGCAGGCAGTCCAGCTCCGCCCCTCCGAGCCAGAGCGGCCAATGAGAGCCGAGAGACACCCGGGGCTCTGAATGAGGAGGGAAAAAAAAAAGGAGCGAGCGAGAAAAAAAAAAAAAAAAAAAAGGGTAAAAAGAAGGGAAAAAAAAATCTCCGCAGCAGCCTTGGGAGCTGCAGCTCTCGGGGACCGGCCACACACGCTTGCCGGCACACACGGGCGCCTTGAGCTCCGCGGAGCCCCTGGCTCGCTCGGGCCGCTGCGCACCCGCGGGGACTTGCCTGCACCCGCGCATTTTGCGCGCCGACCCGCGCAAGCCCTGCCGTCTCCTGCCCACCCACCCACCCGCGTCCTTGTGCGCGCGCGATCATGCTCGCACACGCACGACGTGCAGTTCTACGCTAATGTATATGTGTATATATATATATATATATATATATGCTCCCACGGAACTCTTGCCACCCACGCGGGCTCCCCGTGCTCCACCACGCGTGTTTCTCCCACACTTTAACTTTTTATCTTTTTTTAAATTATTATTATTATTCCTTCGTTGGTCTGTTTTCGCCGCAGGCTGCCGTCCGTCTGTCCCCTCCCCTGCCCTCCCCGGCCAGGAGGCTCTGCCTCACCCCGGCTGCCTTCCACCCCCCACGCCCGCGGGAACGGAGGGGAAAGTGTGTGTGTGTGGTGTGGGGAGGGGGTTGTATGTGTGTGTGCGTGCGGGGTGGGATGCCCCTGCCCCGGCAGCAGAACCCTGCCTGCAGCCAGCTGCCCGCCTGCCTGACCAAACGCTTCTGAAGAGATTGCATTCCTCCGGTTGACAAGGTTTTGACGAGTCCTCCAAAGCTCCATTTTATTAATCAGCCATCAAGGGCTTTCCTCTCTCCGTTTGCAAAGCGAGCGCCCGCTGCCTCGGTTGTTTATAAACACGGGCGCGTTTTTTTGTACGGGGCTCTTTAGCACGACCGTTCAGGTAATCTTTACAGACCTTACGGGGTGTGTTACAGAAAGCGACTCCTTGGTTTACTTATTTATTTAAGACGGAGACGGCATACTTTTGTTCCTAATCTGCTTCAGAGCGGACTCCGTGTCATGTCAGGTGTGTCAGAAGAAAAAAAGAAAAAACAAAAAAGAGTACAATAAAACGTTCCGTAAACCGTTTGGCCGGTTCTGTTGTGAAGATTTTATTTGCGTTGCTGTTGCCTTTGTCTAAATATCTGAAAGAATATTTGAGCTCTAATCAGAATAACATTTTAACGGGAGCTCAAAGGGAGCAGAAAGCGAGGACTTGGTTATTTATTTTTAAAATTTTCCTTTAAATTTTCTGTTATATTTTAAAATTGATATTTTTTTTATACTTGGAGCACCGGGAGACTCGTATATATATCTGCACAGTAGTATTGGAAATGCAACCCAGTGCTCTTCGTTCATTTTGCAGCCTATACCTCTGAAACTTCATTAGCGTTAATAATAGATCAGTTGAAAGGAACAAGCTGAAATCTATTTTAAGGTGTGGAATTTGTACGGGAAAGACATGTGTGTGTTTGTGAGATGAATTACCTACCCTGATCTTGTGACACTACGAATACATCAAAAAACCGTTCTGGATTCACTGATTTAAAACCCCCTTTCCTCACTTCTTACTGTGATCGATTACTTTGGGGATCGTGTCTTTGGAGCGTGTTAAAGGCACATCGTTTTCTTGGTGGTATTTTAGCAGGTATGGCTTTTTCTCTGAAACACCAATCCGTTGGTTAAAAAAAAAAAAAAAAGAAAGTGTTTTAAATAAGATGCAAGTAATGTGAAGGAGTTAATTTATATAGCCTAATATCTGCTCCTTTTCATATTCAAACATAACAGGTCTCCTTTTAGTAGTAAATGTCAGTCCTTTAATGGTGAATACATTATCCCGTTTAGCCTGTTGAATTTCATCGTCTGGAATCTTTCACCTGCTCCTGCCTAATTACACGTTTTTCCCTTTCCTCCCACCACGGCAGAATTAATAAGTGTGCAAGCACTGGACTAGACAGTAGATGTCAATTCCAACACGTTATCTTTTCAAAAACTTTCTTGCTTTGCTGAAAAAAAAGAGTCCATTTTAGCACGTTTCCATATAGCCCAGGTCATCCGGTTTTCCCACGGTGTTACCTGCCGTTAAAAACAATTTCCATGGGCTTCCCGCTCGCTCCCATGAGCGGCTGTAACGCGCCGCTCCGGGAGCCGGACCCTTTACTGACTAATTCATTTTATCTGGGCAACGTTTACGGTAGCGAAGCTGTTTCTCAGGCAGAGGCTGGAGTAACAACGAGAAGTTTCAGCACAGGGAAGGGGGGCCATTAATCCGCTGTGTTTTGCATCTAATATATTTTGCAATAGCCACTCTGATGCTATAATTGCGACCTGACGCAATTACTAACGTGTGTTAAGTTACATACCTCAAACCAGCAGGACTCTGGTTTCTCTAGTCGAGGCACAAAAGTCACCATTGTGAAGGTTCACAGAGTGATTTGGGGTTTGCATGTGTGCGTGTTGAGGAGAAACAACGGGTTTAGGGGAGGCAGAAAGATCAGTTTTCCCCCCAGTGTG
The DNA here is from genome assembly GCF_963082525.1 of Nesoenas mayeri. NCBI lineage: Eukaryota > Metazoa > Chordata > Aves > Columbiformes > Columbidae > Nesoenas > Nesoenas mayeri. Next base: position 89,059,373 of record NC_137543.1, read on the forward strand.
TTTGGATACCACCCAGAAGGACACTTGGCGCTTGGGCTACTCTCACCCGGCCGCACTACAGAGCTGCCTTTCCCCACCGCCGTGTGCTTTTGCCGTGTGGCCTCCGGATAGGAGAGCCACTTCGTCCGAGACCGCCGCCGAAACGAAGCAGGACGGCAACAGCCGTAGCCACCGTCAACCCCCCGTCCGTGCGGACACCCGGGCAGCGGGCACGGCCGCTGCCGCCTGTTGCCCGAAGCCGGGCGAGGTGCGCCGGCAGCGGGACAGAAGCCCCGATGGGCAGCGCCAGGCCAGGGGGAGCCGCGCTTTTCTTGAAACCCGCCGAAGTTTCGCGTGTGTGGTCATTTGCAACCTTATTTACGGAGATGTCAGAAAGAAAGATGACATCGGAGCGGTAGGCGGAGGGGCTACCATTTGACCTGGGCAAAGCCCAAGGTGGACCCAAACAATCCGCTGTGGGTTGTCCTCTTCTCTCAAAGACCTGGAGGTGAACCGCTTTCCAGCCCCGGGCTGTTTATGTTTAGACGTAGTCAAAGCTTCGCTTCTCTATCTTTCTTTTGGCTCCAACATCACAGCAGTATCCCTGTAACTCTGAAACCAGCCACCCAGCCCGGCTCTTTGCATCTCAGGATGCAGCTTTCCATGTTACTTAAACAGCGGTCGACACCGCAGGAGAAAACTGCTGACATCCTTTCGAGGCGCAGGGAGGGAAGTGATCGTATCAAATATGTGCTTCACCAGTAGAAAAATCTATTGTGCCTCTGTTCTTAGCCGCTGGACGTAGGTGACAGCTATCCTTCCCTGTCTCTCCCTCGTCTTCCCATCCAGCACCTCTGCAATTTCAGCCTGTGCAATTAAACTGAGCTCTAAATGCAAAGTCTGTTTACGTGGCACTCAATTAAGCAAACAGATGTGATTGTTATTTTATTTACGTGGGCTGACAATTCAATAAATAAGCCGAGGTAGTTTTCCAATCCAGGGCGCCTTTTATCTTAAGACATAAATAACACAATAAGAAAATGAGCGCTTCGTTCCCTCTGTCTTCTTTTAGGCTCTCGTTCTTGAATGAGAAATAAACTATCCTTTGCTGTAAACGCCGCAGCGGTCATTGTCTTCGTGTAATTCACAAGAAAAATACCTTAATTTCACATTTGGTATCTACAAAATAATTTTGTATTTAATTTACAAGGGAGAAACGAGACCATAAAGATGTCGGAGCCCGCGCGTTTCATCTTCCCACGACAATTACCGCAGTCATACATATAATTCGTCTCTGTGACCTAGGTTGCGTCTCAGAGATGTCGCGGCACTAGGAACACAAACAAAAACCAGGCTGTGGGAAACGACTTGTGTTGTTTCTGTTATTCAGGTAGAGTACTATCACACACACATATACACACACACACAAAACAAAAATAATAAAAAAAAAAACCACAAGCGCATAAGAAACCTTTAATTTGCTTTAGCATCTCACAGTAAAATACTAACAGCTGGGGAACTGGGGGTGTTAAAAACTCTCTCCTAAAACGACAAGAAGATAGCCAGACATGGATTATTATTTTTTTTTTCTTTTACTTTCCAAGGTCCCTTGTCCCTTTTGTGTTCCTTTTCCTCCCTTATTTCCTTCCTTCCTTTCTCTGGGAGGGGTAGCGAGGGCGGAGGGGAGCCGAATCCATTGGATTCTCTGAAATCATATAAATGAAAACACATACAGAGCAACAAAACTGGGAGCATGAACCTTTGCAGCCCTGTCCTGCTCCATCTCCACCTATTGCCTTAGCAGACGGGAGGAGAGAGAGAGAGAGACTTATTTGTATAAAGGGTTTATTTACATTAGAATGAAGCGACAGTTCCTAGTCTGGGAAGTGATAAGTACTTGGCAAGTCATTAGGTAGCAGATAGAGATCAGCCCCTGGATACATTATTCCCTGCCTTTTGAACACTCGCTTTTAAGGGCTGAGAGGTTTTTCGGGAGGGGGCGAGGCATCAGTGGGGGTGAAGAGAGGGGTTAGGGTGGTAAGGGCGCGCAGCCCTGCTGTGAGCCGCGCCCGAGCGCTGTCCCACTGCAGGCGGCCCTTGGCGGGGGGAAGTCGAAAGCCCCCCGCCCACCGCGGAGAGCTGCGCGGGGGGAGGCCGCCCCTCCCTGCCCTCAGGCCGCCGGTGCCTGAGCGGGACTGCGCACAAGCAAGGGACAAGCCGCTTCATTCCCCGGGGAAGGTGCGACGTTGCCGCCGCGCACCGCACCGCACCCGCGGCCGGCAGCCACCTGCGCGGCGTTCAGGCGCTCTGCGGGCCGCGGGCGCCCCCTCCCGGGCCGCCCGTGACACTGCCACCCGCTCCGCGCCTCTCCGCGCCGCTCCGCGGGTCCCGCCGCCCGCAGCCTCTTGCCGCCGCCGGGCACATCACCTGTCAGTGCACTGCCCACGCAGAGCGGCTCCCCCGCGGAGAGAACGTCCGCGCTCTCTCCTTTGAACACTCCAAGGGGGAAGAGGGATTTAAAAACCCACCCAAACCCTTCCCGCCGCCTTTTCGCCGCCGTTGAGCTGCTGGAAGTGCGGCCACGCGGTGCCGGTTTCTCGGGACACGTCTTTCTGTCGGAGGTGAGCTCTAGAACAATGCCAGCTCCACCGAGGCCACTATTTTCTTCCCCTCTGCCAAAGAATGTCTTTACTGGTTGCCAGGTTTGCCAATAAAACTTGCGAATGAAAAAGTGTTGGTTTCCAGGAAAAGTACTTCTGTTTTTTAACCTCCCCCTTGCTGTCTAATTACTGATGTGTTCAACCTCCGAAGAACAGCTTCATAAAACTGGTAAAACCAGAGGCAGACGCTTTTGCACAGTTGTACGGTTATAGAGATGTGTAAATACACACACACGCGCTAATATATATGCATAGCTAGATGCATGCATGGTTTTCAGAGTTTTACAAGGCATTTATGCGTATTAAGTACAATCGCACCAAAGAACTAGTCTCCTTTCAGGCTCCTAGGAGCTATGGCAATACAAGTAGTAAAACTTGGATATCTGCATACACACTTTCATGAAACCACAAATGCTCTCTTTGCACAGTTATTTGCGCACTTCTGGAAATAACACATTATAGTTGTTTGCATACAGAAAACAATGTATCTCTGCAAAAAAGTAAAGTATAATCAAAAGAGGTGAAATAATAGTTTAAAAAGTAGAGCTCTTAAGACGTATCTGTTATTTTGCATGAACACATGGAATGCATATAAAAGATGGATTTTTAAACGTGCCCTGTGCAACAAACACGTGTAAGTTGCAGGAGTCCCACGGACTGTGACCCTAGACAAACCCTTCTTTCTAGTCGGTCTCTGTCCTCAAGACCAACCAGTGTACCGTTTAAAGGTAAAGAGGTCAGAATTCGGTTCACAGGTGATCTCTGCAGATTCCTATTCTTTTCCCCTCTCTCCTGCCTCCACAAGGCCATGTGTAGTACCATTCCTGAAAATCTCTAAAAAGGCTAGTAGGCATAATTTGAAACAGAAAATTAGCGCTGAAGTAGAAAAGAGTTCTGGCAGTATGTGTTTCAATGTTCCTTCAAACAGACTTCTTTGTTCTTGAAAACCAAATGAAAGCAAAGCTTTCAATCATTATTTTTCATTCAAATGGCATTAGCCCCCTTTACTCAACCATGGTGTGCTGGATGCGTGGGTCTGGCACACCACCTGCCCCACTGCACCTCACATGCCCCAGTTCTTGTCCCAGTGAAACTGGCTGGCCAACTGTGATGGCAACATGACTAATCTTTGCGTGTGAGGACGGCACTAGCTAAGCCAAACGAGGTCAATTTCTCTGTTTTGCAAAGCAGAAGAAATTGCAAACTTATATCCAGTGCTAAACAATCAATTTAGAAGTGCTTCAGCTGATAAACACAAATACACTTCTTCTAAAATGGTGTAGCATGAAGGAAAAGACACTTGATGGATTATTTACAAAAAATAAGCTTTCTATTTAACTTGATAGGTCCTAAGGAGAGCCAGAGATTCTCAGCTGAGACTCATATTTAAAAACAACTGCATGTGTACAACTGTGGGATATAAGTGTAGTTGGTTGGATGGATAGGAAGATATACAGCTTTCTTTTAATACACATTTTTGCTCTCAGAGTTGTGGATGCTGCAAATATTGAAACAGTAAGTTACAAACAGAACACTCACAGTAGGACACTTTTGTTGGTGGCTTCCCTCCCAGTTTAAACAGGCAGACAGGTAGCAGAAAACAGCATTTCCCTATTCACTGAAGCCTTCTGGGCACTCTGGGCATGACAGGGAGGCCCAGAGAGGTAGCAGGAGGGTTTGCATGGGATGGAGACTGAAGCTACCGTAACCATCCCTGTGGCAAGAACACCCACAAAAACAGGTAATTTGCCCCTCCCACACCAACTAACAGCCAGAAGCAAAAAATGTTAAAGTAACTTACATCATCGTTTGCCTGTATCATTACTAAGGAGGAACTGAAAGCTGTTTTATGAGGAGCAGACAGACAAGACTAGCTTCAGCTTGAGACATAAAAAACCCAAACCACTAAGATACCTGAAGGCATCCCAATTAAGTGATATTACCATCCCGATCAAGATGCAGTCATTGTTAGTAAGCATCCCTGATTTTTAACAGAGATATTCCAATTAGGTAGATTTCCTGATTAGGTGCACTTAAATTAAATGGAGAGAACAGTGTGGAGGAAATGTGGATGGATTGTATAAGGGCCAACTTCAGGGGGGGACTTCGTCACTTACAACAGAGCATAAGTGGGGTTCAGACCACATAGCCCCAAATCACAGCAATGCCTCTTTTACCCCACGCTGAGCAACTATCTAACTTTGAAGGCATCCGGCCTTGGTCGGTACCTCCGTCTTTTACGTGCATGTTCCCAAGGCACCGGTAGCTCTGCTGCTGGGCATGCCCACAACTGCCTGAGTCAGAGCATCTTGGCACCTGTTTTCAGCCTAAATCCCAATTAGATCCAAAAAGTAGGCAGAGTGGCGTCTAAGTAGCCGCAGGGCCTGATACAATAGATAATGTCTTGGGCTTTGGGATAAATTTGAAAGGAAGGTCCTTATCAGCTCTGCACTAAATACCTCTGTATTTTACGGGTCTCAGCTCTGGCCAGAGTCTCATTCATGGTTTTTGGATGGAGTGACTTGAGGTGACAGGTTTTGGCAGTAGTCACATAACTTTTAAAGCCATTGACTCTCTCTTTGTTACTCAGGTCTTGAGCCTGAAGGTCTGAAGCACAGGTTTTGGAGGAAAAAAAATGCAGACAGCAAGACTTCCAAACACTGGTCCTTTTGAAAACCCTGAACTGAATCTGTCAAGTGTGCTGAGTGAAGGAGAGAGGGGTGTTAGGCCTACATCTCACTGTGCTGTTCTTAATATTCACCATGGGCACAGCCACAACAAAAGCAACTCTTCTGGTTAGGAGAGAGCTCTGTGAAAGGAGGCTGCAGTGGACAGGGGTGGCCTCCCTGGACCATGAGAAGATCTTCGTGTCTCTTCATGCATCTATTTCCCTCCAGAGGCTGGGCTTGTCTTACATCTACACACTGAATGAAGGAAGGAATGCAAGCTCTCCACCACACCTCTAGCTTTCAACATTTGCTGAGCCTGTTTGTCTATTATTTGCCCCCGCTATGACTTTTAAGATTGTAATCTCAGCAGGGTAGGGACTGCCTTCTGTTTTACATTTGTACACTGTCTAGCTCCTGTGTCCAGGACCTTGAGCTGATGTGCTAATAATTAATAAGCATAATTATCTTGGGGAATACTCTCTGCGAATTCATCTGAAACTGATCTGACCGGGGATTAAATAGACCATTCCCTTTGGAAGAGAAGGGCTTATGGTAACCACTCAGTTAAAACAATGGCTCCCTGCACAGGTGAACACAAGTGTTGCATTCAGTGGTGTTCATCATGGATTTGCATAGACTGAATAAGTACATAGTGTCGCTTGTTCTTCTAAATTTAGGGGAACGGCAACAGCAGTTTAAACCTCTTTGAAGAAAAAGATGACACGGAGTTTTCTTGCTGACCTGCAGCAAGGGTGTGCTCTTGAGGTGTGCCTACTTTTCAATATGTGTACCCATAGAAATTCCAGATGTAATAGTTTCATGCAGTTATTTCATCTCAGAGGTCTCTTGTGTGTGTGTCATCCTGACCTTGCACATCTGTGTAGCATGCAGTAAATCAGTCCAGAAATTCATGTTTGAATTAATGTTCGAAATTCATATTTGATTTTTTTTTTTTTTCATATTCTGCTTTCCCTTTCAAATGAGGCCAGATCCTCAAGCCATTTTGTTGAATTGCATCAGCTGCGACTCTGGCTTGGAGAAATTAAAGGCAAACACCTGTGCCAACTCAGCAGCACCATGGTGAATGAACTCAAAGAATTTGCTGGAGAGTGAGCAAGACTAGAGCTTGGATGATGCTGTTAGATTTCGTGTATATATACTATGTGCTAGGTAGCACCATGGGGTGCTGGTAGGAAAAGCTTCTGCTTTGGGTGGCTCCAGCATAAGGATTAGTTTCTTACTCTGTTCAGGTTGAAAACTGTTCATCAGAAAGTGCAGTGTGCAATGGTGGCAGAGTTTTGTTTTTTTTTTTTCAGAGTTAAGTATGCTCATTAACTCTTCAAAATAATGTTATCTCTTCCAGTGCGTTTTCCATTTAAATGAATGGAAATGTTCCCATTGACTTTAAAGCACAATTTCCTCCATCTCCTCCTTCTTGAAAGACTTAATCAAGCATGTTTAGTAGAAACCTATGAGAGCTGTCTAATGACTGGCTCACTTTGCCCAGGGAAAAATGTAACTATAAACTGAAACACGATGCTGAAAACCAAGTTTAGTAGAAAGTGTTTAGTCTAGTGCTAGATGAATGATGGAAGCTTGTATTTGTGAATAATTTATTTGACAATTGGTGGGGAAAAAAAATGACCGAATAAGTTCTTTGCTCATTTTTCTTTGCCTGTCTACGAAACTGGCTGAACAATGCGCAAACAAATTGCTAATATTTATGCAGGAGCAAAGAGGTCAGCTTTTGTCAAAAGTGTTTTTAGCAGTGAGTTGGGCTAGCACCAGATTAGCTTAATTTTCTAGTATCCTCTACATAGTAAACAAAGGAAGTTGTTCTATTAGTTACTGAATTCACTGGAAATTTGCATCTCACCAGCAACACTGCTATTGCAAATCCTGTGTTGTAAAAACTGCAAATACTGGAACTTGGCTTTCATGCCTGTGGCCAGACTCCCAAGACTTTAGAAACCTCAGTGATTTTCACTTCATAGCCCGTACAGTGGGTGCTGCCCACCTTCAGTCCCTTCTGAGCATAGTTGTGTGCAGCAGTGTAGATGGCAGCTACGTACTGGGCTGAATGATCAGAAGCTCCACTGCTGAAGAGAAGGTGTGTTTCACAATCAGGAAGGCTGCCATCTCCATCTATGATGATGCAAATAGTTGCTGATTGCCAGACAGAAGTTGCTTATTAATTATTTTTCCTCTTGGTGAGAGAGGAAATACAGACGGCTGAGTCTCTAAAGAGCTGTCTTTATTAGCTTGACCTGACAGCAGTACAGAGGTGTTTTGCTTGGGGACAAAATCCACATTTTGCCTTGCAATTTAGTGAGCTTGTCTGCATCACCTCCTACACTTCCTCCTACAATATTTCCCTTCCCCTGTGACACATCCAGGCTTTTTTTTTTTGCTAGTTCTCCATCCTTGGCTACCTTCTCCCATGTCACCAAATGAAATTAAAAGTGTTATAAAATGAATATATATTTGTAATACTTTTCTGTCCTTCTTACCCCTTCAGAAAGACTACAGACAAATCTTTCTACACAGAACACTGAAGCTACAAGAGCATGCCACAAATGATCTCCTGGATCCCAAATTCAGTGCTGTTGCTGTTGGTAGGTTTAAAATTAGACAAGGACTTCTGTGGGGCTGGAGCAAGATAGTGGATATGTACCATGGGTTCCCAGGGAGGTGTCAGGCCCCTGCAAGCCCCTTAGGATTCAGGGTAGGTACTTGAACACCTTTTGAACTGGGTACTGTCACCCTGGTGCCTGTCTACGTCTCCTCCATATGCTATCAGCTGCAGCTGTTTCCTGTGCTTATGCCCATTCTTTTTGAGAGGTTTTCAGGTGCTTACTTCACTTTGATATTTTCTGTTTTGGTAGGAACTGTCCACCCTCTTTGTGGCTTCACCTCTTCAGGATTGCTTGTGTGTGTGTGAGTGCAGAAATGGGAGGCAAGGTGAGTAACCTGCTCTTGCAGGAGTTGTGTTCCCCAGGCTTTCTTAGTTCCCATCTATTCCCAAAAGCTGCCTGATAGTGCGAAGGAGATGGGTCATAGAATCATTTCTTCTTGGAGTGTGGGGTCTGCTTGTCCTCTCACGCAGAGAGGTTCAAAACTTGTCAGGGCTGTTGCAGGATGAGGGAAGGATGAGACATGGAAACAGTAAGTCATATGGTTTCTTTTCAGCCTTAGCTCAGGTAAACTCCCAATACATGCAGAGAAGCACTCCCTGTCTAAATGCTGTAGCCCTCGGCTGTACACGCTGTCTCACAGAGCCCAGAGGTGCACAGGAATGCACTTCACTCTGTGCCACAAACTGAAGTGGTCACTCACGGCTTTGTCCTTGGACATGACTCGAATTCAGCACAGCCTTTTTTGTACTTGGCTACCTAGAGCCAGCTAGGTGCCAGCCCAGCTCCTGGCATAATCTGGGGCAGCTGCAAGGCAGTAATGAACTATATGCTGTTCTCAAAACCTCCTTCTCCCACCCGTTTCTGAGAATAATGAAAAATGGACTAAACTCAGGGTTTTTTACCCCAGCTACTCCTCCTGGCCATGTGAGCTAAGTGATGGCAATGCCAAAGCCTGCAGAGGAATTGTGCAGTGTATAGAGAAACCACATTCAGGCTCACCCTTTTTTGCAGTGCTGGAAGATCAGAAGGTGTCCTTAATAGAAAGAAGAGCCCAAATCCCTGGATGCCTCAGCCTCATTCAAAAATAGCTCTGTCCTAAAGCCCCAGGTGTGAGCTGAATAAAACAGAAGTGCAGACTTGGGGATTTGGTTCTTGTGGGACTACTCAGAAGTTGTTTGTCTGAGCTGAAGTCTCGGGTGAGCATGTTTCCTTCCATGTGCTACTTGTAGGATCAAGCCCTGGTAAGCTGCCGAGAGTCACTGCTGCTCCTCGTGGAGCCAGAGGCAGCTCAGGGTAATCAGCACATATAGGAATAAGCTCTGACAGTGGAAGCCTGGTGAGACCACGGTTTAATTTCACTGTGGTATGCAGCACTCCAAGAAAACTCCCAGACTCGGTCCTTTTCCTTCAAGCACAACCCCTTATCAAGGTTCTTGGCAGCAATTCACTTAACAGAAAGGAGCAGCTGTCATGGTATTCCCACATACAAACATGGAAAAACAACCCCTCCCTACCTTCAGTGCAGCAATGTTATGTAGTAAGAATAATTACAATATTTAACACTTGTATCTATGCTTTTAATCTTCAAAGCACTTGATGAGCACTGGCTGCAGGTAATTGTAGTTGCAGAGTGATTTGTCCATTTGCAAAAAGAGGAGAATCATGTGCGTGACTGTTCCAGTGGTCCTGTGCAAGGTGGGCACAGTGCAAGTAGGTCTGTAAAGGCTCAATGACATGGGCTATTTTGGCTGCCAGGGTTGATTTTTTTCTTATCACTGGCTGCTACCCTCCTGCTGGAGGTTACTGACTCCTCTGGTCTGTTGGTGGAATTGCTCACCTTACAGTTTCCCAACCCATTTCACTCCTAGTGAACCAGGTTAGGAAAGACCTATATAGTAAGCCACTTTAGCTGACCTGGCTTGTTTTGACTGGAATAGATCAGGGAGTGCTCAGATGAGCAGCTCAGCTGACAGACTCGGCAAAGCGGTAACTCCTGGCAGGTGGGCAGAAAAGAAGGTGACTATGGAGAGGCTTGTAGGATGCTGGCAACTGTGGCAGCTGGCACAGGAGATATATGTCTGACAAAAAGTGATGAGCCCATGCTGCTTCTTCCTCCTTTGGTTTGCCTCTCAGTCCTATGGAACTTGTTATGGAAAGACTCAGTGTAAAAGATATTATTATTTGCCTCAGCCTTCTGGTCCTATCTATGTGGCTCTTGTCTCAGGCTGGAAGACTAGAAGAGGTAGTGGAGAAATTGGGACTACTTTTAATTATTTTGTTTTCAGATGTTTTTTATGAGGAGGAAGGATATAAGACAGCTGTTCAGTCCTACCATTTATATGGCCATCCGTTATCTGAAAAACTGGCCATTTGCTCTTGCAACATCTCTCTCATTTTGCTTTCTTACCAAATGAATTTGCTTATCCAAAAGTACTAAGGTAAAGCCTCTGTTCTTGCTTAGAGTAGGCAAAGGAGATTAGCAGATGTGAAATACATCATCAGAGTACATAGCTCGACATGGTACCAGCTGCCTGCATCTGGGAAGGTAAAGTATCCTGAACATCCAGCTCAGCTCCTTGCCTTCACAGGCAAAAGAACTTTATATTAATTAATGTAAAGTGATCACACAGGCAAACAAAGGCTGTGTTGGTCTGGGCTCTCCCAGTTCCAAAGACTCTGTGAGTCTGTGTACTGACTGTACCGTTTAGATAAGTCTGAGGCCCACATATCTTGTGATTTGATTTTAAACAAAGCAAATCCAAACCTAATTGCTGGAACCCTTGTTTTCACTGAAAATCACACTCTTATCTGTGCAGTATGAATATCTGTCCTTCCTGCTGCCTAAGAGGAAAATTAAGGTAATACATATTGTAAGGTAACAACAATACATTAACAGGAGTTGGTTTATTCAAAGGGGTTAGCTTGGGTTTTGCTTTTATTTTAACTGTTAATGCACATTATCGTTTTCCCCTTGAGGACTGTTTTGAGGGGAAAGATTGTGAAACCGAGCTAGATCTCTCTTGTGCTGCACCTTCATTATTATGTGCATAACTCCAGAAAATAAAGTTTCTCTTCAGTGAAAATATGCCACATAACAGTGTTGTCTCTGACACTTTGGTTGGTGAGGTTTAGTCATGTAATTCTTCCAGATTTCATTATTATGAATTGGATAACCATTTTATTTTAAGGACTCCATTCCTGAAATGAATTGTTGAGATGTGAACCTTACCATTTTCTTAAAAAAAAAAAAACCAAAATCTAAAAAGTTTCTAGACCTTATAGTTACAGAGAAAAACACCCTATGAATGTGAGCACACCTTAGAAGTGAAGAAAAAAAGCTCTAGAAAGAAATATGTGCACAAGCCAGCCTCTGAAGTTTAACCTTGTGACTCCTTTTTCCTCCTCCTTTTTAAGGCCTTAATATTGCAATTGGAAGTGCTGTGGACGGGGTCAACTCTCAAAGCCAGCTCCTTCCAGGCAAGCCATATCTTTGGAGAAGGAGCAAACCTAAGCTTTGAGCTCAGGAACGTAGTCTTCTGCTTGTGCAGGTCTGTGGCGGGACTGTCTGCAAGACCAGGGGAAAAAAACCCCCCAAAAACAACAAAAAACAACCCGAAATCCTCTCCCTTGCTTGCACAGTTCCAATTAAGTGCAATCAATTTCTCAATCAATCTTTTGCTCTTAATAAAGTCAGTTATCTTTTTCCTTCTAATTCCCCTCCAGGTTTTTTAACAATTGTTCAGACAGACACAACAAGCAGCTTTTGTGAAGGAAGAGTGTAGGCGTTTCCTTTGGCTGTTTTCACTTTCTGCCTATGATGATGTTATGCTCCGCACCCTCCCGAAATCCTAATCATATACAATGAGTGTGCTAGGAGCCCATTTCTTTTTCTTCCAGCTGGCATGGATTGAGTACCCTAATTTGACAGAAAAATCATGCCAAAATATTGGGGGGGAGGGGATAGGAGAATAGACATTTTGTCATCTTTGTGTTGCTGATGAGTCAGACCAATTAAACTAAGGAAAGGTTTAAAAAAGGGAAGGGAAATGCTATCCTGCCTTATCTACTCCAACATTAATTTAAGTAGAAGGTAGGAGTGGAGGAAGTCTGAGTAAATGTCTTCCTTGTTCAAGTTGCCTTCAGATGGTTACAGTCATCTGCAAGCTGAAAGAAGATGCATTAAATTGTTGCCTACCATTAAGTGACTGTGACGGAGAGGGAGAGGCCCTATGTATGCTCGCCTGGGTTCTGTGTGTGTGCAGAAGCCATGTGTTCTTGATGTGTGTATGTAAAATAGTTCAGCGCTGGCTTCATTTGTATTGCTTTAACTCCCCTGCGATGCCACGTGGGAGGGAGGCTATGTTGTATCCATAGGGAGAATATTTATACCTGAATAAACCTGTCCCTGATAGGTTTAGCTCTTCTGGCTTAAAAAAAATAAAAAACAAACTGTCCTTAGTTGACAGGGTCATGCAACCGCAGAGATTATCCTTGGGTCAGGCCATGTCTGGAAGCAGAACTGGTTGGTCCTATTCAAAGTGGATGAGAAGATTAGATTGAGCAGGTATTAAGTAACTTAAGAAAAAGGAGGAGAGAAAAAAACAGGTGTAGTTAGGAGAGATGTGAGTGACCTGAATGGGAAGAGGCAAGAGGGTGTGGTAGTGTGGAAAGTGCCAGCAGCACAGTCCTTACTTAAACTTGCCTGCATGTTGATTTTAACATACGGACAGTCAACTCAGGCCTATATGTGTAAAGGAAAAGAGAAGGTGAATGTCAAGAAAGTGGTGTTACCTCACTGTGAAATAATAACAAACTGAATGAGGGTGAAGCTGGGCGTCCTAGGGGAACTAGTGGAAATCATGTTACACAAAGGCACATTTGCACTGCAACAACTCCCACTCCTGTCAACAAACTCAAGCCAGCCTCGCACTTCTCGTGGACCTGTTGGCACTGACTTTTTGTGCACAGGGCTGTCTTCTCTAGCAGGTTTTGCAGCCCATAGCAAGCCCTGTGATCCTGTGTTTACATTGCTATCGGTCCCCAAGTGAGGTGATTTGAAGCTAGCTCAGCTGGGCCTATCCTGCATGCAATTCCTGTGGTGCAGACATGCCCCGGGATGTTTAAAAGTGGGTAAAACCCAGACGAATATGCTAAAGGTGGTAACAAGATCACAGGGAAGTACTACCCTACATGATGGGCCATTTTCAGCTCTATTTTTGAAGTTAATCCTGCCAGAAGGTGAAGAGGTGAAGAAAAAGTTTGTTCATTTTATTATCCTTCTGCTTCTGTTCCAGTCACAGTCCCCAACTAGCTCAGCTGAAGGCAAATCCCCCAGCGTAGCTCAGAGGAAGTCTGATCCAAGTGACTCCAAATTACAGTGGCATGGAGGCATTAGTATGGCAGCAGAGACCTGTTGGATACTAAGTTTTCTCATGAATGCCCTTTTGCTTGGATTGAGGGATGGAGGAGCTGTGTAGTAGCTGCTGTGCTGGTTGTAAGCTGGGAGGCTGAGCCCTTGCACTGGGGTGATCCTCCCTGGTTTGGGTCTTCTGGCCTCACGGCTATTTGCATTGTGAGGATGGCACAAAGCAGCCTTACTTCAGGGAAGGATTGGGGCCCGGGCCTTATCTCACTTTGATTGTATTAAATAATCTATCTGTCTGCCACGTTATTTACATAACTCTTATTTAAATAGTTTTACATCAGACACACTGAATCATGAGACTGAAAGTCTAGACGATTCTTGCTAGGCTCAGCCTGCCTTTAACCCTCCTGTGTTGCCATTTTTCTTGTCTCTCCCTTCAGGAGTACCCTGCTCTGCATTTGGTCTGCAAGGGACATATGAAATACCTGGTGGTCCCAGGCTTAAGAGTGAGCAAACTTAAATTGCTGAGGGGAGAGAGCAAGAGCACAGAGGGCACAGACAGGGGAGGGGGAGAAGGAGGCAGGGAGGAGGGAGATGGCTGCGAGTTGTTTGTCTGGTTTTACTAGGTCAGCTCTGAGTGAGTCTGCAGGGCAAATGTCTTTGGACAGACAAACTTAGGACCTCAAGCTTGCTTTCTGACAGGTGCTACCCTGGAAAGCTGCTCTAGGAGTTAATTCATTTCAGGAAGAGCAGAAGAAGGAGGTATAGAGTTACCTTGTGCTAAGTGGGCTAATAGGCAGAGGCTGGAACCTGGCAATTGGGAGAGAGCAAATGGAATAAAAAAGACATTTGTCATTTTAGAGAAAAGCCAAGAAAGCCCATTCATTTTCCTAGGTTCTCCCCACTCCTCTAAAAGTGCACTATAAGTTACTAATAATTCATAAAAAGCTTGTGTTATGGCATGCTTGGCAAATTCATCTGTCTCTCCTTCTGAAGGCACATTCCAGGTTTTACGCCTTGCTGTCACAAGCTTTGTTGTTATGATTCCATTATATTAATATATTGATTTTAATATATGTTTCCCGCAATACCGTGTGCACTGGAACCGAAGTTCAGCTTCGGAGAAAAAAGGGGACCGAGGCTTCTGGTTTCTCATCTTTCTCTTCCCCATGAAAAAAAGTTTGTCAAGGGCTGCCTCGGCCCTGGCTGCCGCTTTCAGAGCGTTTCGGGCTGGCTAGGCTGAGATGGAGCAGCACTTCCACCTAGTGGTCTTCAAACAATAAGGCACGTTCTTCAACCTGGGGGCTTCTAAGTCGTGGAACAAAAGCGTGAAGCGAATTTCTGAAACTGCATGTCTTGCTCTAACGTGTAGCAAACGATTATTCTTATCCCAGAAATAACAACAAAATAATCCGTTGTGGGGGTTTTTGTGTGTGTTTGTTTGTTTGTTTGTTTTTCTATTTTCAAGTAAATTCTCTAGCTTATTTCAGTGGGCATAAATGCAATTTGCTAGACTGCAAGTTCAGGGGTCCCATGACAGCAAGGTGAAGCAGAGAACAAGATCATGAGCTCCTAAATTCAAAAGCAATGCAATGCAGCACTGCGTTACATATACGAAGTGCTCTGCACCTGTGTATGCATCCCCAAGTATTTTACACAGATTTGTATTTTCACCCTTAATTTACAGATGGAGAAAATAAGGTATGAGGGAGTATGGCAGACACTTTGTTAAATAGTATCTGTTTTGAACTCTAATTTTAAGGCGCTGTGTGTAGATACTGTTCTTCTGAGAAGCTGAGCAGTTAACTGAAGTTGGTAAGGATTTAGAGTGCGTATGGATCCAGCACGGCAGGATCCTGATCTGTGGGATACTGTTCCATTGCAGATAAATAACCACCACAGCAACAGCAACAGTGCCCTATAATGTAATAGCAGAGGAACCTTAGGCCCTCTGAAAACCAGACCTAGTGTCTCAAGCCAAGCTCTCAGAGAACTGACACCTTCGAAACGAGCAGATACTTCTGAACAAGTTAGGGGAGCCAAGCTGAGAATAGCTCAGTGGAGTTAAATCACATCGGTGTGCCTGTTGGCAGCAAAAGCCCAATAAACTTCTAAGGGGAAGGCCCAGGTTTGCTGTCTTTTACTGCCATTGCCAAGCTGTGCTGCCTCCTTTCAGCAACTAGCTGTTGGGAAAGATGAACTTGCTGTTCTGCAAGGGTTGTTTCCCAACAAGGAGGCTCAAAGGGTGCAATTGTTATTGTGGAGACTGGAGAATTACACACACACACATAAGCACACACACAAATATACACATATACCCACACCCGCCTCTGATTTCTGTGAAGGGAAGTTATAAGTTCAGAAGGGAGGATCAGAGCAACTGAGTTGACTGCTGTGAATGGTAGTATGTGATTGACATCTCTGGGCTGATTCAACATCCAGGCATGACACGAGGTGTGTTTAAGTTATTTTAAGATGCTGTGGCTTGCCTTAGGGTATCCTGAGATTCTGACACTCTGCCAAATAGATTTGACTCCCTGGGGGAGGGGGTGATCTTCTGATAGCCACACCCTTCTGATTGGCTGCCCAAACGCAATTATATTTAAAAAAAATCTTTATTGACAGAGAAAAATGAATATTTTTTTACTAGAGAAACACACAGGTCATTGTTCCTCTTCTGCCATGTGACTCATCTGAACCAAGCTGTCTGTTTATTGTATCTACTAATGCAGTAACTTGGAAAAGCCAACCCATAAGTGTTTCTTTTGTTTCCTAAAAAACAATCGTTGGGTGCCTTTTGATACTTTTTTTTTTTTTTAAGCCTACCGTGTTTTGGAATGAGAAAAGCACAGGCACTTTCTTGGCAAATCTTCCATAACCTTTTATGTTCCGCCCTTATACAGTACCTTCTTTTACTTGGCTTACAACAGAAGCGCTTTACACCTCTGAAGAGAAAAAACCTTAACATGCCTGTGAGGCAGGCGAGTCTGAAGGCTAACATAATGTCATGCCTTATCAAGACATCAGGTCCCAAATACGTTCCTGAGGTCTGGACCCAAAGAGTGACCTCCCTTGACTGGATTCATCAGCACTCAGTAGCCATCTTCCTGGGACAGGAACGTGAGCCTTTACTCTGGGCACTCCCTTTCCTCACAGAAGAAATGTAACGTTTGCACTCACAGTCCCTGCTGCTATTGATGTGGCTGCGGCATCAGGGTAGGAGTCGCGTGGATGCAGATCCACCCCAGGCCCTCTTTTCTGCCCATTGCACAAGTCAGCAGCAAGGAGTTTGCAAGAGCCTCCCCCCTTGTCCAGCTGCCTGAGTCCTGTCCCTTTGGCACAGCAGAATTGCCCCATGTGCAATGCAGCTGGAGAAGGCTCTGCCCGCAGAGGAAGCACGACATTCATCCCTAAAGGCAGGAACAGTTCTGAGAGGTTTTTTTTCCCTTGTGTATGTTTTTTTTCATTTGTTTGTTTTATTTGTTTGTTTTTGTTTATGGTGGCTGACTGTTAGCTCCTAAGTTCTTTCAGATGAGGTATTAATCAGAAGTAGGCTAACATGCAAATAAATACATTATCCCAAATTAAAAGAAAAGGACTTCAGAGAATGCACTTATCTCCATACTGCTGGGGTAGTTGAAGCAGCTGCAAGAAAGCTAATAGCAGGGTTGAAACCAGACTTGCCAGCAATTTCATTCTTGGCCAGACAGTCAATTTTTTCATGCTTTTGTCTGGCTGTCTCTCTGTAGGGCTGCACAAGGAGAGCAGTTTTACTTTCTTTCATTATTATACGTATATTTTTCTGCTGAATTCATCTATGACTGCCATAATAACTCAGGGGCACTCTGTTTCCAAGGAAGCTTGAGTGACTGAATAATGAAGATGAATCAGGATTCAGAAAAAAAAGAGAAAATTATTATTTTCCGTGCAGCCCAAACCCAATAATCTACTTTTGCCAACCTGTCCCTATGAAATAAAAAAGAAGCATTCATTTGTACCGCCTCATTTTCCTCTGCATACAGTGAAAGGATTTTTTGTTGCGATCTGTCACCCTCATGTGCACTCTCTAGACAGCCTGTGCCCCCTTCTACTCCAGGCAGTACGTAGAGTAGTTATTTTTAATAGGAACTCATTTAACATACCTATGTGTTGGTTTGCAGCAGAGGTCACACTCTCTGGACTTCATTTCAGCTGGGGTCCTCCTCTGGACAAAGGTGATGTGTCTTAGAGCGTCTTTGGCTTGGCAGAAACGTTTATTAAAATACCACAAGTTCAGACAATGCTGGTTACGAGGAGTGCACAGTGCATTACATGTGGGAGGACTGGTGCAGAGTTTCCAGTAAAAATGAAGTGACTTAGAAAACTCTTCTTCACCCTGGCACATCCCAGGGAGCGTATTCTGTGTCTGTCTGTCTGGTGTAGCCTGCTCGCACTCGATGCACTATGTGTGCTTGTACATGTCTCACAGAAAATCTTGGGAATCGTTTAGCTCCTCACTAGCACACAGCACGACTTTCAAAGTGTCCCAAAGAGCATTATTTTGTGTCCAACGAAAGCCTGTCTCAGATTTTAAGCATAAGCTGGGGCCAGAATTTCAGCTGCTGCAAATCAATGGAGTCCCAGGGAAGCTGATGAGAGTCCACCAATTTATGCCAGGTGAAAGTTTGGCCCTTGACTGGCCTCAATACTCTGCCCTGAAGATGTAGGCAACACAGGTGAGAGGCAGCACCCTGCATATTGGCAGCCCATGGAGTCATAGCACAATGCCCACCATGAGCCACCAAGCTAATGCAATGCGGTTTTGTCATCCATCCAGGCAACATGAGGACACAGATATTGCAAGACAATTTCAATCTGTTGCCACAAGCTGTTTTGCATCTCTTAGAGACTTCAGCTGTCACAGGATTGGTGATCTCTTCTCAGCCTTCCCCACTGGCAGTGAAAAGGGAGGCTATTTCTTATTCTAGTTCTGTGCTCTTTCTGTGCCCTTTCTGCATTTTGCAGGATGGGAAAGGCTTTGCTTAGATTTCTAGATTTTTTCTTTTTCTTTTTTTTTTTTCTTCTCTTCTCTCTCAGTGCTACTGTGAGCTCTAGTTAAGCCCAGAAACTTTTTGTGACCCTAACATTAGGTGCCTAACAGCCCACAAGGGGCTTGAAGAAGACCTTCCTCAGAAGGTGGAAGTTGATGGATTCAAAGGATTGAAGGCCCTTTGTACCAGCTGACCCTCCAGTCCTGTCTTTTTCCATAATCCCATGGGACTTGATTTCACGGCTGAAACTCTGGCTTTTGCTCTGTCTCTGTCATCTTTGAATTCACTGTTCAACCGATAGTTCGAAGTATATGTCAATTTGAGCTAAAAATAATGCAAGTTAGAGAAAAGGAGAAAAGTATTTCCAGTTTCATTCTTTAAAATGTTTTTAACTACATAGTCACTTGTAGGTTATCCTCCAACAGGGTCATGCCTACTGATGATATACCTAGTGAGATGTTAATGTAGTTATACTCACTTGTACCTGCTGACCAAGTGGCTTGTTATCTTTTTCCTTCTGTTTTTGGCCAATAAAACCTTAAGTTGGGATCTGGCAGTGTGAGAGAGCACACCTGACTTCTCAAGGCAGTTTTGCTGCTGATAGTACTCAGTGTACAAGGTTACAGTACTCTCGTTTTCACTTGCACAACTGCTTTGTCCTACGTCCTAGGTCAAAAAAGAGTCCAGAGAAGGCTGAAGTCAGGAGACCAATGCCAAAGATTTAAGAGAGAGTTGTGACTTCCGCTTAAATTGGGTCTTCGTCTGTGCTCCAGTGTCCACCTTTTGATTATACCTCCCTGTCTCTTGACACTGGTGTAAGGACAAAATATAGCCACATTTGTGAGCTGCTCAGAAGTCAGGGTGACTAGTCTTTTGTTAGAAATTATTGCTGACTCTTGGTTGTGTCTTAAGGCTCTGGGTGACTTTTTCCCTTGATTAAATGTCTATGGGACAGGACACAAATGTGTGAGTCTGAGAACTCGGACTTTCTGTCCCTACCTGCTATTGAAGCCAAACAAAACTCTGAGTGAGGCTGTGGGTATAAGTGTTCTTTTCATCTGGGATGTGCATTCTTTAAGTATTTTGAAAATCCCATTCTGTGCCTGAGTCAGCAATGCAGCATTTGGCTTGTAGTGTGGTACCTACTCACCAATTCTTTTGCCAGCAGCAAGCAGACAAATCCAAAACTTTCAGTCTGGTCTGTGACTTTACTGTGTCATGCTAGTCTGAAATACAGATGAATAGGACTTGGTTTCAGATACCAAGTTGTCTTCCAGTTCCTCAAGAAGTGCATTCATCTTCAACAGGATTGTCGGATTTCAGTGGCTAGGAGTACAGCGGGATTCCCCCTTATCCATTTATGCCAGCTATATTGGCAATAGTGCTGGATAGAAGCAAGCAAGCAGAGTCCTGGCACCACATTTACTGTTTTCCTGAGCTTATAAGCTAGGTAAGTGATGGAGGTATTCTGAGCTGCAAATGGTGTTATAGCGACAAATGGCAGATCAGCATGTGGGTAGACTGTAAGGGGAGAGAAGTGGCAGACCGCCACGTGTAGCATGGGCACTTCTGTTCACACTTATATCAGCCACTTCCCACTGTGAAGGGTGAGTTTAGCTCAAGGAGAATATTTTGAAATTGATGTGGGAAGAGAGAAGGCAGATCTATAAGATGCTGCTTTGGGGTCTCAGGCTTGCTCATCTTCCCTTTTTCTCTGTGCCTCTTAAAAGAGGTTATGTTCCTTGACTGCATTACCATCACCTCTGGGTCCCTCACTTTCCCTGCTGGGCTGAACCATTGCTGGGGCTTCTGTGAGTAAAGTCTGAGTTGGCAGGTAGAAACTGTCAGTCCTTGGGTGCATTCCCCTTTCTCCTACCTACCTTAAACCCTTTTATTCAGCCATTGCAACCACCTGGGCCATTACTGGAGCCCAGGGAATGAGCAGATCATGGATGTGTTATTTGTGCTGCCAAGTGTTATCAGTGCTGTGGCAGGAAGGGAGGGGAAGGCTGAGCCCTGTTTATCTGGGGTCTGCTCTTGTCCTTCCCACATCCCTCTCCCAGGCTCAGGTCTCCTTGGGAGCAGCTGCAATGGCCTGAGGAAGCTCAGGTAGTGGGAGAGAAGGTAAGCAGCATCTCAACAAAGCCAGAGGAGGCTCAGAAGAGTGGCAAAAGGGATGTGAGGGAGCAACAGGGTTCAGGTGTGCCCTCCTGCTGTGCACCTCCTCTCCTCACCTCCTCCACCCCAAGTGGTAGGAAGGTGCAGGAGGTGGTCCTCCAGGCAAGCTGTCTTCTGTCTGGGGAGGGCAGATCCTCAAAGCTGGGCTGAGGACTTAGTGAGAGAAGGACATTTGCCTAGAGACATTAGTTATGCAATAAGGCTCTGAGAACTTGGATCTGATTTTGAAGTCACTTCTGCCTTGAGCATGGACTTGGACCAGAAATCTCCAGAGATCCCTTCTAGGTGAAGTTGTTCAGTGACTTGTCTTCTTTTCCACTTAATCTTTGCCTGTGAAAATCAAGTGCTGAGGTTAAATCAGAGTCTGTGTTTGAACCTCCCAAGTAATCCTACTCTCCTTTTTAAAAAAAAAATTCCCTGAAGCTATAGCCAGAGGGAATGCACCTAATTCAGTCAGCTTTGTCTTTTAATGTCTGCATTTGACACAAGGCACACACATTTTATCCCTGCTTAGTTAGCATCTGTTCCAAAGCTATTGCTCTGTGTTTATAACTAAGGTGCTCTACAAAGAGCTGCATTCATGGGAGATGTTGCCGTTTTCAACCCCAGATTGCTATCTACCTTCTGAAGGTCCCTTTCCATCTCCTGGAAGATTTGCTTAAGTAAAAGCTCCCTGAATCATTTCAGTCAAAATGTATTGGTTTAGGTAAGCCCTGCAGTTTAAACCATTTGAGATACTCAGGCACAATGTAGGAAGGATGGCTGCTGACTCCCTTGAGCTGACAGGACAGTAATTGCTGGCAGTGACAGGTAGATAAGGGGACTGGAGATTGCACCCTTTGTGGAGGGCACAGCTGGAGCTGGATGAGGCGAGAAGATGGTCACAACTGGCTGTAAAGTCAGATACATTTATGGACCTACTGCTCCTCTTGTGATACTAGTTTAATGCTAGCAGACAACACTGATGTTAAAAGAATCACTCCTGAAATACAATGAAGAGGGCAATCATTATTATCTGTCATGTATTTTGTTTTATGTGTAACTCTGCAGGCCTCAGAAGGAAGCTTTTTGTCCTTAAATTCAGATGCTTTTAAACTTTGATGTGGATTGGGAAGCAAACTCTGAATGCCATTTACTAAAACACATTATTAAAAACAACATGTTTACACTGAGAACAATCTGTGTGTGAAGCAGTCTTGAAGAATCTGAGCAAACATCAGAAGTAATATTAAGACTGACTAAATTGCACTGAAGAAAGTAATAAAATATATTTTTGTACCTGTCTCAGGCAGCTTGGATAAAGGCAAATATGCTGATAAGTCTCAGCTCACCTTGGGGATATCGAGTAGGAAGCAAATATTCAGCATGGACCTTTCCACCTTCCACACGGAGGATTCAATCTCAACCTTTTTTAGCTTCATGGTTGCCATATTCTGGGATATCGTTGTGTTATTAGTCACATGGGGAAAAGACAGGTGCTGAGACTGAGTCTATGCCAGTAAATCCAAGCTCTCCTGGCAGCCTTCCTGAGTCCTGGAAGATGACTGTCTATGCTAGTGAACTAGCAGCACATGCTCTGGCATGAACGTGGCCCATTGCAACTGGTGCTCTCTCTGGCCAATTTTTTGGCCTGATCTAGCAACTAGAGTGTGTCAAGGACCATATCCAGTAGCTAGTTTGCTTGCTGCCACCTTGTTTAGGAGACTAGTTCACTAGTACACTGTTGTCTGTCAGCTAGCCTGGATATTTGGTCCTAATGTGATAATGGTCTAGTTTACTGGTATGGATATAGCCTGACTATAACCCAGCATGGAGTGTGCATGTGCCATATTGGAATTCAGCATGGAGCATGTTAGCTGTTTAATGACCTAAGCAGATATGTCAGTAAACCTCCTCAACTTTCATTCTTTGTTACCTTGGAGGAGAGAGAGGTGGGACACTGGAGGCAGATTCTGTCATGGTGAGACTTAGGAACACACTAACAGTGGGAGTGTAGAGATGCCCAAAGCCCAAGTGTGTTCAGTTGGTCCTTGCCAAGACAGGATCTTTGCAAATGAGCACAAATCCTGCCTGATTCACAGAATGATGGGAAGGAAAAAAATCATAAAGGGAATGAGTTTTTCATCATGCTATCACATTCCTAGAGGTGTTCCTATAGGCAAGGGCAGAGCTGGGATACTTTGCCCATGACACCAAGTTGGAAGCCTGACTGCGCCATCCCTGCTTAAGCACCTCAGCAAGGTTTCTGAGAACATCCACCTAATGAGGCTAGGCTCAAGACTTCTGTCCAAAATGTGCTGAGGCACTTGTGTCATGCCTTGACCCTCATGACTGTGTTCTTAAGTTTTGACATATTTTTTATACTTTCATCATCTTAACATCTCCAGTGTTGTATTGCTATATTTACTGTACAGACTATCTTAGGAGCTGGAACATAAATAACCTGTAATATTCAGAGATGTGTTGGTTTCCAGCTAGTGCTTAGTCAAGGGTGAAATGAATATCTGGGACAAGGATCTGAGCATGTTTTGGAGGAAAGGAGACATCATCATTACTTTTGTCTTGCAGATGCAGAGAGCAGAAAGGGAAAGACCAGGATCTGCTCAGGGGTTTTGCTAGAGGCAGGGAGCCTGTGTGAGGCTGGAGGGAGAGGCAAAGGAAGTGAGCATGGGACAGGAGCCACTGCAGTATTGTCACTGGAAACAGAGGACTAGGAAGCCAGGCTATATATGAGAAACGGAGTATGAGCTGGTGGTGGGGAGCCAGAGACAAATAATAGGCTGCAGCCAGAGTAAGGAAGTTTTGTAGGCAATTTATGGGTCAGGCATTAATTTGATGTCTGTCTGGTGGCCTTCAAGTTGGGTACAGGACAGAGTCCATTTCCTGTGCATACCAGCCGTGGTGTGCTGGGTTCTCCTCAGCTAGGTAGTGGCTCACAATACTCACTGCATCTTACCCCATGTCTGCATGTCTCTGGGACCTTGCAGTAGCTCATAGTGCAAGAGCTCACAGTGCTGAGGAAAGCTCTTCCAGCAGGGAGGCTTAATTCTGCATCCACCACCTACACAGTCCAGTCTGCAATGCACAAAAACCCTGTCATGAATCGATACTCCTGAGCTATAATATCTTGTCATGCATGACAACTGCTTTTGTCTAGCTTTGTCTTCTTTCTTTGCACATGCAAATAAATCTGGGTTGCAGTAAACTGTGTTTTACACCTAATGTAGTAACCCATAATTTATGTACACAATAAAGCAGCACAGAGCATTGCAGATGATTTGTGGTCATTAAATAGTTGAACTTAATTCTTCTCATTAGGCTAAAGAGGCAAACTGCACATGCAATAATAGTTTCAGTATTTCTGTCATCTGTGTTGTTTTCTTGTTCAGATGTAAGTACTTTTTTCCTTCTGTGATCTCCAGATCTCTATGAATTTCTACAGCATTTGAAATACTGTATAAAGGATGGACAATCCATTTCTGGGTGCAAGATATTACCATTGTCCTTCTGTGCTAAGTATCTTCCAAGGTAGCATTAGGTTATCCAGACATGATAAGAAGCTGGTCTGCTTGCTGACATAAAGTAGTTGTAAATTTGCATCATTTGGATCATGTTTGTCTAATTCTCAAGTCCTTGTAAATTGATTTCCATTTTCCCTATAAACTTATTGTTTTCCCTCTTCTCCCCCAGTCTTGATGTCAACTGTTAATATAATTAATGTTTTTTTTCTACTTCTGCTTCCAGATAACTGCTGAAAATGTTAAACAAACCAGAGCTCTGGCAGGACTCTGCCAGACGCTTCATCCAAACATATCATCTTACAAGTCTGATAAAAGGATCTGTTGGATTTTCTTTCAGATGAGATAGTACATTTGTATTCATTGCAACCAATATTAATGTGAGTAGAAAGCACTGAGATCTAAATTAGGTAGATAAGTTGTAACGATGAGGCTATTTTCAAAAAGAGCAGCATGAAAAATGGAGAGCAATGTGCAACTTGTATTGAGTGTGGACTTTATTTCATGTTGTGTGGTGTTAACACAGTGTGTGTTTGCAAGTTATTGAGTAACAGTCAGTATGAACTGTTGGACTGTGAATACTCTTGTATTGCCCTATTTATTGTTAGAGGGCTGGAGAGAATTGTTCTGAGACATCTCTTTCTGGGCAGACTGGTCCATGCAGAACCAAAAGCGGAATAAGAAGAACAATACCCATTTGCTTCCTCACGAAATTTGGATGCAAGCTTTTTTTTGGGTTTCTTTTTGACTCTCCCAAACATCTTCAGTTGGTATATTTTCCACTGCCATTTAAGAACAATGCTTTGTAATAATAAGATTCATAAAAAGCATAAACAAGAGAATAAAAATATGTATCAAACAAATAAATCTGACGGGTTTAAAAAAAGCGAGGCAGTTGCCACACACTGTCTTTACCTTGTCAGCTCAAAGCTATGGCTGAGCGCTTCAGCACGCTGCTCGAGTGGAAGTCACGAAGATCACAGATTGCTTGGCAGAGCACCCACTGTGCAGAGGCTTGTCTCTCAAAGGCCTGCAAGTTTGGCCCTCAAATACAGCTTTCTACTTGTAGGACTCCCTGAGTTTTGTCTGCTGGCAAGCAAGCTGCCTTTCGTTAGTGCCTCTGCTCCTGTCTAATTGTGTCCCTTGCTTTGGGCCTGATCCAAGGCCAACGGGGAGACTTTCGCTGGCTCCAGTCAGCTTTTGGAGCAGCCTCTTTGAAGGGAAAGTCTGGCAAAAGGGCCATGTGGAGAGCTACGAAGTGCTCGTGCATGTTCTCTTTGAGCTTAATGGTGCTCTGTGCTCTGAAGTGTTCATGCATGAGTACAGGGTAAAAAAGGAAAAAAAAAAAAAAAGTGCTAAGCCAGGAGAAAGAGGGCAGGGGAACCTGATCCTGCATGAACTGGAGTGCAGCTGCATAGCCTTGAGCGTTATTGTGCATAGTAGCAAAAGTGAGGCCCAAAAGGGGAACGCTTAACTAAGTGCCTCACCAGCACTATGAGATGCTTACACTCATGTCTCTTCAGACATGCCTGTTGTGAGGCTGGGTGGGAGTATTAAGGGATCTCAAGATTTAATGCTTTATGGTGAAAAGGGCCAAAATGAGTGTTTGACTTGCACCTGCATGTGAGTCCCTGTTAGGACTGGCAAGAATACATTCTTAGCATGTGTGATGCTGCGTGGCCGTGGTTTTTCATGGGCCAGTGGATGTTTGTAGGCTAGAGAACTCAGTGTTTCTTGATTAGTGAGGGTGATGAACAATCTGAATTGCATTAAATGAAAAATGCATTCCAAAAGCAGCTGAACAGAGAACAGGGCATGTAGTCAAGTAACATGCTAGAAAGTCAAGTAAAGGAACATCCTAGAAAAATACTTCTGTATCATCAGCAGTGATGGAAAGAACCAAGAGCCTGAATGTTACCAGATAGTAAATTTTATGGAATCAGTATTAGTGAACTGAGAATTTGAATGGAGCCAAAATATTTCAGTAATATGACAAGCAGGAACATTTTTTCTCAATGAAATTTATTCAGGAAATTGAACTGCTGTTCAGGGATGCTATCTAACTTTTTGCTCTTTTTCAAAGCAGCAGTGGCAATTCCATACAGATGCAGAAAGTGAAGGGTAAAACAAGTCAGTAAATAAGATCCCTGCATCAAACTTATGGTGTATCTGGGTGTGCCAGGGCTGAGCACAGGGTACATCTCTATTTGTTGCTACCTCTCGGCAAAGAGTACTTCTCTGCAAATATTAAACAGGACCCCAGTAATGGACCCACGACAGAAATTTTAAAGAGCATGTTTTATCTGAGAGGTGAAAGAAATTTACTTATGGATTGAACCTAGACTGGAGTTTTCCCATTCTAGGTTCAAGAAATCCAGCTGGGATGCTTGAAGGCAGCTGTCATGGACGGCAGGAAGAGTGAACTTCCTTTCCCCAGACTCGGGGCTCACATGGTCCTTAGCCCAAGGGTATAATGAAAGCTGGAGGAACCGCACTGACAAACGTGATGATGTGGAAGGTTTCCCTGACTAAGAAACATTTGACTGTGAATGAGCTCCATGGGGAGCCCAGAGTCAGGCTCCACAGAAAATGAGGGGAAAGGCAAGCATATATGGAAAGGAGATGTAAAGAAATAACCCAAGATAGTATCAAAAAGAGGGAGGAAAAAAAACAAGTATTATGTTAAGGGGAAGAAAAATGAATAAAGACCTGGAAAGGAAAGAATGTAGAATTAATGGTTACTCTCAGGTGCTGTCATTTTATTTCATTTTCAGTCATTTTCAGTCAATTTACTTAATGCTGAATCGGCTGTCTACTGAAAATATATAGCTTTTGGGGACTTTCTTTTAATATTAACCTATGTTTGAAATTGAAATTAAGAGACTGACATGTTTTGTTGGCTCTGTTATTTGGATGCTTATATTTGACACATTCCTTCAGGCATTGTTTTGTCATTAGGGTAAAGTTTTCATGGGGTTTGTATGTGTATGTGTGTGTGAGACAGGCAGGAGGAAGAGGAGAAAGTGCAGCTTTTCCCAAATGGGGGTCATGACCCACAAGCTTAGTAGGTCAGAGTTGAGGATTTAAAAAAAAAAAAAAAAAAATTCCTTTCTTCTGTGCAATGAAGACTGAATGAGAGTGCAACAGGCACACAATCTGTTTGCTGCCCTCAATTTTCCTAGCTACAGGAAGTGTTTTTGTTTGTTTTGTTTTGTTTTTCTTTGGTTTTGTATTTTGTTTTTGTTGTTGTTGTTGTTTAATATTTGAGGTTTTTTATTTGTTTGTTTCTGGTTTTTTACCATCGATGCTGAAATGAAAAATGCAAATGCTGGTAGCTCGTTACAGTTCAGGAAATGAGATAAGGATATTTTTCCCAATGCCAAGAGCTTTTATAGGGCAAACAGGTTCCTCCTTGATACATGCTTCTAGGCTGTTGCTGTGTTGCTCAGTAGGTCAGTGCTGGCAACTTCATCATGTCTTTGTTGTGCAGCACAGATGCCTTGATTGTTAACTGCACTGTGCTGGCACGGGAAGGACAACTGTGCAAGGGCTTCTGTTTTAAAACCAGATAAAGTCCCCATGGCTTGAGCAGAGGAAGAATGTCTTAGAGCTCTGGTGGTGACAAGGGCAGTAGAGGCTTCATGAAACCAGGGAGAAACACACAAACATGTGCAAGCCCATCTGGCAGCCAGAGGGCATTTGCCATACATGCCCCAGCCACTACCTTCCCCATGCTACTTGCTCCAAAAATTCTGGTAGTTTTAACAAATGCAGATGTCATAATTTTTGAAGTGAGGATTGAATCAAAGATCTGGGGGCTGGACATTAAAAATATTGTTGTTTGGATTGCTTGGATAATAGCTCAGTTGCTTATTTCTGGCACACTACTAAGCTTGCTGGAGAAAGCTAGCACAATCTCTGAGCCTGGGAGAAGTGATGTGGTGGCTGTTTGTTTGTTCAGAAGTATGTATGCAGCTTCCAAGAAAGCCAGCAGTGCTGCACATGTGTGTCTGCGGGGAAGAATTCCCCTCTCCCATGTAAAACACATCCTTCTTATTATACATTCACTGGAGAGGGAAACTGCTGTTCCCTATCCAACAAAACATTTTGTGCTAAGCCAATGTGAAATGGTCTGATGAATGGCAAGTGATTTCAAACTTTTTTAGTATCAGTTGAAAACTAATGGCTATTCCAACCAGGCAGCAGTCTACATCAGATGATGATGATGAGGGACGTAGGTATATGACCCTTCTGATTAATATAAAAGGGCTGGGCACTATGATGGACGTGATGTGCGAGCCCACAGAGAGACTGCAGCTTGTGGGTCACACCTCACACCAACCTCAGCAGCCAGGCATTGGGTCCCACAACGAAGCCAAGTCTGCCGGTCTGAAGAGCCCTTTTCTGGGCTGACCAGTGGATAATGTGGAAAAAGGGTGCAGTGGGAACATTTTGGTGCTTCACATACATATTGAGGAAATTCACAGTATCACAGTATGTTTGGGATTGGAAGGGACCTCAAAAGATCATCTAGTCCAATCCCTCTGCTGGAGCAGGAACAGCTAGATGACGTTGCACAGGAACATGTCCAGGCGGGTTTTGAATGTCTCCAGAGAAGGAGACTCCACAGCCTCCCTGGGCAGCCTGTTCCAGTGCTCTGTCACCCTCACTGAGAAGAAGTTTTTTCTCAAATTTAAGTGGAACCTCTTGTGTTCCAGCTTGATCCCATTACCCCTTGTCCTATCATTGTTTGCCACCGAGAAGAGCCTGGCTCCATCCTCATGGCACTCACCCTTTATATATTTATAAACATTAATAAGGTCACCCCTCAGTCTCCTCTTCTCCAAACTAAAGAGACCCAGCTCCCTCAGCCTTTCTTCGTAAGGGAGGTGCTCCACTCCCTTAATCATCTTCGTTGCCCTACGCTGGACACTCTCCAGCAGTTCCCTGTCCTTCTTGAACTTGTGCAAATAGATACCTCCATTAGACAGACTTGACAGTGGCTGAGTCCTGCATTGTTGCAGGGAGCTGCAAAAGTTTTGTCTAATTTATTTCCACACACACACACTTTGGATTTATTTAAGTGATGCAAACCTCAATGACACCTTGAGTGAGCTTTAAGCAATTGCGCCTTACTTTGCATTGCAACGGCCTGGAAGCACCACATTGCTGTGACTTAGCAGAAGACAGCAGACCTTTGCCCTGGAGAGGCAGTAACCTCTACCTGTAGTGTGGTACATTTTTAATCTGCTCTCGACAGTTCTTATACAATCGGTGAAATATATTCTTTCAGTTTGAGTAGATGCTTTAAATGGATTTTCTTGTTCAAGCTAATTTATGCTAATCTGAAGTAGCTATATTTCAACCCAAAAGAGCAGCTAACAACTTTTCCATACATTTAATAAAAGTTCTTTAGAAATTAGGCTCTAAGTTAAATTAAAAAGCCCTGGCAGCAAATATGCACAAACCTGTCAATAAAGTTGTGCAAACAGTACTTTGTTGCCTTTCATAATGTAATAAAAACATACTCAGGTTTAAAGAAGTACAACAAAATTGAAGACTGCGGGATATAGTGGGTTGAAAAACAACCCGTGATGCCTCTGAGAGGAAATACTTTTATTTCTTTAAATAAAAAAGAGAATGAAAAATGCCGTACAGCCTTGAAATTATGAATAGAAATTGCAGAAAATTATGATGTGAGTATATGCATTTGTTGGTGTTGACTCAGAGAGGTCTTTTGGCTCTTCAGTGTCTCACAGCTGGAAAACGTTTAGAGATAGGGAGCCTTGTTAGCCTGTTATTAGTCTCTCCTATCATGTCTCATGGGTAACATCAAAAATACAATATGGCTTTATTCCCCTTTGTCACTCCATTAGATTTCCATTTCAACTTCCATCCTACCATGAGCTCTTAAACAGAGCCTTGATTTGCATATTCTCCTGTACTACAGCAAAAGCTGTAAGAAACATAACAAAAATACTAACATAGATTTGAATTATGACCATTTTTAGATGATTCAATTAGCTGCTAATAGGTGTTCACAGTGGTATGTTGTAATGGGAAGTCAGGTTGTAGTTAATGGTTACCATAAGTTAGAATGGTGTTAAAAACAGCCGTCCTGTTTGGCTCAGCCATACAATCAGAGCTCTGTCTTTAGATGTTAGCATGGTATTCTGAATAGGCAGGAACCTGGGCTTTTGCTGGTAATTTTATTGCTTTCCCTCAAGTGCTCAGTCGATATGAATAGGCTCTGCAGAACCGTGCAAAGAAGAGCCCTATTAACCTCCGACGATCCTCTGGAGGAATTTTGCATCCCTGTAGGGTGCTTGTTACTGCAATTATGTTTTCCATTATGGATTTTCTTTGGAATGTGCAACCCACATGCAAAAATCAGATAGCCATAATTATGACTTAGTTCATCACGGACATGAAGAATGAACCTGTTGATGGTTTAGAATTTTAAAACACAGGTAGCCACAGTAGCAAGTTAAGAGAAATGGAAAAGAGACTTGTCATCTGATCTTTCCATCTGTGCTACATTTCACTCTTCTACTGTGTTACAGAATGTTCTGTCTTAGTCAGGATATTAAGTGACATACGATTATGAAAGGATATTAAATGAAAAACATACAGTGTGCAGACAAGCCAAATATACAGTGGTATTAACCATTGCAGGCACATTCACATATCAGCACGTATAAATATAGCGGGGGCGTGTCTTGCAATATGTCTGGTATGTGAATCTGCTGATCCTACTAATTAATATTTATTTTTTGTATTACAACAGCATCTAGAGATGTTAATTAAGGCTCCACTGAACTTATTGCTGTACACATGTAGCAAAAGGCAGGCATTACCCCATAGAGCTTCCAGTCTATCTAGATGGCATAAATGAATCAAGGATGAAGACAGAAGCAAATGTTAAAACTCTGCCAAGGATTTGCTGAGCTCAAAGTGGGATTCTCAGCTCTGAGTGAGGAGGCTTTGATTCATAGGTGATGTACATAAAGAACAAGGCATTTAAGACAAGGAATGGCAGCAGCAAACATATTAAGCACCGTGCCACATAGCTGGTAAAAAGCAGGGAAGGTTTATTTGTCAGAGTCTCCCCTTTTTCCAGGCAGGATTCAAAGCCCAGAGGCCTTTACTGTAGCCAAATGCCACATGCCCTACCACTGCTTGGGGACCTCTGAAGTTGCATCTCTCAAACGAGCACCCAGTGGTGAGAGAGCATCCTCAGGACCTGACAAGAGGTCACATTGTCTCCCAGCCCAGCTAGTACATTTCACCTGGGACTGCATCATGGGAAAGTCTTGGAGAGTGGACAGAGAGAAGACTGGAAGCTCCAGCTTCCCAACCCAAGATAACTGCACTCATCCTCCCTCACTCCAGACATTCTTCCTCCCACAATTCCATTACTGGAGCAGAGTCCTTGGGGCAGCCTAATGAAAATCAGTGGAGGGCCTTACAAACTGGAAAACATGAATATTGAAATAAAAAGTTAGTGAGTGAATCTGCCAGAGGCAGGAGGGGGAAGACTGAGCAATGTGCCTGAAAGGCAATTTAACAGGGAGGGGCTAGGCCTAATTAATCCCTGGGATGAGGAGGTTGGTCAAGCAACAAGTGTACTACTGAGCATGCCTCAGGCTGAGCCCCTCTTTCAACACCTTCTTTATTAACACTCTGAGAGCAGTGGTACTGTGTATGGAGAAAGACAGAGTTTGGGGTGTGGTGGTGTTTCTCTTCCCCTCTTCCTTCCTTAAGCAAAGACAGCCCATGCAGGCAGACCAGGGTAGCTCTTCTGCTTAAGAGGCAACCACAGGTCGGGGTTTTACTTGCACAATCAGTAGGTTATGAAGTTGCTTGTAAAGACTGACTGAGTTATATGAGAGTGCTGTTGTAATGCAGGGGGATAAAAGAGGACAAACTCTTAAGCTCTGGACCAGAGTCATGATGTTCAAAGCAGAAGGATGGATTATAGTTAGTTGCAAGTCAATGATGCTCTGCCAAGGAAAAAGCTGAGATAGGATTGTTTCCTTCCACTGGAAAACACAGGTTTGACATGCATCCTTTCAGAAAGGTGCTGGTCCTTCTGTAATGTGTTATTACAAGGATACTGCAGCTGCAAATTTAGATGCTATTTCTAGGACCTGTCAGTTCTGCTGGCTCTGCTAGGCGGGGTCAGTGTTGTGGGCATGAACAAGCTATGTGTAGGCAGACTTGATTGCTTTTTGATTAAAAAGGAAAGCTGTTCTGGAATATGTTGTCTCTCCTCAGGCCATTAGAGTGGCAGATAGAAAGAAATGAGCTAAAACTCTGAAACAACAGCAAAGCTCCAGTGAGCTGGCAGCTATGAGCTTGAATTAGCAGAGAGTCATTGTGAAGGCTCTTGCTGACATAGAGAAACAATAGGAGCAGCTGACAGATCATCCTGCTGTGAGACTGCTTCTCTCCAAGTTCTTATGTGGGAATTCAAGGGCTTGTTGCTTCATCTTAATGTCCCTTAACATGGGTTTGGTCTTAAAGATTTGGAAATGCTGTTGTAGCTTCTAGGGCTCGTCAAAAATGCATGGCAGCCTGGAAGGACCTTGTGAATGCATTTGGAAATTTTTGGAACAAAATCTAAGGAGGTAGTTTAGCTCTGTGAATGTTGAGAGAACCACTTACAGCTCAGCAAACTCCACAGCTGGTTTCAAGGGAGCTATTAAAAATTTGAGAAGGTTTAGAGGAAAGTTACATAGGCAACTGAAAGAGCGAAAGGAAACCAAAAACCCTCATGACAGCAAAAGATGTGAGGAGTGTTCTACTTATTTAATTTTCAAACAAGTCACTTATCACGGGCTAAAGATAACTCAGTAGGATCAGCAATGCAATGACGGGTTCTGCAGTTCAGTAGACATGGGTGTAACAAAAATATGTGTTGGCCAGGAGTAGAAGCTAAGAAGCTTCAGCCTGAAAACCGGGTGCACATTTTTAACAGTGAGGGTAATTAAGCATTGGAATAACTTGCTAAGGATTGTGGTAGATTTTCCATGATTGCATGTTTATTGTGGTTGTTGTACAACCACAGCTATTGAACTTCAGGTATGAATTACTTAGCATAATCTTATAGACCAGGTTGATCTAGATGTCAGACAAAATGATCTTAATAAGTCACTCTGGCCCTAGGATCCAAGCATTTGTGTAGTATGGGGAAGTTTATTTCTGCATCCTAGCACAACAGCCACAGTCACTGACATGGCTGCTGATGGTATTATGGAAAGGAAAGGCTTGCAATGGTTTGAGTCTCCAAGCACACCAGCTCAAATCCAAACAGGCTAACCAGGTCTGAGAGGGACTGTACTGATTGTGATGTTGAAATGTAGGCAGGCTGCATTTAGTCAACATATTCCTGAATGGGTGTGCTACCTGCAAAGTGGAGCTGGGCAACCCAGATCTCAGAAGAGACTCTTTGGAGAACAGGTTGAATCTGGAAGATGATAGTTTAAAAAAGGAGTGAGGTCTTCACAAGTGAAGTTGGCTTCACTGTTTGTGCTCTGTTTCACACAGCTAGTGCTGCTGAAATGAAGCTACTCAGCTGCTGACAGGCAGGGTAAGACACTGAAGACTGATCATAAAACAATTTCATAGTCTGATCCCACCCATTTGGACTTCATTGCAGAGCAAGAAACACCCCTGAAAAGTCCTAAGCAGCACATTTCTACGTAGCTTGTCTTTCTGAACCAGAATCTCATTTACTGATTTTTAAAGAGAGCTCTTTGAGCTTCTGAAAGCCTTTGAGAGCATCAGAGGGTGACTTGGGACTGTGGCCCTCCTGTTACCATCTTGTTTTATATGTGCACACATTTGAAAGGAAAAATGGTACAAAGTCTTTGAAAGCGAAGCTGCGGGAAAATGATATCTTATGGCTTAAATCTGCCTTTGGAGACAGAAAATTCCAGTCCTCTATAGCACTGTGGCACTGTGCACACAGCATCTGATACTTCCCTTCAGTGGGCCACAGTGAGAAGAGGGAGAAGGTTGTGCCCAAGTGGACATTGCCTGTAAGATTATATTCATACCAGCCCACCTGCAGCAATGACAGCAGATGCATGCTCCTATGAAGTCTTGAGCTGTCTGGTTCCCCTGCATTTTAACACAAGTTGTTCTTCTTGGTGGCAGCCTCGACATGCTGTAGGGCTGCAGTAACAAAGTGGAGGTCAGTGAACTAAAGCAAACAAGCCCACACACGTCTGTACTCGGCAAACTGCCTGCCAGGGCTTGAGGTAGAGACCAGCAGCTGGTTGGTGTGCTGATAGTTCCCTGCTTTA
The DNA here is from genome assembly GCF_963082525.1 of Nesoenas mayeri. Lineage (NCBI taxonomy): Eukaryota > Metazoa > Chordata > Aves > Columbiformes > Columbidae > Nesoenas > Nesoenas mayeri. The sequence goes on from NC_137543.1 coordinate 89,093,718, forward strand.
TTCTGCTGTGTTACATAGAGCCAGAGTGGAAGTGTCAAGAGAGTGAGTGGTTTGTCTATACAACAGTAGTGTCTACAGGTGAATTCTGAAGAATTTCTCTGTCTTGGGGTTTGTGTCAAGAAATGGGACAGCTGGAAAAGGAATTGGAGCAAAAATGTACTAATCAAAATAGTTGTGCTCCTGAGGATGTTAAATCTTCTTATAATCATTTATGAAATCAAAGACTGACTTCCTCTACAAGTGGAAAGTTGCTTCCACCAGATGGGGGTGGGAAATAGGGGACCGAAGCTGTTTGAAAAAAAGATCATCATTGAATGTCATTCTCCAGGAGAGAGATCTGCTGAAATGAAAGAGATTTATATGTGAGACTTAAAGTGTCCATGGTGTGGGAAGACTACACTAGAAGGAAAGTTTGTTTGATAATTGCACTGGGAATATAGGAAGGAAAGCCTCATTCCTGTGCTATAAGGGAGGCATGGGTTGACAAGGAAAAGTGGAGGAATGCACATCCAATTATTTATTAAGGAGTTCCATCTAGGTGTGTATGGCTGCACACAGTACAGCACAAGAGAAACATGTGGAGATGTAGAGCACAAATTCCTCATGTCTACAGGGAGGTAAAGAGGAAAGACGGATCATGTGCGATTAGACACCGAATGCTGGCTCTCAGGAAACGAAGGGTCAGTTCCTACCTCAGCTGCAGACTTCCTAGGGCTAGACATTTAATATCTTTGGTCCTGGTTTCCCATCTGTAAAATGAGAATAACATTTCTTTTGGCATTATTTGTTTATGTTGTAAGGTTGAGAAGACAGGTCTGTCTTCCACTGTGTGCATATGCAGTGACTGGCACAATGTGGGCTCCAACTCTCCTAGCTGCTAGGTGTTACGCTGACACCAGTGTGAAAAAGGGGAGGGAGTGACTGGGAAGGAAGCTAGGTTATCAAGAAAGTCTTTGCTATCAGCGTGGCAGAAACCTGTGTTCCTGACTAGGAGGAGTATGGAAGAAGATGAAAGTTGAAGACAGGGAGAAGATAAAAGGATGGGATGGGGAAGTGGCTGAAGTTGAAGGCTGGATCTTCTGAGCTCATTGGAGGGTTGTTTTGAGGGAGATTATGAGAATCTGAAGTCAGCACTTCCAGATAAACTTTGGTAATAGCTGTGTTGGCAGAATTCTCATGCAGCCCGAGTCACTTAATATTAGCAATAACAGAGCTGGAATCACAAATAATGGGAAGCAAGGAGAGTGCAGGCAGTGCTCTCTACTAGGAAGTGGTTTGGGCCTAGGTTCAGTGTGGCTGTCCTGCCATGACTCTTCATCTTGCCATGACCCTTATTGTCACAGAAGAAGTATTTCAAGGCACGAGGAAGCTTCGGAAGAGCAAAAGGCAGAAGGTGCCTGGGACGAGAGACTCTTCCTATCCATAAGCAGACCAGAGAGGACTTGTCTTGGTCAGGTGCCTCATACTGTTCCCAGATTAGGTTTGATCTATGTCACTGCGGAGTTGGCAGCTTTGATGGGGAGTTACGTGATACTCTTGTGTGGAAAGATTGGCAAGAGAGGGATGGAAAGGAAGAAAGTTAACAATAGAGTTGCTCTCGGCATGTCTGGACCGTTGTTCTCAACAGCGTGGGCTTCTCACAATGCTTGTGGAGGGACCAGGATGTCTGAGAATCTCACATCAGAGGCATAGTCCTGAAAAGTGAACAATCTGCTTCAGTCTATATTCTAAACTGTAAGCCTGAAAATGGCCTGCTTCATGGAGCTCTGTTGATGCCAAGGGTTTTATCTGACACCAGAGACAGACCCCTCTCTGTTAAAGGATTGTTTGTGATTGTTGTTTCTAATTTGTCTAAAAACATGCCTATCAACATCTCATACAGATCTCAGTTTGGAAGTGACATGCACCTTCCACTTGGAGGGAAAAAAAAAAAGAGAGTGAGAAAAAATTTATTGCTTGGATATTCCAGGAGTTAGTTTTCCCCCTTCTTTTTCCCCTCTCTCTCTCTCTCTCTCTCTGAAAGACCTGCCTAGTTATGAGTTTGAGAGTCTCAAGACTTGTCTACACAAGGAAATTTATCGGCCTAATTATGCCAGTATAATTAGGCTGATAAATTTGCCTGTGTATACAAGCCTTAATTTTAAAAGCTCCATTGTCTCTGAGTGCAAGCCTAGTGAGCAGTTGTATTTTAGGCCCCTGAACTCTGTTTGCCAGCTGTGGGCTGACTGCCTAAGTCTTTGACCGAGTTTCCTCATTTCAAAGCAGTGGGGTTCTTTGGACAATAAAAGTCTGTATTAAATTAAACAGGAAGGTATCAAAGGAGTCATATTTTGCTGAAGCGACTTGCAGTTCCTTGTGAAATGTATTGACAAGGGTATATAGATCACCACTGCCTCCTGCTTGTTAGAATGTCAGACCTGCTCCCATCTGCATTTCCCTCTGGTCTCTGGTTTATGCATGCAACTGGGACCACGATTCCCCTTTAGGTAAAGGATGGAAAATGAGTGTATTTGGAGGTGAATACCCAGAGATCAGTTCTTCCTATGGCATAGGTGTACGGTAGAGAGGTGATTCTTAGAATCATGGAGATGCATGCAGCAGACGACTTCTGTTCTGTAAGGTATACTTTTCTTTCTGTGCAATCACAGAAAACTCTAGCACAGAGGTAGAAGAAAGCTTTCTGGGAAGTTTTGGAGAAGAAAAGCATGTCTATAATTGTGTAGTTGATTAGTTCTTTCTCACTGTGATTGTATACAAAAATGTCTTGGTCTGCATGTACAATTAGCTAGACGGCTGTGAAGCTGGGTGTATTTACAAAGTAACCACACAGCATGGTCTTGTGGCTCAGACACAATTGCTTCTCCACAGCTATTTTAAAAAAGTGAAAACTCGAAAGAGTTAGTCCTCATTAAAAAATGAGCTGACTGGAATAACAGCCATCACCTTCCCCAAAACAGGTATTGTCCACAATAAAGGGCTGAGCTGATTTTGATGTGCAGAGGAGTTTTGCTACTGAATCATTTGTGGAAATTTACGTTTCTCTGGCAGAGGAAAAGGAAAGAGCTCCTCAGGAGCATGGACAGAAGAAACAAGGTCTTAGAAAGTGAAAAGTGTTTAAAATAGTCCTGAGAAAAGTGGGGAGGAAGAGCCACTGAGCAAAGGTCTGACCTGAAACAGGCCTGAATTTGTGAGCAATGATCCACATACTTGTGTTTGATTTCTAGCGTGGGAGTTGCTTGGGTATATTAACATGAACATAGAATTACAAGATGTCACCAGGAGACTTGTGCATTGATGCCTTGGCCCATGTGATATTTGCTACGTATCCTGTTTTCAGAGAACTTTGTTTGTTGGATGTCTGCTCTGTTTTCTTCTTGCTGGAGATATCTCCTGAATTCCTGGGGATGGATCTGGATAAAGGAGAAAGCTTGGAGACCTGGTCAGGATGCAGAGAGAGCAGGATTTAGGGAGGAGCAATCTGAAATTGGAGTCCTACTGGGCTAAGTTGAGCAGCAGTGCAAGTCAGGCCACATGCAGGTGGGAAGAGGAAGGGGTGCACGTCTTAGTGTCACCCTGGGGCTCCTCCAAATCCTACCAACAGACATATATTCACTCCCTTTTTGCAGGAGTAGATATTTTCATGTTTTCTGGTGCTGAACAATGTAGTGTACCTCTGGAAATGGAAGGTGTGAGCCTGACCTTGCTGTTCATGCACCCATAGCAGGAAAAGCACAGTGCAGATGCCCCACCACTCATGCATGGACAGGTTTAATCTTTGAATCAAGTATCTTCATGAGCTGCAGACCCAGTAAAACCTGGTTTCCTGCAGATTGGTGTCTGCAGGGTGTACTCTGGTCTCATGAGAGCAGAGCCAAGGCTACTGCTTTTCCTACAGCTGTGTTGCCAGTTCCATCTATTTGGATATCTATTTTCATGGAGCTTGTGGGATCTTTGAGTCTCAAGCGGTGTTTGCCCCTCTGTCAAACTTGGTTGAAATTGGAAAACAGGTTGAAAAATTGCTAGGGAGACACAGCATTCATGCCTTAAACATATAGCCTCTGCGCATGATTCATCCAATTAATTTTTATAGATGGTGCTGAAAGATCTCATTGAGGTGCAGATCCAAATAGTTCACAAATGTCCCAGCGAGTGCAACAGGACAAGTGGAAGATGAGAAACAACACGTTGCTGTAGCAGACAGGCGTAGGAGGGGTACAAAGTAGCAGTGGGATGATAGGAATGGCTAACAACATGATTCTCTCAACAGGAAGTGCGACCTCTGTACCCAGGAATTTGAAAACTGTGGGATGCCTGCTTTTGGAAAAAAAAGTTTTGCTACTGACAGGAGAGGGTGCATGCTTTTTGGAGTCCCATTCATCTTCTGAGCACAAGAAACCATTTTGTAAGGAAAGAGATTACCTAATTACACTTCGGAGTTTTCCTTTGTCCTCTTATCTTGCATTTCCTAGCCATTGATGGATAGGTAAAATCTTCCAGTTGTGACGGTATGAAGTCCTACGTACATGGGTTGGTATGCAGAGCTGATACAACATGAGCTCTGTGTGCTTGGGCAACGTTAATGCGTGTTAATGACAGAAGGGTCCAACAGCAAGGTGCAGCACAGCCTTTTTCACATGTGAAGTTGCTGAATGGAAATTTTAAGATTTTTTCACCACCATTTAGAAGATTTTGCTTCTCATCTGTTGCATACTGATAGTTAAATAATGTCTGTTAATGATCTTTGGTTAAAAACTCTTTTCGTGGTCAATTGTTCCAGTCTTCTTTGTTGTCTCTATTTTTTTTTTTTTCCTGTAAAACTGTGTCTGTGACTGTAATCTGTGCAAAGTTGTATAAAATAAGAAACCTGCGAAGACTGAAGGTTATTTTGTTTGCCAACTTCTTATATAGCTAATATAAAACATTTAGCTTTTTAAAAAATATATCTATATTTCATTAATAGCAGATCTGTGGGGGATAAAAAGGAAAAACATGAAAACATGAGACAGAAGAATATTAAATATGCAGCTTTGCCATAAAACTTCAGTGAAATAGAAGCACCTGTCAAGGCATTTAGTTTATTTTTACTATTCATCATTCATATTCCTATACCAGCCAGGTGCCCCACACAAATCAGAGTTCTTTTGTGCTACAGATGATATAAACACGTAGTGAGAGGCAGCTCCCAGCCCAAACCTATTACAATATAAATATCCTGACAGTAATTCGACATCAGTTTTCTGTAAGCTTAAAAGCACCTCATCTTTTGCTCTTATGGTAGGTTCAGTGATGGTCCTTCCCCAGATAATTCTAAAAGTAGAATTATGGTATCGGTGTTCAGGTTTTTAATGGAGAAGTGTTTCAGAACCATAAGTTAAAAAGCATCCTGGAAGTATTTCTATCTTTTATTAAGTCAGTATGATGGAGAGGTTTTTCTTTCTTCTAGGTGGAAGAGCATCTAAGAGTGTTTGCTCTTTGAAAAGTATGGGCAAAAAAGTTGAGTTTTGACATTTGGGCTATGTGGGGTTCAAGGCTGTGTTTTCACTGTGTTTGGCTGAGAAATTAATTTTGTGAATCTTTTACGCATGGTAACATATAAACTAAGACCTCCTTTTTCGACAGTATTTTTGCAATGAATCAGTATGAAAACCCTAACACATCCTGGGGATTTTACTAAACTTTCTCAAACATTATGTCTCATGAAAAGTTTAATGGATTGTGTGATCACATATTTGATAGCATGCCCTGGGACTTTTTTTAAGCTCTCTATAGCAGTCTAATAATTTTAACCCCATTTCAATAATGTTATATATTTACTTTTCCAAGTGAATTTGCTGTTCCCTATAAAGTGTCTGTAACAATTCACATCTGTTAATTTGAATTAGTTTAAAGTTACAGTTTTACCCTGACTAGATTATTTTCTAATAATGTGATTATTCCTTGATAATTTATATTTTAAAAAAGGTTTGAAACAGTTAGAACACTGCTCCTAGTGATTTTCTGGAAAAAAAAAAAAAGTAGGTATAATGAAAAATGGTACATGTACTTTATTGCCTTACACTGTACAACCTTGCTATATTTTTGGTGTTTTTCCACTAGTTTGTAGCTAACACTATTGCTCACTAAACATTTTCACCCTGCTTTCTCCTTGTGGATGTGAATTTTTTCTTTTCTTTCTTTTTTTCTTTTTTTTCTTTTTTTTTTTTTTTTTAACATCTGTAGCATTTCCCCTTCATCTGCACAGCTTTTCACTGCAGCCAATGTGTCACATAACTTCTCTTATGAGTCTCCCAAAGTCCTGGGGGTCAGGCTGAAAAGTGAAAAATGCAGAGATCTAGGAATGGCTCGGCCAGCTGAAAGTTACGGGAAGGGAAAGGCTCCAGTTTCAGTGAAGGAAAAAAAAAAATAAAAAGAAGAAGAAGAATGGCTCCTTTCAATGCAGACGGAGGCAATCTGGCTGAGAGTCAGTGAGGTTTAAAAATCTGAGGTCCAATAACTGAAAATCTGTATAAATTCAAAGCAATATTTTAAATACCGCACAAGTGCAGATAAAAAAAAATAGTGTATGATGGTTTTTCCATCCTCCTGGTGTATATAGCCAACCACGTTTCAAAACCAGGCTGTATTTCTTTCCCCCAAATCCTGAGCACATGTGGCTAAGTCCAGTCTGTCTTGTCAAAGGATGTGGGTGAAGAGCTCCTGTTGAAGTAACTCTCTGTGTGATTCTTTGGTAATTTTTCAGTAGGATGGGGATGATGGCCAGTTGTTCCCAAGCAAAAACTCCTAAAGTGTTATTCTTCTTGTTTTGTTAAAATATAAACATTGTTGTTATTATGAAACAGTGCTGAGGTAGGGATCCTGCAGGGATGCAGCCATTAACATCTCCAGCAGAGATGCTTCTGCTGACAAGGCTTTAGCTTGTGATTTCATGACAAATAAAACAACATAAAAACCCAGGGCTACAGAGTCTGGAGCACCTGGTTGTGGGTTTGCACCAAGCAGCTGTCTTTCCTCCTTCTTTCTCTCCATCCCTCTCCTGCTCTTTGAGTCTCTTTCTCTGCCTTGCTTGCCTTTCTCTCTTTCTCATTCTCTTTTTCACTGTTCCAGGTTCTTCCCATAGTCCCAAACAGGCTCTGAAGCCTTGTACGAAAATGTAGGGAGAGGGCAAAAGATCAGTGAATAAAGCACTGAGTACTTACCTCTTAGAGCCTGTTATACTGTCAGCTCAAACTTAAAGTGCAATAAATCTGGTGGTCTCATGTTGGTCCCCGGTGTGCTGCAGTCCACCTCATAAAACTACTACATAATTAAGTACAGTGCAGTACAATTGGCAGTCTCTGCTCAGCCCAGGCCCAGCAGTGAGCTTATAAACCCACTCCTGGTCCCTGAAGGTGGAGGCTGGAGGTGACGGGGAGGAGGGGGGACGGCTTCAGCTGCCAGCGCAGCCCTCCTGCTTTCCTGTGAGGATGGAGAAGCCTGGCATTCCTGGTGCTGATATCCCACCCGGAGCGCAATTATGTAAAGAAAGAAAAGATGAGACTTGGCAGTGCAGGTGATGCCTGTGGAAGGACGGTAGCATCCTGACAAAGGTGGCTCAGCTGGAGATGTGTGGTGACAAACAGGGGTTGCTTCACACTGGCTGGGCTGAACCTGGAGTGGTGAGCAGCCACCTTGAACAGGTGACAGCAGCTCAGGAGGTCCCTGTGGAGAGCCAAAGGGTGCCAGCACAGGACTTTCTGGGGTGGATGGTCCTGCTGCTTGTGTGCAGATATGGTGGGACGTCCAGTGCCATTGATGCCCCAAAGCAGGGGGGGAGCCCTGGGTCCTGAGGGTGTCAGGGCAGCACCTGCTGCGGATGCTGATGTACATTCCAGGAGCAGAGAGGGGAAAATAGGGTGACCAGCTAACAGCTCTATCTTGCATCTTCTTCTTTTTTTTTTTTTTTTCCTTGGTTGCCTTTCCTGACATCAACTTCTGAATACTATGAACTTCAGCTTCTGTGAAATGAGCAGTTTTCCTGCTTTGGAGGGATGCTGTCTGAAGTTCCCCTCATGCTCTGTGTCTGGAGTATCATATGCTGCTCTACAGAGCTGTGAAGAGTCACAAAATCTCTCTGTTAAGAACTTTGCACCCAGCTTTTCTCTTTAACAAAAGGACCCTTGTGATTGTGCAGGACAGAGGCATGTTTTGCTTTCTGGGAGTGAGTTAAATCTCCTTTTTTTTTTTCTTTTTAAGGGGAAAAAAAAAAAAAAAAAAAAAATGTTTAATTCCTGTTTAGGGCTGGCTCCAGCAGCAGCAGGACTGGCCCTATCCTGCTGGTGCCCTCTAGTGCTTTGCTCCTTGGCTGCAGCCGCCGGGCTCGGTGCTGCGGGGTTTCACCCAAGTATTGCCTGTAAGGGAGAAAATTATTTTTGAGCTGTATCTGCAGGCTTTGGGGAAGCAGAGGTAATGAAGTGTGACGAGTCCATGAATACCAACAATCCTCAGTTTTCATTTGTATTTGTGGTGCTTCTGTTTTTTCTCTCTGTCGTTTTGCAGCCTGAGGTGTCCAGATGTGTAGTTTGCCCATGTCTGTGTTCATGCAATGATTTGGCTGTTTTGGGTCAGAATGGGTTTTATTTTGCACACTTGCACTGATCCTGCACACTAGCTGATCCTACTCTACCCCCTGCCCTAGGCAAATTTTATTTTCCAGGCTATAACGGCTATTCAGTATCTCCAAGGATGGAGATTCCACAGCCTTGTTGTTTTGGTGCTCAGTCACCCTCACAGTAAGAAAGTGTTTTGTGATGTTCAGAGGGAACCTTTTGTGTTTCAGTTTGTGCCCATTGCCTCTGGCTCTGTCCCTGAACACCACTGAGAAGAGCCTGGTTCCATCCTCTTTGCACCCTTCCTTCAGGTATTTATATACATTGATGAGGTTCCCCCAAGCCTGCTTTTCTCCAGGCTGAACATAATTAACCCTGTTTTGTTAATGAAAGAAAAGTATGGAAAGAATCACTGACAGAAGTCAGGTACCTAAAACACTTTAGAGGGGCTTGACCTATAAATTCTCAGTCCTGTGATATGAAACAAATGGCCCCAAACAACATCTAACTTTAAAAGCCCATCATACTGCTGGATTGACCTGATCCACCCATTCCATCCACCCATTCCATCCACCCATTCCAGATCTACATGCAACCTTCATTGGTTATCTTCATTTTGCTATAGATGGGACTGACTAAATGCTGAGATGTTCTTGAGCTGCACTGAGAGCTGCACATGAGCTGCTCCAAAACGTATACATTGAGGGCATGACATTTGCCTTCCAATTCTTTCAAGAAGTTTTTGTCCTCCGTTTTTAAAGAAGAAAACCAAAGTTGTTGAGATGTGGTTTTCCAGAAAGCAAACTTTTTAGTTAAAGTCAATTTTGGTACCTAGAGAAAAATATTTCTAATGGTCAATTAGTGGATTTTAGCTGTAAAGCTCACTAAAGTCCTCTTTGGTCAGTTTGTCTCACAGAAGACAAATTGTCATGGTTGTGCTTTGGCCAGATTCTGCCAACGGTCTTTTTATTTGTAAAACTCATATCTGTTTTCATTGTTGCAGTGAGTTTTAACTGGACTGTCCTTGTCTTGTAAGCCTTTTTTTTGTGAGCTGAAGCACAACTTCAAGCTCTGGTCTGAGTAAATGATGGGAGCAGCAAGGGCTGTATAGTGTGTACATGGATATTGTACACAGTGACTCCAACTTACACCAGCAGCCCCTGCTTCTTTACAGAACTTTTTGTCAGCACCCTGACCCTCTTCCACCTGCCAGAGGTCCTGCATTTTGACACAGACATGGTGGGCAGCAGCATCATAGCTGCTCCTTGCCATGGGGCTGTTCTGGTGCTGATGTCAACCTGATGGTCTCAGCATGAAACATCTTCTTGTTTGGATGAGCCCTGAAGCTGCACCTGGGTGGAGTGACTTGTGGGAGGTACCTGAATTGGCTTTGAGTAGGTTTAGACAGTTGAGTGCACAGAGATTCAAGAGCCAGAATTAAGAGGGCGAGTCCCATTAGCACTGTGTTTTGCTGGAGCTTATTGCCCTTCTGAAGGTGCTCTGGATGAGCAGTTTGTGTGGCACCTCACGGGGATGAAATGTCGGGTTTAGCTGTGAGTGCATGTCTGGTGAGGGAGCTGGCCATGCTGTAGACATGTGTGACAGGTGTGAACTCCTCACCATGCCTTGTAGAGCTCCCAGGTCAGGAGAGGACAGCCAAGAGACAGATATAAAATGACTGGCAGTGGGGCTAATTTTGTCTAGGAGGAGATGCCAGAATGGAGACACTTATAGCCAGAATCCTGGATTTGTTTTACTGAAAGCAAGTGCTAGTGAATAAATTTGAGCTTTTCCAGATTTCCCTGGGACAGCGTTAAACCTGATTATAGCAAATAAGATCAAGTCACAGCATCAGTGCAAAGTGTTTCCTTATCACACTACAATGACCTACCTTATGCTGCTCTTGGGTGAGATAATCAAACTTGGGCTGCTGAAGCGAATCTACTTGATCACAGAATCACAGAATGGTTAGGGTCTGAAGGGACCTCTGGAGATCATCTACTCCAAACCACCTGCTAAAGCAGGTTCAACTAGAGCAGATCACACAGGAATGTGTCCAGGCGAGTCTTGAATGTCTCCAGAGAAGGAGACTCAACAACCATTCTGGGCAGCCTGTTCCAGTGTTCTGGCACCTTCAAAGTAAAGAAGTTTCTCCTAATATTCAGATGGAACCTCCTGTGCTTCAGCCTGTTCCTGTTGCCCCTCATCCTGTCGTTGGTCACCACTGAAAGGAGTCTGGTCCCATTCTTTCGACATCCACCCTTGAAATGTTTATAAACATCTATAAGATCCCCTCTCAGCCTTCTCTTCTCCAGGCTGAACAGATCCATCTCTCTCAGTCTCTTTTCATAAGAAATGTGCTCTAGGCCCCTAATCATCTTCGTAGCCTGCCACTGGACTCCCTCCAGTAAATCCTTATGCTTCTTAAACTGGGGAGCCCAGAACTGATGTCAAACCACAGCATTATTGCAGTCTGGGGCTGGATCTAAGGCCTCTTTTAGTGGCTCAGGACCCTTTGGTAGCATAGAGCAACTTTAGTTCGTATCAGAGAAGCCAAAAGACTCTTTGTTCTGTAGAGGTGCCTGCTTCGGGGGTTTCTTGCTGCCCCTTTCTGCTGTGTTGCAGAGGACCTTGCTATGGGAAAGGACTTATAGTAAAGGGTGCCCCAGAAAGCCAGAGGCCATGTACCCCTTGACCCCAAGAAACCCTCTCTGGTCTGAGCAATAGGCAGCTCTGGTTTATGTTAGAAGACTTCCCTGGCAGCCAGAATAAAGTTGTATGTGTGTACTTCTGTCCTGTGAGGATGCAAAGAGGCTGGACTGAGCAATCCAACCTTTGGTGTCCATCAGGATTTTGAGTTCATCTACATTATAGATTAATGCAGAGATGTTAGGCTAAAGTGCAACGTCTGTTAACTCTACATGTGAGCACTTTAATTTTGGGAGAAGGTTCCTTGTTCTGGTGAGCATAATCCCCTCTCAGAGGGGATTCCTGAGTAATTCCTCCTGAACAGAACCCTGTAGAGAAATGCCCATGAGATATCAGTTCCTGCTCTCCTCTGTGAGACTGGGAATCAGTTATGGATATGTGGAGCTGACACTACTAGCCCATAATCACCAGGATTAATATCATGTTGGGCCAAAGTAAGAGAATAATCCCTTCAACAGGTCTAAAATGTTACTGTGAGGGTGTCTGAGTTTCCTTGTGCTCCAGAACTTTTAAAGTTTGACTGTACAAAAAACCTTAGTCATCTGTTCGCTTACGCTGTAGCCATTTAATTCCAACTTTTCCTGATAATTCTGGGCTTTTCCTGGAAAATACCTCTGAAATGGTAGTTCCCACTGAGACAAATAGGACCCATTCATTGGTGGGAGACATAGGCAAGACAGACAAGCAGTTATAAAAACAGGTTTAAAGACCTTCCATTTTTCCCTTCTTATTTGATAGATATCCATCTGGCTACCGAATGTATCATAACCTCTCTGGACTGTTGCTCTAAGAAGTCAGTCTAGCTGTCCTGGGGGTGGGGGCGAGGAGCCAGTGTTGGTAGGATGGGTACCTGCCTCCCACACATGGGTGGTGGAGACCAACACCTCTGCAGCCTTAAAATCCAGACTTGTTAACCCACAGCCAAGGATTAAAAACCCCAGCAGCCAGGCAGAGGTGAACTCACCATCTTAATGTTACCATGATGAGTACTGGAGTTTAATGCCTACCTCTGAATTTCCTACCTTGTTTTGGGGTTCTTTGCTTTTTTTGGTTTGGTTTGGTTTTTTGTGGGGCTGTCTTGTGACATTAACATTCTTGTAATATGACTTTTGTGTGTGAATAATGCCGCTCTGTCAGCTCGACACGGAAATGCCATAAATCTGGTGGTCTCGTGCCTGTCCCCCGTGTGCTGCAGTCCACCTCGTAAAACTACTACTTAATGAAGTACAGCACACTACAGTTGGCAGTCTCTGCTTCGTAGTGAAGGCTAAGCACATAAATGCAAGCCTGCCAGGCTTGTGCTGTGAGGTATGGCCAGGGACCTTCTGCTGCTGAAGTGAGGAGAATTTTTGAAGTAGAGGTGACTGAGAAATCTCTTTAAAACTGTAGAAGAACATTTTATAGATTGTTAAAAACCTGCCTCTCTAGTCACAGGCCAGCATTTCTGGGCCTGCTGGGGAGAGGACACCTCTCTTTAAATAAAAGTCTGTGTATACTCAGAAAAGTTTAAGAATTAATTACAATGGATTTGGGAAATGAAAATGAAAGAATGTTAATAAATTGTTAGTGTGCAATGAAAGCAATAGCTTAAGGTTACCCAGAGGCCTTGCTTCCATCTACCTCACTCACAATAAGCAAGAGATCATTAAAATTTATGTTTTAATTTACTGTAGAGCCAATATCTGAAGGAACTTTACAAGCATTAGTGTATTGTTTCTCCTACTGCTCTTAATTCTTTCTTTTTTTCTTTTTAAGTATGAGAGCTGAGTGTTGCAGAAGTTAAATGTTTGTAGGTTACATTGCAAATCATGGGTAGAGCTTCAGTTTCTTGACTCCTACTGATGCTCTGAACTAGTAAAATACCTTTATTGTTGACCTACAAGTTATAAATATTTTAATTAGAGCATTCCTCCTTGCCTCCCTTCAGCACATTTTGCCTTCCATCCCAGCAGCATGGCCATTGCTGTGATGCCAGTATTTTCTCTTACATCAACTTGTAATAAATCTCTCCCGTCTCTTTTCTACAAGGAGGAAGTTACACTTGTTTCCCTCATACTCTCACCACAAGACAGTCTATATCCATCCACACACCATTTAGGAAATGCAGGCAGCCTTCGTGCAAGCTCAGAGAAGCTTGGGTTGGAGCTGACAAAAGCTGGCTGGCTTGAAGCAGAGCTGGAGAGGGTACAAGTCTTTGCAAGGGGCCTTGACAACTGTTTTTGTGAACTGGAAAGCATAGCCATCCAGACTTATTCTGGATATTTAGAAACCCTGTGTTTGGAGGCCAAATTAGAGCTGTGGCTCTAAATGGCACAACCATTTGGGGGGTAAAAATATGGCTTTTATTAGAATAACAAAGTCTGAATAGCTGTGAAATTGACTTTTTCTTTGCTTTTTAGTGATATATAATGACTGAATAACAGCTGACATGTGATGCTTGCCATGAGCTTTTCTTCAGACCCTAATGTCCTGCATCCACTCAGTCATGAGCACTGTGGTACCAACATCTGTGCCGTGCCCATCTTTGTAGGCTGTAGTCATTTGTGAAAATCAAGAGCAAACAGCAAGGAAAGCCTAGTGTCATCAGGCTGGAGAAAACATTGGTTGAACCTCCAGGCCCTGGATCAGCGACAACAGAAGCAATGTAGGAATTGTGTCTTGCTGTCATCTAAGCTTTTTTTCCAGGCCCTTTTCCATTCACATGAAAGTCCTTGGGAGTCAATGGAGATTTTGCTGTAACAATAACGACACAGTAATTCCCAAAGTTGCTGGCATGAGAATTTTATTTAGTTACAGCTTTATTCTTTGTGGGGTCTCCAATGAAGGCAATTATTTTCTTCTGTCTGATGTTGGAGGTGGAGATCTAGGAACAGGTCATGGATTTCCTCTGCCTTCTGGTCTTGGTGGCTGAAAGAGAGATCAAGGCCATTGTTTTCCTTTCACTCTAGTTTCAGTTCAAATGCATCCAGAGTTCACTGAGTAAATAAAACGCTTTCATTTCAGTGCTTGTTCAAATGGCTGCTTTTCAGAACAAACCACACCAGTGGAAGCAAAAAAATACCTGGTATGGGTACAGTTATAGACACCTATAAAACTGAAGGGAAAAGAATAAATCTGTTAATTCACAGAATGTGGTTTTGCACATTATCTGAAAGCTATTGCAATTTCCTCGTTATATATACACACTAAATCTACAGTGGGAAGAGAAGCTCAAGGCCAGTGAGGTATTTACTATAAAGTTAGACTGCACAACATGTCAAAGCAGTTGCTAGAAGCAATTCATGTTCCCACTGTGTTGCACTGCAAGTGATGCAAAGGCAGTGAATCTCAAAAGAGAGAGGACTTTTCTTCAGATTTTGAAGGACTTGGGAGGAATGAGGACCAACTAGCATATCTGCCAGCAGTGAAATTGTAAAGTGATGCCAGAACGCAACCTTTCAGTAAACTAACACTTGCTAATATAGTCATATGTTACAGAGACTGAAAATCAGATTAAGGTAATTGAGAGTAGTCAGGCAGTGTAGTTGTGTGTGCAAAGGGTTTAGTAAAAAACAATAGGGAAAACATGGTTGTGAGGATTTGACTAGCCTTTCCATCAGAAAGAAAAAATGAAACTCTAGGTGATTTTCTCCTGTGTTCTCATGTGGGTGCAGGAAATGACCCAGCTGATGAGGCCAGATGATCAGGATAAAAGACAGAGTGCAGGTACCGTGAAACACTTTCCTGGGATGATGACTGCTGCAACACTCTGTTTTGCCACCAAATATGCATCCTTCTCAGCTAGACCCCAGGCACATCATGCTAGTAACCATTTTGCTGATGAGCTGCCAGCGCCCCGTGCAAGCCAAAATTTGTGGTGCAGACATGATTGCGATGGTTCCTGGTGCAAGGGCACCCTGTCAGCTGTGGGAGGGAGCTGGAGAGGGTCTGCCAGCCAGCGCTGGGATGTGGGATGGTCACACAGTGGAATGTCCATGCTACCTCCTGTGGGCACTGACTGAAGTTTGGCTGAAGTTTGGCTGGATTTTAGTGACCAGGTGCTGACACCCACTGGAAACTATGCTCCTCAAAGAGAACTGTTCCACTAAACGTTATCCTGGCTTAGGGTTCTGCTGCTCCAGAAACACTGTTTCTGCCACAAAAATGCCTAGCAGATGCTTCATAAGTAGCCCAGATGACAGAATCATCATCATCATTTTCTTTCCACACAGTATCAGGTTCTGTCATGGGAAGAACTCTGCCAGCATAGAGACAGGCAGCATCCTTGCCTCACAATTTGGTTACGAAAATGTAGTATCTAATCATCTGGGCTCAGTGTGGCCTGTCAGTCTTCACTCTGGCTGGGCTCCCGGTGGATTCCTGCCCTTTGTTTGCCGCTCCCACGCTCCTGTTGAGTGGGCGTGTAAATGACTCAGATAAAATTTGACTGAATGGTAGAAATCTGGTGAAGGAGTAATTCAAGACAGGGACTTTGGGGAGCCTCTTTTGTTATTGAACATCAGCAGATGTGGCAGACAGCTTCATGAGGATGCTCTTTCACCAACTTGCTAATACTCTGGCTAGAATTCAGTATTCACTGACCTCATAGTTTGTTACTTAAGATTAATCTTGACTTTGGAAAAAGCTGGTGAAAAAAAAAAAAAAAAGGTAGCTCTTCTTTCTACTGCTGTTCAGGAAAAAAATAATTTAACCACAAGAGCTAGATAATCCACCAGCAGAAGTCAAGGTGAGTCCATTGTCTTAATTTATTGTAGTGGTCTGAATACATCTGAGGTGTGGAAGATTTTTTTTTGTGTTAAATGGAAAATGTTGAAGTCAGTGGCAGCAGTCTTGTTAAAAACAATGAAAAAAAAGCACAACAAAAAAACCTAAAACACATGTTCCAATTTACAGGTCAGTTGATATCCTCCCCTGAGGATGCCTTAATTTCTACTTTGGGCATGTCAATAAATCAATGCCACAAGCCATCAGTGAGGCAGTATCCAGGCAAGCAGCTGCCATATGAACACCACACTCTCAATCCAAAAATGTGTAGCCAAAAATCTCTCAATACGTTTTCTTATTTCATTAGTTTCTGCTTTACAGAAAAATAGCTGTCATTTTTACAATGAATAATCATGTCTGCCTTAAGACAGACATGTCTACATGATGTTTGTTAAATAAAGAAGAGGAAATAAGTTCCTGTATGGAACCTGTAACACAATTCTGAATTATGGTATTTTCTTCTTGTTAATGTATGTTTCATTCTTTAAGTACAGATTTTGTGCTTGTTACATGTAGCTGCAGAGGCAATAGATAAAGCAGCATCATTAAACCAAAAAAAGGGGGACAATTTTATGCTTATACAGAACAGAAGAATGCTATCACTATGATTAATAGAAGGTTGTAACACAAATAAGACTCCCTGGAGAGCAGACTTACTGCCTCATGTTACGTGCATTTTTCACTGCTATGCAGAATGGCTATAAAATGCATTCTTATTGGATCCTTAAGGTTTGATTTTCCTCTAATTTGTGCTGAATTCACTTGAGCAAGTGAATACAAATCACTACCATGCCTGGACCCCCACCGTCCACTGAATCTACAGAAGTGCAAAGGACTGTATGATCTGCCAGGCCATGGGAGTCAAGCCTGGTTTGTGCTGGCAGGTGGGGACCTGTGAAAGGGAGATCCACCCGTGCACCCTGAAGTCTTCTTGCCTCGAGAAGGTGAAGACATCATGAAGACAGGCAGATGGGTGACAAAGAAACATCAGAATTTCTTCAGCCTTTGAAGACTAACGCAGTACCCTCTCTTATCTCTAAAAAGATCTGTAACCTTTGAAAACTGAAATGTCCAGATTCAAAAAGGTATTGTGGGGCACAGCCTGCATGGTATCTATTATGCTGGATGCTTCCTGCAGAGATTAAACTAAGCACGTAGTTCCCGGAGCAGAGGAGCTAACACAACCTGGTTTCCTGCTAACCTGTCTCACAAGATGTCTTCTCTTCTGGATTCTCTGTCTCAGACAGAAAAAGCATATGATAAAGCTTTTCTCTTAGGGAAGACATAAAGAACAACAAATGCTTTTCTCATCTTGGTCACGAAGGTACCAAAAAAGCTCAATGTACTGCAGACTGCAACCCCCACTGTCAAATCTGGTCAAGGCGAATGATGAAAGTTTAGAGTGGGGAACAGAAACAGACAGACAGACACAGTGTTACTGCATAGACCTTGTTTCCTTAGGAAACTGGTATCAAAACAAAGCACACAAGTCTAGTATATTTATAGCAAAAGAGGTTGGGGGGCTTTCCTTTCCAGAGGAAATGCACTGCCTTCCTGGGCCTGATCCTCACCTTACTGGAAGGTACATGAAGTCATGCTGCTTGCAGACCCTGTCCTGCTTTTCCAAACTTGGAAGCCTGCACAAGTTCTGGAAGAAGTTAGCAGTGCCTGCAGAGGTATCAGAAGATACCTCAAGCACTCCAGGGGAACATTATTTCTGCATTAATGCTATGTATAAGATAGGTGTCAGACATTTATGATGTATAAAAGTCAACTGAGATCATAGAATCATAGAATAGTTTGGATTGGAAGGGACCTTCAAAGTCCAACCCTTCTGCAATGAGCAGGGTTATCTTCAACTAGATCAGGTTGCTTAGAGCCTTGTCCAGCCTGGCCTTGAATGTTTCCAGGGATGTGGCATCTACCAGTTCTCTGGGCAACCTGTACCACTGCTTTACCACCATTTTACAATGAGTAAAAAATTTATTTTTCCCATCTAGCTTGAATCTCCCCCCTTTTAGTTTGAAACCATTACCCCTTGTCCTGTTGTACCATGCCCTGCTAAAAAGTCTGTCCCCATCTTTCTTATAGTCTCTTTTAAGCACCAAAAAGAGATAAAAAACAGCAAAAGAGAAAGAACAATAGCAAGGAGGAGCAGCTCCAGCTCTTTTCTATACTGCAACTTAGTGGACTGTACAAGTTACCAAGTACAAACTTGTACCTTTCGAATAGCTTGATGGTAGCTGCCTGTAAGAGTAAGGTGCTTTCCCTTGTAGATGGGAAATGAAGAAAGCAGGGGGAAAGGCTGAGGTAAAGTCAACTGAAAGTCCAGAGATCAGGCAAATTGTTTCTGCTCTTGGATTTGAAGATCCCTCCAAAGGGAGAGAAAAACTGAGCAAGCCAGAAGAGACAGTACCATTCAGTGAACTAAAGCACTTGGAAATTTAGAATTTTTCTGCCCTACCACAAATTTGGAAGCCTCTACTTGTTTCAGATGCAGCCTAGTCCCTCAGGAAGCCAAGAGACATGTAGATTTTGGGATACTGAATACAAAAAGCACCTATTAAATCTAGTCCCTGACAATGCAACATTGTTCTCAATTTGAAATTTGTTGGAGTTCTTTTGTATTTCAGGTTCTCATGTTTAGAATTGGCTGTGGAAAGGTTTTCTGTCTTGTACTCAAAGTACTCAGACCAGGCTTAGGTTGCTAGTTAAACATTATTAAGTGTTTTTTAAAGACCTGTAAAATATAGAGTTACTTGTTACGTAGCTAAGTTTTTATTATTTGGTCTTTCATCCAGAGTATTTGAAAAGCCAAGAATAAAATGTCTTTCCTCCTTGGTACACTGATCTTGTGTCTATTGATCACAAACGCAGATTAGAGTAAAACTCTCCACCCTAGCTGATCCTGTATGCTCCTTGGCAGCCCGCTGTAGCCTGTAGTGCATAATTGCCTATAGGTTTTATTTTCAGGGTGTGATTTCCAAGAGTAAAGCAAGGCAAAGCATTCAGAAATATTTCTAATCTGTCACTGTACCTGTTCTACTACTCTCCTATGGATTCTTACAGCCATACCTTTCTGGCCTTTCTGTGGAGCTGAATGTGAGATAATCTTGATTGATTATTTCATTTAATTCCAAGGTTATTCTGAAACAAGCTTAACCATAAAACAAAGAAAAGATTTGTTTGAATTTCTCACAGTTTGGTCTTGCAGCAGCATGTGCAGTCCTGTTTCCATGGTTTAAGGTAGTCATAGTTTTTCAATGACTGTTTTATGCCCATGATCAATATACATCCTTAACCATAATTTATAAAAGATTTCACCATGCATCTTGTCCAACATTTACTGACTTGTACTGTCAACAGTACAAATGTGTCACGCTGTTTAATGAATGTCTGAGGAGTTAACCTATGTTCTATGAATAGCAGCAGATTACAGCAGAGGAGCTCTTTGTGGTTTTGAGCAGAGTTAATAAAAGGTATATCTTCCTCTTCCTTTGGTAGCTATTGTTCTTCCTGACACAGTCTTTTTGTTGCCTTTCATTAAGATCTATTTAAGAATTAGCAGTCTGATTGCCTTTCTTCCTATAATGAGCCATCTTCCACTTGATGGCTCAGTTGGGAGGCATGCTGACTTTTGGCAGTGGAAGTGCTAACACGTTCTGTGAATGGTGTCATAGGGGTAATTGAACAACACGCTCTCTGTTGCACTGGGTTATTTTAAAGTCAGGTCTGAACAAACCTCTGTACAGCCCTGTAATGAAGACTAAAAGCAAGGCCGCATCCTTCTCTTGCTTCTGCTGGACTAAGTGGGAAGAAGCTTTCATGGAGTCAACGCAGTTATGTAAGTGCAAGTGAATTATAAGAGTTGGTGTTTCGAATTTTGCATAAAAGGTGTTCTTCATAGCCTGCAGTTTTCTTGGCATGAATTGCATTCATGACTCAAGACATTCATGCTGGGCTGAATTCATGCTGTGTGCAGGTTTCATCCAGGTAGGATTTAATGCAAAACTTGTAAATGTTCACACGTGTATCCACTGACTTCTGCTGCGTAACTGCCACTGGAGTCACAAGTAGGACATTAGCAACTCTGAATCGAGGTATTATCTAAGACTGTTGGCCTTGAACAGCCACTTGTGTAACACATAACTGGGAACATACACCCCACAACACATTCAGCCTTTCCTGTTAAATCCATGCCTGAGTGAGGATGTGATTGCTGCATAGTGACCAGGTTAATGCAGAAATGTGTGAATATCTGTACTCAAAATGGGAGTGAGAATAACAACATGTAGACAATAATAATGGAGTTTCATTCACAGACAATAGAATTGGAGGCCTTAAATAAAACACAGCACTGTGGATAAAAGGGGTATTTAGGAAGTTTCTGTATATATGATATTTGTGCTTTTGTCGCTGACTTACTTCCAATAAGACAAATAACAAGGAAATTACAGCATTTTTATAACTTGTACAGTGAAATAGTATTTAAAGACCCTTTTATTTCAACATCAAAGCATACATAAAAGGATAATTTGTTCCCAATGGAAAAACAAGACAAGACAGGACATTTTGCAGTCTTTTAAAGCAAGAGATTTTTTTCTTGCCAAGAACCTGGAGAAAATAGATCTGCTCAAAATGGCAAAGTGATGATTTTTGGGCTGTAAGCGAAATAATACCCTCAATATGAGGAAGAGTCAAATCTTTACTTCTAAAAATGGAGAATAAAGTTTAATGAGGTAAATGACACAGAAAAGAACTAGAATGCTATCAAACGCATATTGTAATTATATTTGTTGCCTTGAAATCTTAAAGGAATACCAACATTCAATCGAAGAGGAAACCATGGCAATTTAAGAGCTGGGAATGATTTTGTGTCCTCATTAAATCAAGTCCAAATCCCACTGCAATCAACACAGAGCCTTCCTTCCACTCCTCCTTTCTGCTTCCCCTCCACCACCTTCACTACATTGAAAGGGGGGCATTGGGATGTCTATCTGAGCAGCACGCCCTGTGTCTTGCCCCTGTGGTTTCTGGCTGTTGGGGGCAGCACATTTGTACAGGGTCCCTTTCCACCCAAGTTGTGCCTGAAGAGGCTTTGGAGGAGACTTGGTTGTAGGCGACTCAGATGAACCTGGTCCAAAGGGCTAATGGACACCATGTACCTGGGATGGAGGAGAAAGACCTCCCTGCTGTGAGCTGCTCCCACCAGCATGCCTTGCAGCCGGGCTGTGCACTCAAAGGACCTTTCCTGCAGCAGCCAGCACGTGTCAAGCATCAGTCGCTGTGCTTCTGCCTGCACGTGTGGGCATCCACCACCATCTCCAGCCCTTTGAACAGGCACTTTGTAGACGTGTAGGGAAGAGGTAAATTGAGTGCGTGGCGGGGGGAAGGAGGGTGGGGAGGAAGGAAAAGAAATGTGAGAAAGCTTTAGATGTAGTCCAAGCATCCATCTGGTAGGTCCTTCTGATGTTCCCTTGCCGAAGCTCTCCCACTGAGCATGTCTCAGAAGGATCCCTCCTTTCTCCCTCTCCTGCCAAAAATTGAGTCAGAGGCTGGTTTTGTTAAAAAGGGGTCATGAAAGCTTTGTTCAGCCTGTCCCTGTAGGGTGCTCATTCCTTTAGAAGGATATTTAGACTGTCTGAGAACTGACTGCTCTTATTTGCACAAAGCTGAACAACCTCACCCTGGGAAATCACCACCTC
This sequence comes from Nesoenas mayeri, assembly GCF_963082525.1. Taxonomy (NCBI): domain Eukaryota; kingdom Metazoa; phylum Chordata; class Aves; order Columbiformes; family Columbidae; genus Nesoenas; species Nesoenas mayeri. Next base: position 89,115,481 of record NC_137543.1, read on the forward strand.
CAAAACTCAGCCAGAAGGTGCCATGCTAGAAAAAGCCCAGGGTTGCTTCAACTTCTAAGTCTACTGCTGAATCAAGAGTAGTTTTGGTTGGTGATTAGTGTTTCTAATCACGTTTCAGGTTGCTCATTTATCCTGACTTAGCGAGGGAGAAGGAGCAGGAGGAAATGTCTACTGTGGGCACAACAGCCGGGCTTTTGACCCACTGCTGCTTCAGGGGAAGAAAATGCCTTGTTGTGTACCTGCTCTTTTCTCAACAGACCTGGTGAGTGAGGGAAGTTCAGGCTTCACCTGCACATCTATTTCTCCTGCTCTCTCGGGTCTTCCCAGAGCCCGGGTCCATGGCTGTGCTGCTCCTGGTCACAGGGAGGGCTTTTGCAAGAACTGGTGAGGGTATCTTGTCTTCCCATTGCTCCCAAGCGCAGTGGAGCTTCCAGCTGCCTCTGGGGCTGCTGCAGGAACAAGCTGTAATGCAATTGGGCTGCTTCTAAGTCACCAATTTGGAAAATGAGCTTTACTGTTTACTTGGCTGGATTTTAATTTTAAAATTCAAAGCTTTTTTGGGGGGGGAGGGGGATAGTAGGGGAAAATTACATTTTACAGGGTTTCGTTTGATGGGGGAATTAATATTATATGCACTGCAAGGAAGAATATATAGCATAACAGAACCCTAAGGAGCCATAGAGAAAAAAAAGATAAAATAAATTGAAATATTGGACTGAAAGCAACTGACTGATTTCAGAAAGACTTTCATGAAAGTTGGGGGATTTAATAGTTACATGAGGGAATAAGAAATAAAAGAGAATTTTGCTTTTTTACTTGCTTAAAAATCCCAAACACACACACACGAAGTTCTTTTGTTTTGCTTTTCCTTTTTACTTTTGGTTTGAAACCCACAGGTTCAAATTACACTTAAACAGATGTACATCAACTATTTATTTTCAAATGCTTGAAGAAGAAGCACGTCTGCATTTCCACTGATACGAAGTGACACACAAACACCATAAAATGAAAGCCATTGTATGATGAACTATTTGTCTTGCTCATTTAAGATAGGGAAACATTTTAAATGAAAATGTAAACACACCATTAAATCTGACTATAGGAGGATGCCAAAAAGGTTACTTCTGAAAACATGTGCTTGAAATCAGAAAACAGAAAATTAAAAATGAGGCACTGTGACTGTTAAGACCTCATCCTGGCTGGGAGGGAAAATGCAAAGTGGAGATGGAGAGACAGCAGGATTTGAAGAAAATTGCATCCAGTAGTTATTTTAAAGACTTAAAAAGAAAATATATGGAATTTTATATTATTGAATTGCTACTGGGAAGTTTCTTTGTTAATACAGTGCTGGGTTTGCTTCTTGGTGAGGGTCTGGGCCCAGAGTCTGTTCACAGAATAGAAATACACACTCTCTTTCCCACTAACAATGGGAACAGAGGGGCAGCTCCTCAGCACTTCTGTAAATCAAAGCATCTCCAGCAACCCCAGCTCATATGAGCTAAAGACTTGGCCTAGGGTTTCCAGCTGAGATTCTACGTTAAAATCCATTTTGGTTTGCTTTTTTCTGTGGGTTGTTCTTGTTTTTCCAGTGCTTAGCAGCGTGCTTGGGTAACCATGCTGGGCATTTTGGACACACGACCTCTGCCACAGCTCAGTTCCTAAGTGGAGCGGGGCACAGCCACCACATACGGAAAGGGGAGTGGGAAGAGGATGCACAGGTGTGTGCAACCATGCACCCACCCAGTGCCCATGCAGCTAAGAACATGGGCTGCATCTAGTGGCAGAGACCAGGCAAGAAGCTTACATGTCCCATAAGCCTTCACTGGTAACTCTATTCCTGCTGTTTAAAAGGTCTTTCTCTTTTCTAAGTCTTTTTCTGCATATATGTGTATCTTTTCTTCACCTAATCCCTTTCTGCACTTTATTTGAGCACTTCTAATCTTGAATTATTTCCTTGTCTCTCTTTTTACTCTAACATTCCCACTTCCTTATTTTTCCTTCATTTTAAAGAAAGTAGGAATGTTTCTAAGTGGCTAAATGACAGTATTATTCAGTGGGAGCTTTCTCTTTCCACTTGCTTCTGGACTGCTGTAAATTGTGTTTTCTTTCCATCCCCAGCGCTCAAACAAGAATAGTCTCCTGCTATCCCCTCTGCCAACACCTGAAACCTTTCTCTGGTCATTTCTAGCTCCACTTATCACACCTCAGTCTCTGGGCACAGTCCATTTTGCTCCCAGTCCCTTGACCTGTTCCAAACCTCTCTGGCTAGCTCACTACCTTGTACCATTCATTCCCTGACTTCTTGGCTCTGCGTCTCTGTGCTGTCTTCATCTCTTCTTTTCCCTTCAGAGGTGTTTGAACTCCTTAAGCCCTTGGCACTTCATACCTTGCCTAAAATAGTGGTTTTATTTCTGCTGCATTCTTTCCTGCCCTTGGTGATCTGCTGTGACTGTTCCTTTTGTCTGCTTTCCCCACTTCTGCCTCAGGGCCCCTTTCCATGCTGCCTTCTGATTAATGTGTGTCAGTGCCCTCCATTTCCTTCTCCAAATCACTTCTTGAAAGGCCACCTATTACATAAAATGCAACCATTTAAAAGTTGCTCTTTGGGGCTGGCAAGGAGCAATTCCACCTTATTTGATGGCATGAAGCCAGTACAAAACCAGTACCACCGTTGCTTTCATACTTGGTATAGCCACCATTACCCCTTTTGCTGCAATACCAAGCTCTGTAGTGCTGATTTTCACCTGTGCCACGGTCATCCCTTAAGATGTTCAGAAGCAAGGGAGGGAAAATGGCTTGATGGCTTCTACGCTTCCCTATTTTCCTGGGCTTGCATGAGGAAGAGTGGCTGTGGCTGCATCACTGAAACTTTGCACCACATAAGCCATCACCCCAGCTGCCATAATCTATTGCCATCCTCCCTACTTCTCTTCCAGACATGCCAGTCACACTATATGGTAGAAAAGTTTAAAGGGTTTGAATTCTTGCCACCTCAGAGGCCCTGTGCCAAGCAGGCATTTCCCTCACATGGAAGGAGGCCCAAATGGTCCAAGCAGGAGACCGGATCTTTGGACCAAAGCATAGCTTTTGATTTTGTGCTTAGTATTGTGCTTCTCTAAGAGCAGCAGGCAGAGTTTCAGTGGTTTATAAATATGATTAGCTCTAATAACTCAGTAATAATGATGCTTTTTGAATTATTTTATTTTAATGGGTGTAATTATGTTGCTTGTATTTAATAATTTTAATTTAAACACAACTCTTTGCAAATTTCCCCAAATTAAGTTGCAATTATCCCTTTTCCTATGCAATGTATTATGAGTATATATTGGATTTAGTCTTACATTTTTTTTCTTTTCTCTAATCCAGCCAACCCCTTATAAGCAGTATTTTACTTATATCGAGCTGTGTCTCATTGATATTATGGGCCCTTCAACCTGGCTGTGTTTGGAGGTATTTATTTTGGCTGTTGCATCATCACATGTTTAGGCAAGAGGAAATAGCTATGTGCCTTCTAAATTGCTAACACTAAGGGGAGCACTTAATCTTTAGAATATCTTAACTATAAATCCAACATCAACACATGCGTCTAGAAAACACAGGAATTCTTTGTGCCGAAATATTCAAGGATGGTGATTAATGTTTAATGCAAAGCACACATTAGGTGTGTGGAAACAATGCCATTTGCTTTAGGTCCCATTAAAGAACTTCAAAATCTATATTTAATTATATTCCTGAAAAATCCTTTGTATGTCTCCTGAGCTATTTGTAGTTCTTTACTGCTTGTAAAGGGATGACTGTGTACTGCTAAGTCTCCCAGTGTCAAACATTGTGCCTTTTATCCAGCCTTCAAGTCAGATTTGCCCTCAGGACAGGGAATGTGGGGATGGAGACAGGGGGAGCAAAAAGAAGAGGCTGTGCCTTGCCTACAGCTCCCTGCTAGATGACTCAGCCAAGAGGACATAAGGGGATTTACAAAAATGGCAGGACAGTGTGGTCCATTTCACTGGTTATGTCCTTCTGTGGGTAATTTCAAGACAAGGACTAATGGATCCCAGTTCTTCAGAATTTTCTTTCTGCTGCTCCCAAGGCTCCTTCAGAAAGGTGGCTCCTTGCTGGACACCATGTCCTTTGGCCTTTATAAGAACTCAGGTTGTACAGGCAGCCCTTTGGTGCTGCTATGAGGTTGGCCTTGGCATCGCTTGGGGTGACCAATGTGTCCCCTCTGCCCCAGGACTAGTGCAATGATGGTGCTTGGCCTGTGGACTACAGAAGCAATTCTTATGTAAAAAGCTGAGCAGATTCAGCTTCAGATATACACCAGTGATCAGCAAAACCTCCCTTTGGAAGGCAAATCCCCCTTGACCCTCACCATTGTAAATGAAGGTGCTGAGAAACCTTGTGAAAGCTCAGCTGTATGCCCTTGGTGATTCAGTGTGTGGTCATGGCCCCTGCCCTTCAGAGTTACCTGCTGACCTTGTTTATTCCTGGGGAAAGACTTTTCTGTAAATGCTGCTTCAGCAGTTGTGAAAGCAACAACTTCTCGCATCCAGGGGTATGATGGTGATTGTTCTTTGAACATGGGGGCATTCCTTAGATTTACTTGTGTTTTGCATCCCTCATGTTTTATTTAAGTACGATGCACACATAGTATTCTCTCTAATGTACTGCAAACTGAAGGAGCAGTTTTAATCTTACTCCACAAACATGTTTTGCTGGAGCTGTAAGACCTCATAGAAGAAAGCTGTTTCAACAGTTCTACTTCACTTTCCCTAGATCTCTTTTTTATTAAGCAGAACAAAAGTTGTACCTTCTCTATAATAGCAAGAGTTTGTGAGTGGCTGGAATCTTGTAACACATCTACTTTAAAATTGAGCTTTTCCATATTATTTATTTACTTTTTTTAACATTGCAAGACAAAGTTCAGTATTACCAGTTAAATGTCCAGAAAGTTTAATGTTATGTGAGGTTAAAAGTCTTTGAAATCACAAGCAGCATTCAAACACATTTTGAGTCTTCTAAGGAAAGCAGCATCTGTGAGAATCCTGCTGCCACTGACGCTGGAGCAGGTGCAGGGATGTTTATTCTCTATGAAAACATCTTTTTTTGTTTTGTTTTTGTTCCTGAGATAACTCTGGAATATCATGTGGATAAATGAAATGGTTGATAATACAGCCATTTTTACTGTGGAAGATGTGGAAGATGTATCTGCCTTGACAGTATCATTCTGGCAGTGTGAACTGATACGCACACTGTATTAAAGACACACAGGCTGCAGCTTTATCTGTTGATGGGCTGGGAAAGGACTTAATTATGACACTGCAAGTACTATCATATACAGCAGTTCCACTGTTCTGTTATCTCTGCAGTGATATTTTATAGTCCACTGTTCCTGGGAAGCAGCATTCTTAATTCTCTTTAAGTTGTGAAGGTGGCAGTCCTGAGCATTTTTGTGGGGATGCTACAGGCAGACCGAGAATAAAGAATGACAAAAAACTGGAAAATGCATTTATTTAATGGCCCTTCAATTCAGATCAAAAACTATGAACAACTTTTTTTGGGATCAGAAGGAAAAGTGCAGTGATTAAATGCAAGTATTATCCTATTGTAAGCTTAAAACTCACTCTCCTGGGCTTTGTCTTGCCGTGCAGTATGCCAGTATTATCCACCATTTACAAACTTTGCAAGATCTTTCCTGACCTCACAGGGAGACTGCAGGACTCTGTATTATGGGATCCAGATGAGTCTTCCAAATAATGAATTAAGAAAATCAGACCTAATTTGGAAAGGGGATGATGATCATCACTATCTATTAGGAAGTTCAGCTACCTATTTTTCCTGATGCAGTCAAAGAAAGGTGGTTGGTGTCTTGCTTCAAAACATGTACCTTGGCAAAAGTGAGTTAATGCTTCAGCTTTCCTCCCAGTGGTAAATGGCCACTGTCTACTTTCAGTAATTAATATACTGGAAACTAAGCTGAAGCACTTTGCTTAATTGTGTGGGTGTAGCAGCTACGATTTATTTTGTGATTGTGGTATGTATGGTGAGCTTATTTTGGAACTTATCATCATGTTATAATTTACCAGTATTACAATTGAGAAACACCAATAAGGGCAACTGTTCTTCTCTCGTGCCTCTCATATTTTTTTAGATCTACTTTTCTTTATTTCTATTCCACTTCATGTTACTTGAGTCTCCTGTTTTGTTTTCCTTTAAAAAGGAATCTTGCAATGGTCCAGCTCTACTCCTGACTGTTGCCAAGTGCATTGTTAGACACAGTGTGGACAACATGACCAGAAATAATGCACAGAGCATTTAAATTTTTTTTCAGCCACAGGTACATAATGAAGAGTGACTTGGGTGAGAAGGTCCCACCTGGACTGCCATGCTGGCCTGGCTGCATGGTCCCACACCAGCATTCAGAGCAGTAGGAACCCAAGCTGCTGTGCAGAGACCTGGGAAAGCAGCAAATTCTGGCACTCACCATGAGTTTACTCTAGCCAACAAATCCAAAGCAAGTTTTTTGGTAAATATTGGACTAAATAAAGACTGCTGGGATTTAATTTTACTTGAAAAATACAGGACAAAGCAAAGTATGAAGTAATGGCTTCCCATTCCTTCACTTTGCCATGACTGTTTATACGGCTTGGGTAGCGATGTCTCATTTTAGAGGAAAGACTGCATTGCTGATAACAGGTGTATGCCACTTGCATCTTTTGGGTGTGGTCCCTCAGTCCATGGTATGATATTCTGTAGTCTTTCCTGCTTATGTGGGATTGGACAGGTTTCAATTCAATGTGATTCATAGTGGATAGATTTTCAGCAGTTGGGTGCTTTTTTAAATAAGCAAGCATGTGTCTTACATCCCACTTACAGAGCCTTTCCTACTCCTGAGCCCAAACAGTCACTGTATGAGAGCAGGGACCTGTGTAGCTCCTTATGATGCGATTTCCCTCTGTGCTGCTTTTGCAATGGTGCTTGGAATAAAGCTAGCTAGAACAGTCTGGGAAAAAAGTAGACATTATTTCAAAACACAACAACTGAGTATTACGGGAACATCACATTCATCATAAATTATTAGAGGCAGTATTGACAATGTGCTTGGTGACAGACTCTCACTTGACCCAACAGAAGAGCTGCAGTGGGTAGACAGGCTGGATGGACTGCTGTTCATTTGCCATTATCATTAAGCTGCATTAAGACTGACAAAAAACGCTTTACACATCTGGCAAAATTATTAGTTTTCCTACACCAAAATGTGCTGTTGTTGCAGATTTTGCCAGGTGGTATTGATAAATATAGGCTTTTGAGTTAATTTGTGTGTGAGGAAATGTTTGGTCTTAGGAAGAGATGCAGTGTGGTTAGTAGATTTTGCTGTTCAGAATTATGTGAAGAGGCAGCAGTCCAAAGCAGACAATGTAAGCAAAGGAGAGTTTGCTGCTTGCCTGGTTCTCTGATTAGAGGAAAACTTTGAGGCAGGAATTGGTTTTCTTTGACATGATTTACTTGCACATTCTCTGACCCTCTCTGTGCCAAGACAGTCATAGATGGGTAAATAAAATAGTTGATGTTTTGAGGCTAGCTAGGCTCAATATCACTGTGGGGTTTTTTTTCTGTTTGTTTTGGTTTGTTTTTTTTCTCCTCTGCAGGGAATCAAGTAGTGTTGCCATTCAGTGTCAGAATAGGGGTACTGTGTGACAGATAGAGGTGTACTATCAATTGCGTCATTAATAGAGGTATGTTTGATGTGTAGTGCATGTCTCCTGGGGCACAGTCTGGCTAGTATGCTAGTCTGATTTCTTTACTTCCATCTGATCTTGAGGTCTCAGCATATTCATACCCCTTTTTTTACAGTGGAGGCAGGAGTTGATATTCTAGCCCCATACAAAGAAAGTTGCTCTCAGTGAACCACAGTGTGCCATATCACCATCTGGAGTGCATTTCTGGGAGAGCAATCAGTGTTGTTGTCTATCACGTCTCTGTAGCAGCAGCTGTTTCCTGCCAGGCTCGTTGCCTCCAGATCTCCACTGTTGTCTACTCAGTTGGGTCTTTCTAGGCTGTGAAAATCATGAGCAGCTGATCCAGGACAGCTATAAAGCACATAGACCATTCACTATACAGAGTTTAGCAATGTGTCTGTTTCTGTCTTTGCCTGATCTCCTGTGACTTTGATTTGAAGCATTAATGAAAATGTACTGTTAATATTGCATTACCTAATTTTCCTTTAGGAATTTTTCAGGGGAAGGAGAGGCGCACAGCAGGAATAAAAGAAAAAAGGCACATTGATGAAAATCTGTGGTTTGCTGGTGCATAGATGGGTAGGTATTGTCTGTTATAGCTTCTGTCTTCTTATGACATGCAGCACTGGTGTTGAAGAGCAGAGACTGAGATTGTATCAATCACTGGTAATTTAAACCACCCCTTCCCTCAGAAAAAGATTCAGCAGTAGCATCCTGTTCAAAATCCTAAAAGTTTTGAAAATAACATCCCACCTGTTTCAGATAAAATACTAAGCTGTGTATTACCTGCTACACAGAAGTCTCCATTAAAAGTCGTGATAAAATGAATACTGAAAAGCTTAGCACTTATACATGGCATGACCATAAGATGGAGATATTGGGCTACAAAAGAAATTATGTGCTTCATTCGCTCACCACTTTGGTTAGTGTGGGCTTATTTAAAGAAAAATGCTGATGATTAGCTAAAATTAGTATTGTGTAGAGACCAGCCAAACCAGGATGGCAGAATGCTAGAAATATGAAATCTTGGTTTTAAAGTACAGTATGAGGAGTGAAAATGTGAGTTGTTATTGTAGTAATTTCCACAGTGGGTTAGGGTGTACCTTTGTGCCACAAAAATACGTTGAAACAACATACTTCCAAATAGTAGAGGTACCCTCAGTTCTGATGAGTGGGAAATGATATATAGCTCTCAAAGGCAGGTAAAACAGCCTTTGGACAAAACAATATATACACACTGTCCCTATTAGACAGTTAGTTTCTGATCTTTAGGCACATCACCAGTGCACAGAGTCTAGTCAACATTTCATTCTCTGCAAGAGGCTCCAGGTCTGCAACTACTGAGCATGGGAAATTTTCCAGGGCACTGAAGGAGACAGAGGAAGGCTCTGCAGGGAAAACTAGGAGAGAGGGGATTTGGCCAGCCACCCTTGGAGCGCTTCTCAGACAGGTGACCTTTGTCAACCTCTGGATAGTAATTTTATTCAAGAGAGGATAACTTTACTTTGAAAAGAACCTTTAAAATAGTACCTTCTTACTCAACTGATCAAATTTTCTCTTGCAAACTTTCAGGTCCAGCAGTCTGCAGTGTACTTCTTAACTTGCTGTAGGCTGAAGGAGCAAGTTGGCCCCAATTCTTGGTCATATGTCCACCAATTCCAGTTGATTGGCACCCAGCATGTACTCGTGCATGGGATTATTCCTTTCCACGTACAGGACTTTGCACTTACCTTTATTGAACTTCATGAGGGTCTTGTTGGCTTGTTTCTCCTGCCTGTCAAGGTCGTTCTGAATGGGAATACCTGGTGTATTGGTCACTACTCCCGGATTTATATAATCTCCAGACTTGCTGAGGGTGCACTCTGTATCCCATTGTCAAGGTCATTAATGAAGATGTTTAGCAGTATTGGACCCAGCATTTACCCTGGAGCACATCGCTAGTGAATAGTCTCCAGGTGGACTTTGTGTTGCTGATTACAACACTTTCAGCCTGGTAGTTCAGCCAGTTTTCACTCCATCTCATGGTCCACTTGTCTAATCCATACTTCATCAGTTTGTCAATGAGGATGTTACAGGACACAGTGCCAAAAGCCCTGATAAAGTCAAGATAAACAAAATCCACTGTTCTTCCCTCATCCATCAAGCTAATCACTTTGTTGTAGAAGGCCATCAGGTCAGTCAGGCATGATTTGCCCTTCATAAATCCATGCTGAATACTCTCAATCACTTTCTTGCCTTTAATGTGTTTGGAAATGATTTCCAGCATAATTTGCTTCATCATGTTCCCAGGGATTGAGGAGAGGCTGGCTAGCCTGTAATTCCCAAAATCTTTATTGCCCCTCTTGAAGCTAGCAATGACACTTTTTTCCAGTCTTTCCTAACTTCCCCCAGCTGCCATGGCCTTTAAAAGCTTACCAAGAGTGATCTCACAATGGTATCTGCCATACCCCGCAGCATTTGGGGGTACATCCTGTCAGGGCCCGTGGACTTTTGTGGATCCAATTGGCTTAAATATTGCCTAATGATATCCTCCTATGCCAAAAGTAAATCTTCCCTGCTCCAGACTTTTCCACCAGTCTTGGTGACCTGGGATTGCTGAAGGCCAGTCGTACTGATAAAGACCAAGGCAAAGAAGGCACTCGGTACCTTTGGATTTTCTATGTCTTTTGCCACCAGGTCCTGTGGCCCACTCAGCAGCGGACCCACATTTTCCCTAGTCTTTCTTTTGCTGTTCATACACTTGTAGAAACCCTTGCTGTTGCACATCATGTACCTCATCAGATTCAACTCCAGACGGGCTTTGGCTTTCCTAAAGCCATCCCTGCACACTAAAACTGTGTCTCTGTATTCTTCCTGGGCCACCTGCCCCCTCATCCACCTCTTTCACACTTACTTTTTATGTTTGCATTTATTCAGGATCTCCTTGTTCATCCATACAGGCCTCTTGCTGGTTTTGCTTGCTTCCTGACTTGTTGGGATGGGCCACTCCTAAGTTTGGAGGAGGTGATCTTTGAAAAGCAAACATCTCTTCTGGACTCCTTTGCTATCCAAGATCATTGTCTATGAGCTTCTTCCAAACAGATCCCTGAATATGCCTAAGTCAACTCTCCTGATGTGCAAGGTTGCAATGCTGGTTTTTGCCTTGTTCCATTTTCTTAAGATCCTGAAATCCACCATCTCATGGTCACTGCAGCCGAGGATGCCCTCAGCTTTCACATCCATATTTCTTCCTAATTTGCAAGTAACAGGTCCAACAGAGCATCTCCCCCCATTGGCTCCTTGACCATCAGTGTCAGGTCCTTTCTGACCTTAAAGATTCACGACTCCCTGAACATGACAACTCTAGTTTGCAGTGCTGGTCTGAATTTGCCATGATGGTAAGTGGAGCAGAGTTCACAGGGACTACCACAACAGTGAAACGCAGAGTTTTATTTTTCCATTCATTCTTCTGGCTAGAACCACACTTTAGAAATTCTGTTTATCAAAGTAGAATTAAAATTTTCTTCCCACTTCTATGTTATTAGTAGTAACTAACTTTGAGCCAAGGAATTAAATGTCTGTGACTCTGAATTTAAAGAGGAATTATCTTGAGAAAGATCATTGATTTATGACAGAGTGAAAGGATATTGAATTTAATAAGAGTAGAAGATATGTTTGGCAAATGCATAAAAATGCTCTTACAAGAAGATCAAAATGTTTAATATTTTTATGTGGTTGCTTCTATAAGTGTGATCACACATCAACTAAACTGGGAATTATCTAAAATAATTTTGTTGGTTTTGATAGAACAGAAGAAGTGAGGGGGAAATACAGTTCAAATTTCATTGAAAGAGAAGAATATATCACCTACTTTGGAGTAAAGAAAATATTGGTCTATTTGGTGTGCCCTTTAGAATGTAGGTGAGGTACACGCAGACAAGAAATATGTTCATTGCCTAGGTTGAATAAGTGCTGAGGCTGGAAGCTGAGTGTACCTAGAGTGTGTGGAGTCAGTGGGGAGAGACAGGATCCCCCTTGGGGAAGCCAAGTTTGTGTCTGCTCTGGAGAACTCAATAGTGCCATCCGGTTTTCTCTATGTGTATGTGATCACTCAGATTCAACACAAGGTGAGATTGGCCCTTAGTACTCAATACTTCCTTCTCATGATCTGTTTTCCATAAGAAAGTAGCCTGGGCAAGGAGCCCCTTTTCAGCAGATGACCAGCCTGGACTCTTGGGTCATTGGGAATGTGGGGTCCTGTGAGAACGTAAGGGTGGTGTCTGCTGTGAAATTCCTTCAAGAACACTCTCTCCTTACACTACCCCTCCAAAACTATGCAAGTTAGACAACACAAATATGCAAGCAGGTACAGTGCCATACGCTGACCCCATGGGAGCTTAGTTCTGCAAATCACAGTGCTTACTTCTGCCTGTCAATCTGGACTTGCACGTTTAGCTGCACTTTTTTTTTTTTCCTGTGTGAAGATAAACGGCAATATTGACATTGGAAATTATACTTGCCAAAGAGATTTTGAACTTTATGCAGCCAAGCTGGAGAGAATTGGTGTAAGCAACCCATCTGGAGTCATATGATAGATGGGCAGCACAGCCAGGAAAAGCACCCTGGTGCCCTGACACTGCGCCCAAGCTGCCTCCCCTCTTCAGCCTCTGCACTCCTTAAGGTATTTTATTGCTTATGTCTTTCAGGACATGTGAAAAAAGCTTAAAATACACAAGACAAATTATCTGACATGATTCTCTGGAAAATGTTGTGTATCTTAAATGCAGCCAAAGTGCAGAGTGTATGCCAGTTGTAACAGTAATCACTCATTTTCTGTTTTGACCTAGCTTAGAAATTACAGACTTGGAAAGGAGCAATTTGAATGTAAGAATCTTTGCTGTTTCAAAGATTTTCTTTCGTTTTTTCCCTCTGGGAGTGGCATGTACTGTAAGCGTTGTTTCTCTGCTTGTTCAGAGCACATCCTACTTCATCTGGCCCTGCTCCCCAGGGGTAGTTATCTTTTGGAGATACGTAATTATATCATATCTCGCCTGCTGCCACTCAAGCTCTGTCTCAGCCATTCACCCAGAAGCCAGAAGTGGAAATGGTAAGGGTTAAATGTTAGAAGATCAGTAAATTGCAGAAGAATTTCTCACTGTTTCCAGGTCAAGTATTCATAGGTTGTTTTGTTTTGAGCTGTGACTTCTAGAGTAGGATCATGTCAACATACAGAGCAGGGTTGACACTGAGACATCCATTTAATAAATATTTACTTTTATATATGTGTGTGAGTGTGTGTATGCTTGTATGTGTATGTGTGTTCACTGTTCTTACATCTAATGTCCATCCTTAGTAGATGAATTCATCCCAATCTTGACTTGCCCACAAAACAAACCCAGGACACATATTTACTAGAAACAATACTCTGGAATGCACTTGTGGTTGTAGAGTGCATTTCATGGTATTCTGCTTTAAACTTGTATTAGTAGTACTATTTTTAACAGCAGCATCACTCAACTGTTTGCCCAATGAACTGAAATAGAAAAAATGCTCTTTACATGACAGTTTCTCCACTTTTATAACAAGTTATGTCACAAATATTTCATCATATTTATTGTGTCCTTAGAAATCAAGTTTAAAAATTTGAAGGGTTTTCATCCTTCCACTAGTTTGTTTTGAAAACTTGTTGTTATGTGAGATGAAAAAGGAAGCTGAGAATTTTTTATGGTGGGTTCAAAACCCATCAATATGTCAGTATGCAATGATCAAAATAACATACAATAGTACAGGCAATAAAAGACTGATATTTTCAAGTACACCTGAAAAATTCATAGTTAAGATGAGACTTAAATGTACATTTTGGAATAGTGTATGTAGACCAATGTCAGTGTGCAATAGTATTTGTAATTTATGCTTCTTTGACACAATCTTTTTTCTGAAAATCCAAAACAATCACAATTTCATAAGTATTTGTCATGGTTAAGGTATTTTCACATTGATTAGTTTTCTTGGATCAGGCTGTAATTTTCTCTTATGTATTTGTTGCAAATTTAATCTACTGCTCTTCATACCTATAGGTATATCCTAACTTTGGACTGTAGTGGTCAAATGTGTTTAGTGAAGCCAACAAGAGATCTTTCATGCTTTGCAATGACACAGCTCTTTCTAACATGAATAATACAACTTCCTTTGAATATTTGTGTATGCAGCTCTTTATTATTAATATTTTCTACAGACCTCAGCTATCTTTGGATTAAGCCAGAAAAAGCATGGCTCATGTGTGACTAACTTCATACCTTAGGAAAAGCCCCCAGATACTAGTTTTATTTATTCTTCAGTGGTATAAGCCATTGTTCTTCTGTGCATGTTTGTCTGCCATGAATTGCCCTTTTCTGATCCTTGCCTTTTAATCAGAGCTATATTCCACCTCTGCCCAGGCCCCATCCATGGTAGCCAGGCCATGAGGTGTTTGCCAGCAGGAAGTCTAGAGCAGCCTGCAACACACAGTTTTAACTTCATGGAATTAAATGAGGAAGGTTTCTCTTTTTGTATTAGGGTCTCTCAGGCACCTGTTTTGTGCCACCCTCATGGCAAAGCTGATTGACTCTGATCCTCAGATTTATCATATAATTTGCCTAGCAGCCATTCACCACTTTATACATAACAAAACAACATAATTTTCATCTTGATTATGATCCCTTAATCTAAAACAACCAACCATCATCCAGAATGGCCACTAACATCTAAACCTATCCAAACCACAAAAAAATCACTCCTCAAACCACTGTTATTTAGAAAATTATGAATTTGCTGCAGTCATGTACAACTGGCAGGATATTTAGAAAGACCAAGTTTCACCTGAATTACTGGAGTTAAAATCTTTTCCTCCAGGGAAATGTGACCTAGAGAAATGTTTCACATTATACCAGGAAAAAGAGCCATGCTGAAAACATTAGAAACCCTCCCATGCACACATTCACACACATGTTTACATGCACGCACAGTCTCCCACCCCTAGTAGTACAGTGGGTAGCAGAAGCAGCAGTGCTCTTTTACAGACTCCTGCCTTGTGCTCAAAGGAAATGCAGCAGACATTTAAATATTTCCAAACCAAACAAGACATCCTGAAGGATTCTCCTCCTGTGGCCTCATTATCTGCTTACATCTGTGTTTTTGAAAATCAAAAGAAAGGCTGAAGCAGGCAGAGCCACCCTAGACAGGAGCAGAAAGGGGAAGTGGAAAAGAAAGGATAAAAAGATTAATATCTTAACTCAGGCTATACTCACTTTCTGAGGAAACTGGGTTTAAAATATCTTGGTCCCTTCCAATCGCTAACATTCTGTGATTCTGTGGTCAGAAATTAGAATGATAATTAAAACAAAACACCTTTCTTTTCTAAGGTATCACATCTAAGTGTATGGCTTTTAAATGTATAGAAAGGTTGATCCTGTGAAGACAGTGACAGGACCAGCACCTGATCACTCCTCTAGAGTTTAGGGACCAATTCTTCCCTAAAGCTTCACCTTTGCATTTGCTTTCCAATAGGAAGATTTAGAGCACAACTCTTCTGCCTACATGACTTTGGGTGCCTGCCAGGGCCTAAGGCTGACGTGATTGGCAAGTTGTTCACATCAATAACAGGCTGATTCAGACAAGACCTTTTTCACTGAGTGCCAAAAGTCATCTGAGACTTGTACAAGCCCGAAAAACCTTCCAAAGGCTGTTCCCTACATCACCTACCTTCACAGTGCCTCCTCTCGTCCCTAGCCCTCCCTGGATCTTTGCTCTAGTTTGGGCTATCTTTACAGCAAATAAAAAAACATCATACCCCATGCTCCCTGATGTTCTTGTGCACCTACTAACATGAAAGGGTCCTCAATGAAAAATTCTCAGTCATTTTCAGTGTGTGGGGAAAGAACCACAGTAGTGACTGAGCACTTCAGCCTTACTTCCTGTAAACATCCAGCTTTTTTGAAAAAAAAGAGTAATCAGCAAGGAATTTGACTTCAAAGTCAATGACATGATACTGTGTGGTCAGGCACATTCTCCAATGCAGGTTAAGTTGCCCCAGAGAGATTATGCTTTGCTAATGCAAAGTGTCTAGAAGGCACCTCCAGGATAATTGCTCCAAAGATGCCATTTGACCTATAAAACAGGTTGGCCACAGCCTGAGAGCTGGGCCAGCTGTGCTGGCAGAGCCAGCACCAGCATCAGCCCTGGGAAAGGGCTGTAGGCTGTGACTGTGGGCCATCCCCTCTGTTTGTCCCTTCCTGGTACTGCTGGGAAGCTGTGATGTTGGGATCAGGTGTGGGACTTGTAGAGAGAGGGAACAGAGAGCAGGTATGAGGGAAGGGATTCGCATTTAGCTGAGAGTGCAGTAGAGAGAGGAAGAGAAGAGGCCTGAAGCAAAAGGAAGACAAGAATAGCATCCTAATTCCTCGCTCCAGCCATGTTTAGCATCTCTCCTTCCACTGGATATGTGCTCTGTTTTTTCACCTTGAGAATGTGGTCATGCTGTTAATAACCTATTTTTTATTTTTAAACATAAACAGCATCTCTAACTATGACACATCTGTAAGTATTTGCCTTAGCAAAACCATGAACAGCTCTTAGTGCTATAATATCATGGCCTTCCTTGATAGGCATGTGTGTATGGGTCAGCCAAGGCTTTTTGGCAGTTACAACCGAATACAGCTCAGGCTCTGAGGACCAGCTTCAATGTTGCTTTATGTCATAAATCACCTCCTGTCTTGCATCTAAACCAGCCTGCTGCAGAGGCGAAGGCTGCTTCAGGCATACCAGAGAACAAGCTGAGGTGAGGGCAGAGCAGACCTAAGGAGAAAAGCATGCAAGTGGCCATGGACGCAAGGATTCTGCTTCTCTGGGCTGGAGAGAACACACGTGGAAAATGGTGGCCTGGCCAAATGAAAAACACACAAGGAGTCAGCCCAAGGGCAGAAACTGGCTCCTGGCTTCAAAACCTTGCTTGCCTTTGCCCTGCTGCTCCTCCTGTATCTCTGCTCCAAGCAGCCAAGTTGAGGTCAAACCAGTCCTCTTCCCCAAACTGAGCGTCTTGAGATATTCTGGATCCCAAAAGCCCTGGGAGTGATGGGTGACAAACAACCTTCAATTTTAGGCAGCCAGCTTCTGACTCGAGTGACAGCTGATCATGCTGAAGTGGTGGTTCCCATAGGAAAGGTGTCATGGGTCTTCCCAGATGAAAGCTGAGGTTAACCTTTAGAGACAACATGCAGTGTCCCACTCTGACTGCTCGTGCTGTTGATGGTTGTTGCTGTGATGCTAAATCCTGATGGGGATCTTTCTATGGCTTGGAGGCAGTTTCTAGGTACTAGCTGTCCAAAGGCTACAGTTGAGCATTTTTACAGCCTCAAACTAAACACTCTGTCTTTCCTACTAGGAGAGTTGCCATCCCTGAAGTCCTGGATCTACTGGCTGATGACATTTACATGAAAATTTATGGCTGTAATAAATTATGTTTCATATTTTCCTTCTTTGGAATAATTCTGGAGTATCATTTCCTCACATTTTTATGGCAATGTAGTAGACTACATTTTAAAGGACCAGGAAGATGTTAATGCTACGTTTACTGCGTAAAGAGCTTGGATATAAAACTCTCCAAGGAAGGAGTTTTTGGACAATGCAATGTTATTTATTTACTTAAGCCATTTTATAATATTCTGGCAGTCTAGTCCAATAGTGAGGTCCCAAGGAACTTTGACTTTTTAATTTTTTTTAGCCTCTGTGCACAGGATGTACTTATTTCACTGATAAGACAAAACCAAGGCTTTTCTGAAGGAGAAAATCTATATTCTTTCTCAGTGACTTTATCTCTACAAACAGACTACAGGTATAAGGGAAACAGGAATGCTGAGGTAGTTAGGACAGCTAAAGCTCATCTTTGAAAGAATCTGAAAATATTACCCATGTGTGAGCTAAATTCATTTCTATCTGATAGCTGAAAATGCTTTTCATCAGAGATATCATATATTGAGATCTCCATGTCCCCTCTGTGCAGAGAAATCATGTGAGCTTCAGTAAGGAGCTGATATGCTTGTAGTAATAATTTCAGCTACCTAAAAATATTTTAGAGAGAGGACAACAAAAAGCTTGAGGGGATAAACAGCAAATCACCTGTTCAGGATAACTGACAGATCATTTTCACCCCCATGTATATTTCTTTTTTCCCCATCCCCTGCAGCCTTTCCATTTCATGCATTTCTGCATTTCCTTTTCTGGGCTGAGCTTTCAGGGATTGATTGCTGTTTCCCTCCTGTAGTGTACCAAATAGTAAAGACTTCACACCCCACAGGTCAGCCATCTTAGCTTCCTTCTTTCGTTCAGAAAGGTCTTCCCAGGTTCGTCCTTTTATTAACCTCTTTCAGCCTTTCTGGCTTCCCTCTGTCCTAGACTGCTCTTTGCCTAACACTTTCCTTGTTTCAGATTTCCCACTCTCTTTCCTTGTGAGAGTAACTCCAGCCACCTCTCTTTTGTCCTTTTTTATCTACTTCTTATGCAGCTGAATTCATTTATGCTTCCCAGCCTTGATCTTGCATGTATGTTTCCCATTCTATAGGTCAAAAGCCTTTCTTTGTTGGCTCACTTTTTACAAAGTCACCCTCCTCCTTGCCTGCCCTGCACTTTTCATCCTTTCAGATAGGGCCCACTCCTTTCAAACTGGATCCCTGGCTTCAAACCCCTGGGTCTCCCCATGACTCGTTTTGCTGGGCTGGTTTGACTTGAATCTCAGCTGGAATGTCCACCTCTCGAGAGCTCTGTAACCAGACAATGCGTTCAGCGACACCATTTGGTCTTTTCAAAACAGAACTAAGTTTAAAAACCAACAGGAACACACTGCTTCAATAACTTGGTTAAAATAACAAAAGAAGGCCCACACGCGTGAATGTGTCTTAAGCTTCATTCTTCCCTCGCAAATTTCAGGCAAGTTCCATATAGTCTTGGCACCTTGGTGCTCAGGCTGGGAGGGGTAGGACATGGTTCTCTATCCTTCTGTCAGAAACGGTGTTAGATGGGAGTGTCTGTCAGCTCTGCGTCTGGATGGGGTGGTTGACATACCAACTCAACGGCCAAGCAGGTCAGCACTGAGAGGACCAGCTGCTTCCCAGTCCCTTGGGTGTTGCTTACCATTTCTAGAGGCATCTTACAATCATCCTTATTTCATTTGCAACGTGTTTCTTCTTACCCACCTCCTTTACTTTGCTCTGTACAGGGAACTGGACTAGATGATCTTTCGAGGTCCCTTCCAATTCCTAACATTCTGTGATTCTGTGAGAGGCACAGAGACAGATCTCATACCAAATATTTTTTTCTGTTTTCTATGAGGTCTTCTAATTGGTTGGTTTTGTCTCTTACTCTCATCTCTTCTTACCTGGTTCTCCAGATCACTGTCAGATTCTATTACTAAGAGATGTATTCAGTAACAAAACACTGATATCTGCAAGTATATTTCCAGTGCCCTGGACAAGGTGATTTTACAAATAAAATTGTTAGTGGCAAATACAGCTTAGTATATTTACAATATAGCATCTGATCAGACAGTAAACTTCTCGAAACTTCTATAGTATTTCTTTCTTTCAGTTGTGCTAACTCTCCCCAAGTAATCAATCAAAATTAATAAAGCTTTTGCTTGTTTGCGCTAGTGTAACTAAGATGAGAAGAAGTTTATTCATGAGCTTGAAATGCCTTGCATGCACTCTGAGTACTAATCTTCCAATTACATCAAAATATTTCCAGCCTGACTTCTGTACAAAAAAAAAAAAAAATAAATTCTGCACTTCAGCATCCATTGTCCTTCTATTAAAGGTCTTTGGAAAGGTCTTTGCTAAATAAAATAAGACTGTCAGATGATGAGAAGCCGTGAACCAAAAACTAGCTATAAGAATAAAAGGCATTTTTTTTTTCCCTGAAAAAAGGTTGGCAGAGAAGTGCCAAGATCTGGTATTGTTTAACATAGATATTGGCAGCCTGGAAAGGGGAATGGGAATAAGGAAGTGAAATGTCTAAATATCAGTGAAGTTATTTATGTTAGTCAAATCTTTGTACTTCAGTGGAGGAGGCATGTCAGTGGGACTTAGCCAAAGCAGGTGAACGACCAATACAATGGCAGACAGAGCTAAATCAGTGGCACATGCAAAACTGGATGTACTGGAGGGGAAGGCAAAATGTCTAGGAGCATGTGAAATTAGCTCTGGAAAAAGACTTGGGATTTATTGAAGGCAGCTTAATAGAAAATTCTGCTCCCTGTGCAGCTGTGCACTGCACATGCAGAGCAATGAGGACTATACAGCATCATCCTAAAAGCCGGTAGTGCAATCTTGTCTATTATTTGTTGTTCAGGACCTGACATCATGAACAGGATTCGTCTCACCTAACTACAGAGCAGATATCTTCACCTGAGTCCATCACCTGAACTCTTTTACAGCTAATGGAGAGAAATGTGCATGCTATGGTTAATGTTCATGTTCTCCTAAAACAGTGATCTCCAAGAAGCCACATCACTCTTCCTCTGAGGCCTATTTTGACTACTTTTTGTCTAAAAACAATTTTGACAATGAGCTTTGATGTCTGTGCTATAGAAGACTGTAGCCTACTGCCTAAGCAGGTTTCACTTCTTGTGAGGTGGGAAATAAGAAGAATCACAATAAGATGCTAGGGGCCAGAAAGTCTGAAGATGGTTAACTGCCTCAGGATGGAGAAAGAGCAGTTATGGTGAAACCACTTAAAATTAATAAAAAACTAATTAAGATTAATCAGGACCTTCTCTCTTGGCATTGAAGTTAAAAGAAACACCGACAGAATTGACAGAAAAAACCCAACCTTTTAAATACCACCTAAACAGCCTTTGGCACTCCCCTGCACAGAATGCCAGAGAGGCCAAGAGCTAAGTTCAAAGCTGAGTGCAATTTTCCCTGTCAGAGTGGTTGGTGTGGTTGCAGGTTATCCCACACCTGACTGTTGCAAAATTTCTTGCACCTTCTGAAGCATCTGGTGCTGGTGAAATGGGCTGAACAGCTTGAAAAGTATCTTCTTGTCTGTGTAGCACTCACCTGTGGGCTTGGAAAAGAAATTCATGCTGAATTTGGTATGCAGTTCTTAGACTGTCAAGGGGTTTTTTTGGGAAAATGGATGCCTTGGCAAATTAGATACAAAGACTGATCTTTCTAAAACAATTAATGACATGCAGGATGTCAACCACATTCTCCAGAGACACTTCACCATGAGCAAGGAGGGGATGCTAGACACCTTACTACTTTTTTTTAAGTCCTCCAATTTTCTATTCCCCTTTCAAACACAGGGTTCTGGACCACGTGGACTGATAAGAAGCTTGCTATACTTCCTTACTGACATGAGTCCACCTGAAAGAACATGAAAGAATGTGGACTTTATGAGGCAGATGGCTTTTTCCTAGGCTTCTACCTACTGCCTATGTCTGTATAGGTGTGAAAGAGCTGTGTCAGGTTCTCTTTCTGGTAGAAGAAATCGACCTTGTGAATGACATTTGAGCAGGCAAGAAAGGAATTTATTATCATCTCCACAGATCAGGTTATGTAAAACACATGCTATAAGTGGGGGCTTTCCCAGCTCTGGGGGGTCTTCTCTCTGCTCTCTTCGTGCTCAAGTCCCTCCTGAAGTGCTGAGCTTGGGACTTTCATTAGCTGCATGTTTCTTCTTCTGTTTTTATTTTACTCTGCATTCAAAGGACTAAATAGTGAGAAAGGGCTCTGGCTGTTTTAAGCAGCCTACAGGAAATGAATTACTGAATAGTGAGTTTGCCAGCACATGGATCTTTCAAGGTATATCTAAAGCATGTCTGGACTATGGGTTTGCTTCATTTTTAGCCATTAGTAGCCAATTATCAAAGGCTTTCCACGCAGGACAACTACGGTTTGCTATGGTACATGCTCCAGACTAATAAATGTGTCCTGAGCTGCCTCTGGATAGGATGGTCTATTTCATATGAGCATCTGTTTTCTGTTTTTCACCCTTGCAGTGTGGTTCCTGCCTGGGAACCCTGGTGGTACTTAGATCCAGAACCAACTATGGGCAGGTGGAAACTATTCAGATGTCTCATGCCCTTCTGTACTGCTCTTAGAGCCATCCCTGGGGAGGCAGCCAGCCCCTATGACGGACAGTGGTGACTGAAAAAGTAGACCTGGGATGGACAAATATCAGCTGCCTACTGCAGGTGCTTTTCTACTCTATGAGATCATGGCCTTTTGATCACATTTGCTTCCGAAGGACGGGGCCAAGAATGATCTAATCAAACACAGTACTGGCTGACAGAAGAACTTGCCCAGCTCTGCTGGGCTAAATACTAGGTTTGTCCTTCTTTTCCTCTTCCCTGTGCCTCCTGGTGGCCTGATCTGCTGAGTTACTATGAGTCTACCCTCATCTTTTGTGGCCATCTTCTCTTTTGACTTCTTCCTTCAGGAACTGAGTTGGAGAGTTTCTGGTATTTTCTTTAGGGAATGAGAACTCAGGAGGAGAAAATCAGCAGGCTACAGTAAAAGAAAAAGTCTCATGAATCCTAGTACTTATTTTTGTATTTGGGAAAGGCGCATATGTGGATGTCATTTCTTTTACTGAGGGATAGTTTTAAGCCCTGGTTCTACAGTAGGGCTGCAGGGCAAGCAATTCATCTGTAACAATGAGGAGGAAATCAGTGGGAAAAATGTAGCGGAAATGTCAAAGGCTTGCAGAAATCTGTATATCTTGTGTTATAATATTAGAACAGAAGGAGCAATGTATGAATCATTCATGGCCACTTCTTGCCCTCATGTTTTTGGTAACAAAGACCATTGTCTGAAGTAGTATGGGAGCAAGGCTTGTGTCCAAAGATTGAGCAAAAACTTGCCTGGCGGAGAGAGGAATCTTCTGGGGTAATCAACAGGCATGTAAAGGTGAGAGGGGAAAGTGAAAAAAGGTTGAAAAATATCAGATATGTAAAGCTAAAGCATTCTGGGGGAATACCACTCTGCACTCAGTTGGCTAGATTAGACTCTTTCTGCTGTCATCACCTTCCTGCATATTCACATCACAAACACACTGACATCAGACATCAACTGCTCCAGCTGAGCTCCATTTCTGTGCTCATTATGGTCTTGCTGAGGGCAAGCACAGAGCTGTGGTTCTTTCCTCTCCTGAAAGGAAGACCAGGCTTCACTGGCTGGAGGCTGCAGTGACATGCAGTGTGCCAGCTGTACCTCCTGGGGTGCCTACAGCGCTGGGCATTTACCATCTTTGGGGGATCCTGCAACTGGGAATAGACAGGGATGAAGTAGCCTTCTGAAATCTAGACTGTTTGTTGATTTTCATGGAAGATATAACGCTTTTAGAAAGAAAATATATTTTTAAAACTACCAGATCTGCACTTGTCTCCATGTTGCCTACTGCTGGGACCTTGAGCAAGGCTAGGCTGCTTCACACATGCCTGTGTCTCAGAGAGGTTTCCCTAAAGAGCTCCTACTGCTTTCTTCACAGAGCCTCTGAGCCTGCTGAGTAACTTGGCTGAGTCCTGCACCCTGGTTGTGCTTGTTCAGACTACTTCGGACACTTTCAACGGGGAGTCAAGCCAAATTCCTCCTACCCCTTGCTCCTCTGTTGTCCTGGGAGAAGCCTCTGTTTGTTTACTGAAGGTCATTTATCTTGAGCTATTGCTTTTTTCCTGTCCACTTCTCATTGCTGCCTCGCACTAAATGAAACCAATATATTAATGTTTTTAGGTGTCCCAGCTCCCAGATCAGCATACAAGTGTTTGTGAATCACTGCAGTACAGCCCTGTTTCTGCCTCAGAAGGGAAAATTGGGCACACCGCAATGAGGGGAACTTCTCATGTGTGAAAGCAGGGTTTAGTGCATGATATGAGAAGTGGAAGCCAATGCCTATTTTTAAGGGACTTAATTCCGTCTTTCATAGTTACATAGTGGACCTTCTGATGATGGCTGCAGAAGTTACCCCTCTTCTTGCACCTCTTTTATCAATGATTACTCCAACTTGAGAACACTCACATAGCTCCCTGGTATCTGCATTCTCTCTGTTACAGCTCTGCCTGTTAAGTCACCTGGGATTGAAGTACACTTCCTCCAGTGCTTTTCTGGTGTTCCTCTCTAATGAGCAACTCTGCTCTCCATTAATGGCCAGGAGACTAAGAGACCACGTGCCAGAAGAGGTGTGGCAGAGGCTGGAAACATTTCTGTGTTTCAGCAGTTTTAATGTTGAAAGCATTTTTTTCCTTTTTTAAAAGAGTGAATCATGTTGCTGACTCTAATCTTCCCTGCATTTTCCATCTCCCTTTTGTTCATTTTCTCTCCACCACAAAGGATGAGAGGCACTGTCCTGTAACCAAATACCTGCCCTAAGCCACCAGCAAATGCTCTGCAAGCCAACAGTGGTGAACAAATCTCTGTCAGGGAAACCCCTATATGAAAAAAAAAACATGAATGCAAGAAGGTCCAAGGTATGATTCTGAAGCCTTGATTCCAGAAGTAAAATTGTCCAGGAGCTTCCAATATGTTCATGTTTTAGATCCAGGTTCTATCATTGAGCTACCTCACAGGGAAAAGCTGCAGTCCTTTAGCACAAAGATTGCTTAGCCACAGACACTGTCCTGTTTAGTTGAAATCAGCTTTGGGGAGTCGATACTACTTTAAAGTTAGTCATATTGGTGTAGCTTGCAGCTGTACATGTGTAAACGAGGGATTACAGTGATGGATCATCCATAAGCATCAGTCATGCAGTTTAAACTAAATCACACCTTTCATCGCACCAGAAAACTGCTGTGTGTGAGATCCAGTCTCAGAGAGTGATTTTAAACTAATTTAAGATGATACAAAAAATAAAACTAAGAGATTTTTCATCTAGTGAAATGTGTTTAGTATATGTTAATCAGAACAGGTACAAACGAATCCAAAGAGGATCTCTGAAAATGAGATAAGATTGTGTACATAAAGGATTTCAGTAGCTCAGTTAGATCAGTTATAAAACTTCTAATTTAAACTAATGCTACATATATTTGGACAGTAAGAATTAATGGTTTGCAACTCTACTGCAAGGAAAATGTTACCAGAGGGGATCTAGTCCAAGAAATCTGTCCTTATCAGTTCCTCAACAGCAACTCAGTCTCTTTGAATTACCTTGAAAACATCAAATTACCTGTGAGCTGAACGGTTCTTTGCAAAACACTGCAATGTCATTTTGCAATGGTTAAAATAACCAATGTAACACAGTTAACATGTCTCCGTAATCTCCTAAATAAATCTAAATCCACTGTTAAAATACCTCTAATTCCAGATGCAGCTTGTAGTGGTGTCCCAACAAATTTTAAAACCTCCTCCTCCTCTCAGCATATTTCTCTTCAGAAATGACCAATGGAGAAGCCAATAGATTTCTATAAATCACTGTTGGATGAAAACAAGCATAAAAAGGAGGCTTGAAGTTGTTTAATATTACAGATGGTTTGGAGCTCTATTCAGTAGTTGGCAAGTCACATGAAGCTGCTCTGAATTCTTTATAATCTAGACACAAATATTGTTGAACTCTGAGAGAACCTCTGGGCTTTTATTCAAAAATATGTTGGCTTCTATTTACCTCTTTCTTCATTTGTATCTATCAAATGGCTCAATATATAAATAAAGCCCGGGTGTTCTTATTAGCTAAGGCAGTATTTCATGCAGATTAATGCCAGCAGGTTTTGTAAAATACATCTCTATTCAAAGCTGGAATATGTTTTGAATTAATTTTCATCCTGTATATGAATCAGGTATATTCTATTCCAGTTCCTATACAGGGCTCAGCTGAAGCATGTAGGAGGAACCTGTAGTGTTTAATTCTAGTCCTGTCATCCTTCTTCAGCAAAGCACTTTTTACCTTAACCATCTGCATAATCCCATTGACTTTGATGGGAGTGCTCACATGCTCAGGTATATTAAAATTGTAATTGAAAGCAGTACCTTGCTTTCTTGAGGTATAAGTGACATACCTAGCATTTTATTGAACAGGCTTATTTAAATATTACCTCATGCATATGTTACAAACAAATCTTTCTAGTTCAATAAAATTAGGCTTATTGTTACTGAGTAAAATCTTTGCCTCCAAAGCAGGTTAAAACTCTCACACTACACTGAAAACACTGTATTGGCTAAAAGTACTTTGCCAGCTGACCCAAAACAGAGTAAGATATTAAACTGATGTTTAATAGAATAATGGGCAAGGGGATTTAGTGAGATAAACAAAATGACTGTTTTAAAGAATGCTTCGGTCAACTACCAGCTAGAAATTCAACATCCCACATAAGATACCTCTGTATTTGGCTAATTTTGCCAGTGTTAAATTGATTGTTCAAATTATCCCAGCTTTGGAGTGGTTGAGTGGTTTTTTTTTTCCGTGTAACATAAACACCCTCACAAGCAAAATCCCTCCACTGAGGCAGTAAGACTGTGATGAAACCAGAGAATGGAGAAAATATATATATAAGATTATAGTGGATCACCGGCAAACTGTTTGAGGCGCTCCAGTGTGATTTCATTCCCATCCTGCGGAAACTCTGTCTAGTGTGCTCTAATAATGGCAATGTTTGGATTAGTCTACATTCAATCCATTTGCCTCTGTGCCTCACCAAATGTGAGCTACGCCATCAGTCTAGATGACTAAGTATTGGTAATGTAGTTGTAGCTTTCTTGTAGCTGTGGCAGTTGAGGTCATTAGCGAGGTGAGGTTTGTGGGAGATGCATTAGTAATGCATTAGACCAACTGATCTGGTTGGGAAAAAAAAAATAGCAGCAGATTTTTGGATACGCAAGCTCTTCATCGGTCTAGACCAGGAGTGTACCAAGAAGCCATCTGCTCTCTTCCTCCTTTGTGTTCACCTGTAAGGACAGAGTGGTTGTACAGGCTGAAGCTCTAAGCTGAGAGCCAGCGGTGACCATATTTTCAGACTCAGCGGAGGTGGGCAGTTTTTGTTGGGTGCTACTTTGACTATAGTGCTGCTAAAGAAAACAAGGGGTTGCTTAGGCATCTTGCAGTCCACACATAGAAGACAAAGCAGTCAGGGACATATTAAGAGGCAAGGAATGAAAAGATAACAAATTATAGCAGAAGATAATAAAGCGTCATCATAAAAAAGATCAATAACTAAGAAAGCTGCAGAGAGATGGAGCTTCCTGTGTTTGATACCACCTGATGCTCATTTTTGCATAGCAACTACAGGGTGACTAGAAAATACACACTCAAATTTGGATATGCCTTACTGGGCTCTTACACAATGCTCAGACTAAATAGACATATATAGATTTCTGGGTTTTTTTTAGCACAAGAAATTTCATCTTTGTCTCATGTTGTAGGTCTCTGGGAGCCCCAGAGTCAAGTACTGCATCACTGCTGCTATGATTAGAAGTCTCAGTGTGTGGGATCTCTAAGAAATAATTCCTGTTTCCAAAATATGAAGTATTTGAGTGTGTCCAGTGACTACTAAAGAATGTAAAAAGATGCAAATAATTTTAAACTGTATGGCTAAAACACAAGTATCTTGCCCTCACAGTGGCATAGCTCTTCATCTTTACTCTCACTGGCTCTGTGGCCACTGGACTTCAGACTAAACAAGAGCTGAATTTCTAGGGTAGAAGGTATTATAATTAAATCAAATATCAAAACAAAATCAGATCAAATTAACTTAAAAATCTGGCCACTTTTTTCGTCTCTATCATATGCTGGTCAACTCTAAATTGAGAAGAAAGAGACTGGGGTCTTTTTTCTCACAGTACCTGGAAACATAGTGATGTCTAAAGAGTACTGCTTCTGAAACGCCCTTTGTTTAGGTAGCTTTCACGGGGAAAAGGGAATCTTATTCTGTTAAACAAGAATAGTCCTAAATCATTACAGGAGAACACAGAAGCCTCAAACTAAAGGATACCCTAGCAAATCCTTCCCCTTTCTTAGGAAAACAGCTAGTGCGAGTATTGTTCACGTTTTCTGGAATACAATGGCATTCAGAAGGTGGAAAAAAAAATAAATATATATATACACATATATATACGTATACATACATACATATATACATATACATATATATATATATATACACACACGTATAAATCGCAGTGCCAAGTAGCCCCGCAGCCGGTGGCTTTGGGGCGGCCATTGTCGGGCCTGTGCCGCTGGAGGGCACTGGCGGTCCGCGCCCGGCCGCCGGGGAGGCCACAGGCAGTTTTTTTCTCTTTGAGGTCCTGTCATTCCTGTATAAACAAGTTACGTTCAAGTGTTTAGGATATAAATTACGACCATGCAGGCTTGCCTCGGAAAGAATGTAAACACAGCACTGTGGTCGGAGCAAACTCTGAAACTGACTTTATAATTTATCACAGGCCCTGAGAAGCTCAGGGAAGAAAAGGGCATGTTTGAGCATAAATATATATTTTAAAAGATGAAGAGTTTTATCTCTATATATATAATTACATAGATATCATTTTCTACGTATGTGTGTATATATATGAACGCATGCATGTATATACGTATGTACACATTTACACACACCATTTCACTGAAATTCTCGAGCTTTTCAGCGTTTGGCCGCGCGGCCGGGGACAGCCAGGGAGGCGTGGGGGGTACCCCGGCTTGCGGGGCGCATTGGGGTACCTGGGATGCCTCTGTACCCTCCGCGGGACTGGTTGGGCTGCGCGGGGGGCGGTGGCGAGATGCCCCCGTCGGCGGCGCCGCGCAGGGCTGCGCCGGGGCCGTGCCCAACCCTGGCCGAGGCGGGCCGTGCTGTGCAGGGTGGGTTTGTCGGGCATACCCCAGCTCGGGAGACCCCGGGGGCCGGGAGGGCGGCGCGGCCAGAGGCGTCGGCGAGCGGCTCCCGGCGCCCGGCTCCGACTCTCGGCCGCTCAGCCCCTGCCGGGCACGGTGGCATCTCGGGGACAAGGTTTGTTTTGCTTGGAGTGCTTTGGGGGCCCTTTGCTATTCTATTTTGTTTATTTTTTCCTTTTATTTTTTCTTTTTCTTTTTTTTTTTTTTCCACTCCCCTCTGTCTTCACTGGTCATGCCATTCTCGGTGCCTTTCCCCAAACACTTATCAAGCCACGGTTTTATTGTGGATCCTTCTCGTCCACCCCACCGTGATGTGCGCTACCAGGTGCAATCCCGTGTTGCACAGGGGCTCCTGACCGCGCACCTGCAAAACCCCATCGGGGCACAGAGAGACTACGATGAGTTGCGTGGGCAGGCGGGACGGGGACGCGGGGACACCTGGACATAGTCCTTAAACAGTGGGGAGGGGGTTTGGGACCCCGAGGAGCCCTCCAAGACAGAAGTAGGCAGTCTGGCTCCAGATGCTTTTGTGTCCACTCTCCCGGTTATTTCAAAGTCTATCCAGCAGCGGGGAAAAGTAGGATAGGAAGTGGGGGAGGGGGTGCAGTGCAGAGACCACGGCACTGGCCCCCTCGGGTCAACTGATCTCTCCTCTCCTCTGCCTCCAGTGGCTGAAGGATTTGGGGTTGCAGCTTGAACAATCTCGGATCCTAGGATCGAAGTGTTTTCCCACAAGGAACTGAGGGAAAATAAGTGCCTATCCAGTGCATGGTCATTTATATACATTTTATTGAAAAAAAAAAAATTTGTACATCAAAGTATTTTGACAAACTGTAAAAAGTATACATAAGTGCAAATATATTCTCCTTTTAAAGCAATAGTGTGTGAGTATACACGAGATTTATTTAAAATATTTCTTTAAAAAATACTGTGGTAGAAAACAACTTTTGTAAAAATAAAAACCAAAACATTGTATTGCTGCAATACTGAAAAACAAAACAAAACAAAACAAAAAAGAATGAACTCTTCTTAAAGTCTATACACGAAAAGGCTAAACCATACTGGTTTAATAATATCAATTGGTCGGTGCTGAATTCCATACAAAGTGTCCTTGGTGGGGCTTAAGGAAAGGAAAAAGGAGAATAGAGAAAAAAATAGTAAATTTCCCGCTAACACAGCAACGGAAAGGGGAGTCTTCGCAGGTGCTGAGCTAGGAGATTTATTTTTCCTATTCAAAACCACTTTCTCGTATAAAATATATGGAATTGTTCCCTTTCTCAAAGCTCGATTCTTTAGGACATCACAGAAAGGAGGTTTATTATTAAGGTGGTCAGACCTGACATAAGGACACTTACGTCCCACCTAAGCCAACACATTACATAAGGTATTTTTCTTTTAGGAAGAGCTTTGGACCGTTCTATCGGCTGTACGTGTCCTTCAAGGGGTGGAGGGGGACCGAAAACACTGCTTCCTTAGGTAATTTTGCTAAGTGACTCGTGTACTATCAATGCTATCAGAGTGCACATTATATTTAATCGGCGTGGGTCCGTCTATACCTCGACTCTGTTCTATGCCACCTGATTGTCTCTGTTGGGGCACTGCCTTCACATCACGCAGGGCTTGATGTCTTGACAGACGCTTTGATGGTGGTGATGGTGGTAGTAAGATCCACTAGCGGAAGGGTGAAACGAAGAAATGCCATTAAAATTGAGGACAAAATCTTTCCTGTCACACACTGGAGAGGGGTGATGCTGGTAGCGAGGCAATCCCACTGCAAGAGAAGGAAGTAACAAGAGATGCTTAGAAGTCCAGTAGCTCTGCCCGGGCGGAGCAGCCCGTTCTCCCTCACCCGCAGAGGAGAGGATGCCTATAGCAGGACTGACACAAGACTTAATTTCTCCTCGTCTGGGTTTCCTCCTGCAAAGTTTGGGAGCTCCTCTCTGGCTTTCCTGACAGTGGACTGGATGCTCCGACGGCGCATAGCCTGCCGCACTTGCAGGGCAGACAGAGCGGCGAGTCCCACCGACCCGAGCGAGAAGGGAAAGTGGATCCCCTGCGTGCCTCATCGTCACCATGTGGGCTCGGCGCCGTACCCGTGCTTGTACGAGCATCCCGTGCCCGCTCTGCAAGGACGTTACAAACTACACAACCGTGTGGCAGACAGGCTGGGGAGAGGACAGCAGATGGAGGCGGATGCCCACGGACACACGCGTGGCCGCATCCCGAGCGCACACATATCGCAGGGCACCCCTCCCGTGTGGGCACACATACACTGCTGCCTGCCCCCCTGCCTGTTTGGCGGCATACGGGGTTAGGTCAGCTTCTGTCGTGGGGTAGATGAAAGAGTGCGTGTGTGCGAGGGGAGGATGCGACTGGAGTGTTTTTCTGGATGCGCCGCAGCTATTTGAATCTGATTCCCATCTTTGCTCCCTCGTCTCCAGCGCTCCCCACCCCGCCCATCCTCCCAACATCCCGTCTCTGGGACGTTTTTGCTTTTGACTTGAACGGCTGCAGGCTGAATTCTAATCACGATCCAACTGTGTGCTGACTAGTGTATTTATTGATGTATATGTGTGTACGAGTGCGCACGTCTGTACGCGGGTATGCGTTCACAAACGTGAGATACAGACCGAGGACACCCTAGGGTTCATCAACAACAAGAAGCGAAGTACATCCGCGGCACCGACATGTAAACGACCTCGCAAATTCCTATTTTAATTTCCCACAGCCTAAAACAGCTTTTAGGTCCAAGGGCCGCGTGAAAGAACGACCCTCCCTTCCAACCCGCGCCGGAGGGCCATGCTGGGATCTTCAGTCTGGCAGGGTTCCTACTGGATCCGCTGGGGAGGGGAGCCCGAACAAGGCCTGCAGGATAGAGCCAGAGAGGGATTTAATTTGATGCGTGGATGTCAAACTCGGCTAGCGGGATCCTGTCAAATCTGACTCAGATTCAATTAAAAAAAAATGCAGCAAAAGAAAGAGGAGAAGAGTGAGGGGGCGGAGGGAAAAAAAAAAGAAAAGAAAAGAAAAAAAAAAAAAAAAAGGAGGGAAAGGTCCCCGGTTTCCCCAGGGTAGCGGAGCCGACCCCTTCGGCTGTGGCCCGCGGGGCTGCGCAGGCGGCGCGCAGGGCCCGTGTCCTCCGGCGCTGTCCCCTCCTTCACCCCGCAGAGCTCACTTTATAAAAGTGATTATTTCGCTGGATTTCCTCGGCTTTCTAATAACCCTGCTGGTATGCTCGCCATAAACCGGGGCACTTTATTACAATCCTGATTCAATCATTTAGCAGGATTTAATAGTGTGCGAAAAAAATCTAGCTCCCCCCACTCCCCAGCTTCAAAATCCTTTTAGCACAACCGAGCCTCCTGTTTCCAATTTTTTCCTTTCTTTTTCTTGGGTCTGATGCAAATTCAAGGTTTTAAGTCCGCCCTGTCGCTGTCATGATTAGAGGATTATTGACCGATCAAAAGCGGTTGCCACCGAATTTGCTTTGCATTTAACTAACAGAAAGGGAAAGGTCAAATTCACTTGCTACTCCTTTTGTGGGGAAAGGAGGAGAAAGATTATTGCTGGTAATAATTACGAATGAAGGAGCTCGAATTGGTTTCCTCCATCTCCTTTCAGTCTACTAAAGCGGTCGTGCCACAGAGATTTTACACGAATGAGAATTGGACCCATGCACAAAAGTAAAAGGTTGTATTTTTTTTTAGTTAACCAAGGAATGGGTATGGCTTCCACTAAAGTCCTGGGCTCAGATCGTGAAGCTCTAGAAAATAAGCGGAGAAATGTAGTTTTGCAAAATGGCATTAAATCTGAGCTGTTGGAAACAGACGCTCGGCCTCGGCATTAAGAAAGCGTCCATCTGTCTGTCTGGGTATATATCTGTCCTTGAACAGAAATAATTCGGGTTTAAATGCCCTCATCCTCGGAAACCGCAGCGGAGGCTTCAGGTGGACCAGAACCCTTCTCTCCTGCTTTTTGTTTCGAAGAGCTTTTCTCGGGTTGCTTTCAGATGAAAATTTCTCTTCCAGGAATCGCCTTTGCCACTCGCGTTTCTGTCAGGAGAAGGGTGCAGCTGCCTCCCAGACACGCTGCCCGGACCAGCCCCACTCCCGCGCCACGCATGGCCTCGTGGGCCCCGAGCTGCAGGCCGCGGCGCCCTCAAGGAGCAAAGTAAACAGAGAAAAAATCCAAAAGAAAGAAAAAGAAAACAAACAAGCAAAAAAAGCCTCAAATAACAACAGCAATAACAACAAAGCAAAGCAGAACTTCCTAACGGTAAAGGTACCTATTTTGGCGGGGGATGCCCTTTTAAACCCGCCGGCCTCTGTCTCCGGCCCGCAAAACCAAGTGGAAAGATTATCTGAATCTCCGAAAAGTGAGTTTAACCCTAAACTCCGTGGGCACGGAGCAGCCCTTGTGGGGACGCACCGCTTTCCCCAGCCCTCTCTGCGCCTAAACGCCGGCAAGACAGCGACCCGCTCCGCAGCTGCCACTTCTCAGCGGGCCGTCACTTCCCAGGCATCACATCAGGGCTATTTAGGCGGTGGGTTTTGTTTGTTTTTTGTTTTAAGGCAGGAAAATTTGCAACCGCTTGTTCTTCCCTGACACCCCAAGTCCCTTCTTCAGTAATGGCAAAGCGGCTTCCCCAGCGGCTGGGCTCCCAGCTCGCCCGCTCTGCGGCGGCAGCAGGCTGTGGGGAGGCCGGGGCAGGCTGCGCGACTCGCAGAGGGACAGGGGAGTGATTGACAGGCGCCCAAGGAGGGGGCGGGAGGGGACTGAGAGCTGAGGGTCGCCTGTATTTGTTACTTGTTGAAATTCCCATAAAATTGAACAAGACCCCGCTCTCATAGGGGTTAAGTCAGGCTAAAATCCTCTTCGGTGTGGTCCAGCCCAGACTGTCTTTGTTTGCTTAACCTCCGGGACCCACGTTTAAAAGGGCTATTTGGAAAATTTCCCCGTAAGAGCCCAACATCTTTTACCCATTTTTGTGCTCGGATTTTTCTAAGCAGACATTGTCTGTAATCACCGGCCGGGAGGGGCGGGGGGGTGGGAGACAGAGACCAGAAATTTTTTTTCCTCCGGTTGCAGAAATACACTGGATCTGCTTTAATCTCTCTAGCATTTTTCAAGATAAGCAGTTTCGTGGCTTTGTGGTTTTTTTTGTTTTTGTTTTTGTTTTGTTTTGTTTTGTTTTTTTCCCCGCAGACCTTAGGGGATAATATTTAACGCCTTTTTTTGATCACTCTTGCGACGCGTCTCCGCGGACCGCGGTTTACCGAGGCGGCGGCAATGCCTGGCGGCGCTCCCCGCTAAGCCAAGCCGCCGCCCGGTGCGGCGGATCTTGCCCCCCGTCCCGCCACGGCGCACATGTCGCTGGCACCGGCAGGGACGTGCGAGTCGGGACGAAGCCGGGAAGGAGCCTGTCTCTCCTTGGAGCGCTCCTTCTTGGTTCTGGGCAAGAAGGAGGGATGCTCGCGGTCCTACTCACAGCCCCCCAAGACATACCCCCTGTCCCAAAACAGAATAGCTCCAACCCACGCATATTTTTCTCCCTCTCGCAGACAATATCCCTCTTTTTCCTGCTCGTGGAGGTCAGGGCTCCCCCGCGCGAAAACCTCGTCGCCGAAGAAAGCCCCACCAGCGTCGCGCTCCCTGCCGCCCCACCGGGTCCCTACCTGAGAGGTCGTCGCGGGGGCTCTGGTGCAGGTAGCCCTGCTCCAAGGAGTAGGAGGGCACACTGGAGTGGATGCCGGAGGAGGCGGCGTTGGCGGCTGGGAGGCCCTGCTGCTTTATGTAGGGAGAAGCCCCCGAGGCTGTCCAGTGGGCCGAAGGGCTCGTGTAGGGCGAGTGGCACTCGATGGCGCTCGCCATGGCCGGCGAGGAGGGCACGGGGCTGCTGCTGCTGTCGGGACCGTAGTCCCCATTGGCAGTCACAGGGCAGCTGGCCATGTAAGTCGAGCCTGGGTTGGGCGACATGTGCGGGACGTGGTGGCCGCCACTGAGTCCCTCGTAGCCGCTGGCCATGGCGTTGGGCATCATGTCGAGGTTGTAGCCGTTGGAGTGGCAGGCGAGGGATGCGGGGGGCGCCTGGAAGTCGAAGCCCTGCGGGAGGATGGAGGCGCCGAAGCCCAGCCCGTTCATCATGCGGTACATGGGCTTCAGCGCCTGGCATTTCCTCCTGAAGCCGCGGGGCCGCCGTCGGAAGGAGCCCTCCTCGAACATGAACTCGCTGGCCGGGTCGATGGTCCAGTAGTGGCCCTTGCCCGGGCGGCCCAGGCCCTTGGGCAGCTTGATGAAGCATTCGTTGAGGGAGAGGTTGTGGCGCACGGAGTTCTTCCAGCCCTGGTAAGAGCCGCGGAAGAAGGGGAAACGGGCCTGCAAGAACTGGTAGATCTCGCTGAGTGTCAGGCGCTTGGAGGGCGAGCTCTGGATGGCCATGACGATGAGGGCGATGTAGGAGTAGGGGGGTTTCTCGGGCCTCCGCAGCCCAGAACTGGCCTTCTTGCTCTTGGAGGACGCCGCCGCTGCCGAGGAGGAGGAGGAGGTGGAAGTGGAGGAAGAGGAGGTGGAGGTCTCCAGGGCGGAGGAGGGCGGCCGGCTCATCTGGAGAGCTCCGGGAGCCGGGCTGCAGGAGCGGAGAGGGACGGGGGGCTCCAGCCGCTGCTGGCCGCTCTCGGTGGTCATCTGGCGGAGGGAGGGGAATGGGGTAGGGTGGGGTGAGGCTGGGAGGGAAGGGGGGGAGCCAGGCGGGGTGGGTACCGGGGCGGGGGGTGCCCCGCAGGGGGAGAGCGGGGTGGCGGTGGGAGCTGCTGTCCTTCGGGCACCTCCTCAGTGCGGCGGGCGGCGGCGGGGCGGCGGCAGCGCCCTGCGCATCCTTCTTCGCGGTCCCTTGCGCAATGGCTCCTCCGCTTTCCGTCGGAGCCAGGCACTGGGCGGGATGGACCGGCCCGGCCCCGGCCCGGCCCCCACCCGTGGAGGCTCCGCTCAGCGCCGCTCCGCTTCCTCCTCTGCCCCCCACCTGGGGAACATCCCGCTGCCTAATCCGGCAAGGGGAGGAAGCACAAGAGCCCCCCCTTCCAATCTCTTCCGCGCTGTTATTCTTTCATATACACTTTTTTTCTTGCGCAAAGGCATACAGTGGCTGCCTATCGGTTCCTTGAATCTTGCTCTTTTTTTTTTTTTCTTTCCCCGCAGACCCCTCTGAATCCGGCCGAGAAATTAACAGAGATACAGAGAGTCAGAGGGGGAGCGAGAGGGGGAAGACAGAAAGACCACCCCCTTTCCAGCTGGGCTCTCTCCACCCGTCATCTGGGCAGGAGGCGCTCCTGCTGCTGCCACTGCTGCCGCCGCACCATCCCCGGCTTACTCTCGCCGCCGGACTCTCAGCACTCAGTGACACCGTTTGCCGCTTCCTCGGGGCTCTCCCGGCCACGCAGGCACCCGTCTGCCCTCCGCTCCCTGGCACGGCCAAGGGGCTAGTGGAGAAGCTGTTCCGCCTCTAAGCCCTGGGGCACACGGGCACTAATGCCACTGGGTGCCGGCGTGGGTGTGTGTGAGAGGGTGGCCCACACTGCGGAGTCCCAGGCAGCAGCGTCTGCTGCTCCTCAAAGCCTGCCAGACCTCTGGGTTTTAAAACTTCTCTCTATCATTTGCCATCCCACACCCCCGTATAAAATGCAACTAATTTTATAGGACGACAGGGGTCGAGTCTGAGGACCAGGGATGCACCCTCCCTCCGTCCCGCCGGGGAGGTCCTCCGGTGTAGTGGGTGGATCACGCGTGCTGGCAAACGCCGTTTGCCGGAGGAAACGGGGCGCCGGAGGGGGCAGGGAGGAGAGGGGCCGGCGGAGACACAGGCCTGCTCCCAGATGATGGAGGAGGCTCCAGGATCGAACTGGAGACGGAGGGAGGACGGCGGCAGGACGAGAGGCAGAGCAAACAGGGATGCTGGACCAAAGGCGGGGGGGGTGGGACGACCGCGAGCAGAGCTGGACGCCGTGTCAGTGTGCCTGCAGCGCTGTGTGTGTGTGTGTCCGCGTGTCCGTCTGTCTCCTGCGCAGCTCCGCGCTGAGAGCTTGCTGGTGGGTACGGGCAGGGAGGGGGTGGGGCTGGTCCCAGACAGTGACCTGCAGTTGAGTGGTAGCAGGCTTTTTCCATCAAACTCTGCCTGGATACCACACACAGAGCCCAAGTGTCAGTTTACTGCCCCGAGCCCGGCTCCTTTTCCCTAAGCTCCACAGTAATTAGACAAAGAAAACCTAAATTAACTGAACAGGCGTCGACAGCTTCCTCCAGATCACCGCTGCTACATACATGGGAATGTGTCCGAAAACGACTTGATTGTACCTGAGGATCAACTAAGAAAAACAGTACCGAGCCCAGCAATGTTTACTACATATTTTTAATAGAATAAATGATCACCTAGTCCATAGGCAGTGTTTACCTTTCCTGAGGCATCGATTTATTTTTTCCCCATCCCAAAAAACAACAACAACAAAACAAAAGCAAGAAAGCCCCCCAAACTATATGTATCTATTTATCTCTCTTTTTTTTTTTTTTTTCTTTTTCTTTTTTCCCTGGAGGGGGAGAGAGGCCCACGTGCCATTCCTGATCTCCCTGCAACGA
Source organism: Nesoenas mayeri (assembly GCF_963082525.1). Lineage (NCBI taxonomy): Eukaryota > Metazoa > Chordata > Aves > Columbiformes > Columbidae > Nesoenas > Nesoenas mayeri. The sequence goes on from NC_137543.1 coordinate 89,152,659, forward strand.
CCTATTCGGAATATTTTTTAAAAATATCCGTGGCTTTATATATAAACATCCTTCCCTGCTCTAGATCGGTGAGCCAGCGTCCTTTATCGCCTTCCGCCACGGAACATCTGTCTAAATGTCACCCTCGGGTGACATGCCCAACTCATTTCGGTGATCGTCAGGAGGCTAAATGTATTAAATGAGAGGGAGGAGGGAAGATGTCTGAAAACGACTCTAATCTAACTCCGTTTCAGATAACTCTTTTTGATCATTAGTATTAGTCGAGTGGGAAAAGGTATTTACTCCCAACACAGATATCGCACTATACGAAGGTGTCGTTCGTTTCTGCGCGGTGCGATGCAGGACAGACAATGAAGCAAAGCCAGGCATGGCAGCACTACGGCAGAGAGGCGAATGCTGCTTCATTTGCAACTTGACACAACGAGAATCGGGGTAACACATTCAGTCAGCCGCCTTCTACCTGTTAGCAATGTCCCCTTCGCAACAGACGCTTGTTTGAAACATGGCATTAAGAAGTCTCCAAGACATGGTACCAAGACTTTAAAAGATGGTTTGAAGTGCCCGTGATTAAACAGAAGTGCATTTGCTGTTGGGTGGAAATGTTTATTTTAATCGGTGTATCCATTTCTGAGCTGATCCCAGCTTTGGAGCACAACTGGTTTGTTTTACCAGAGTATACGGAAATTAAACTTTTTGGCAGATTTGGTTACTCAGATGTTGTTCTATAATCATCGTTTTTATTCTAGGAAATCTCTTCATTATTGCGGTTTCAGTTTCATGTTCATAACAGTCTTCTCTTCTTCGTCGTCTAAATGAAATAAGTTAAACTAAACCAGTTAAGAAAATGGGAGACAAATATGAAAGATAAGTGTTTACGGTTATCTTGGAGTTTTGGTGTTTTGTTTTGTTTTTTTCTCTCCCCTTCCTTTTTGTTCTTTTTCTGTTCCTTTCCTCCCTTTTTTAACTGCGTGCTTCAGGCTCTTTCCTCTCCTCTGAGGTCCTGCAGATGAGAAGCGTTTTTTCAATTAAAGCCGAGACTGAAACTTAAACAAATCCCTCCAGTATTGTAAAAGTGCGTTTCCTTAAGCCCTGGAGGATTTTTCTCCAACTGTCAGTTTCAGGGTGCCTGGATTTAGATCTCGATCTACAACGGCTGACAGAGATCCCTTTCCGCATGAGGGGTATGCGGGCATTTTAACGAGATGGAGGAGCCGAGCAGCCGCAGCAGAGCGCCCGGCAGCCGGTCCCGATGGCCCTGAAGGCCCCGGCGGCCCGGGGTGACCGCCCGGGGGTTGGGGGAGGTGCAGCTCCGCCACGGCGGAGGGAGCAGAAAGGCCGGGATGGGAAGGGACTCGGAGCGGTCCTGCCCCGTCCTTTGTGCTGCTCCCGGGACCTCTTGACTTCTCGGGACCTCTGGCAGTAGCCGTGTGATCCTGATGTTTGTTTGGAGTTTTTCCGCTTTTTTTTTTCGACTCCCCTCGTCTATTTTTTTTTTCCTTTGCTCACACAGTGGGTAGCAGACGTGATTCTTTTTATAGAAGTCTGCCTGAAAGCTGCCATCAGGACCCTTCTTTCCATCTCCTGTTAAAGAGTCGATCTCTTTCTCTCGAGACAAAGGTGAAAGGATCGTGGCATCTGAGGGGTTGAGACACCTCCCATCCCAAGGGTAGACAAGGACATTGAGCACAAATGCAGAGGCCTACTTTTCCTTGTGGGGAAAAAAAGCAGCCCTACCCCAAAAGCACTACCAAGCATGCTCCCTGTACAGAACGGGCACCTCTCTCATAGCATTTTGCAGGGAGTTACCTGGGGCATTGCCACATGAGTTTGGCTGGCTACCCGTGAAGATACCTTGGGAAATTTTTCCACACTGCCTAGGTGTGGAGGGAGCTAGGCCTAGGGCAAGACACCTCCATGATAGTAGGGCTGCACCTTTCCCTTTCCTCCCCGGGACACAACTCTCCTGTCCGGGGCAGCTTTGTTCAGTGCCCAGGGAAGGAGAGAAAGGCAAAAACCAAAGTGTGGACGATAAGTCATCCGAGGATCAGAAGCTATTTTCCTTTGGTGAAGAGTTTTTCAGGGAGAAATCTGTCTCAGCAGGTGGGAGAAAAGACACCACCCAACCCTTCCACACTGTACACGCAGGACCTTGGTTCCCAGGAGCATCCCGCAGGGAACCGGGACTCCGCGGGCCCGAAGGGCCGGAGGATCCCATGGAACGGAAGCGCGACCACTGAACACCGGGGGAGCAAAGATATTCCCTGCCCCCATTTCCCCGATTTGGACAGGTTCTTCTTTCCCAAGCTCTTGGTCTCTTCAGCGGGCTCAAAGGCGTTTCTCAGCTTTTAGACTTTCCGGGAGGGTACTTACAGGCTAAGATTTTGTTGCCGTATTGACCCGCCTCCCCCCCAGCTCCCCGAAGACTGCCTCTATCCCCTGCACCCTATCCCGTCCTTGTCACTGCACGGGGGCCATGTCAGAAAGAAACTCGGTCAGCCTGAGGTGCCCACTCTCTGTCGAAACTCGCCAAGCCTATGGTTTATCAAAGGCGACATACACCTAGCCGCGGGGGTCTGCCGGGGGTATCGAGGGTGGTCTACCCGGGAAACAGCGGGCTGCCCGTCCCATGCGCCCCTCGATGCTTTCCACGCGGTCCCGTGTTGGGGGGACACAGGAGGAAGGGGATCCCCAGATGTGGGATAAATCAGGGGCTGCGACTAATGAAGGAGACCTGGCTGCCTTGCAGATACCTTGGGTGTTTCAACAGCCCGACGGAGCTGCGCGGACATCGCGGCGATTTAACCTGCACAAAGACACGCTCCACGTATAATAATAACGTCAGTTTTGTAAGTGTCATCCCCCTGAGTACTTCCACCAAGTGTTTGTGTGGGTAGACTTTGCTCTTCCTATGCCAGATGACAATGTTAAAGATTTTATCCCCTCCCAGCTCTGCACAGCTTCAACTGAACTTCCCGGAGCATCAAAATAAACCCCCTACAGCGGTCAGGATATAGGTCACCTCTCTAAAAGGAAACACAACCCTTCCAAAAATATAAAACATCTTTGACGTAAAAAAAAAAAAAAATACTCTTTTGTTTCCGAGCATCCTCTGTCGGTGTAAATAAAACGTGACAGACGCGGAGTAAAATAAGAAGCGGGATGTTTCGAGATCAGAGACGAGGCGAGGTACCCGCGCAGTGCGGGCGGCCGGGTGCCGGCAGCGGAGCAGGAGGCTCCGGGCAGGTAGAGGGTCCGCCGCGCTCCCGGTAAGCAGTCATGCCGCTGGCTTGTGCAGACCTCCGAGGAACCCCTGCAAAAGAGGTGGGTGTTGGATCCGATCCCCCCCACCACATCTCGGTGAAGGTCGCGCAAAAGCCAGCAGCGACAGTGTAAATATATTAGTGGCAGCCCTTGTCATGGCATTCATCGTGTCTCTGCAATGCTGTAGGAAAAGCCACCCCCTAATCCTGCTCCGCATACCCCGCTGACAGCCGCCAAGCAGGGCAAATACGGCTTGGCCCGAGATCTGAACACGCGGTACCTTTTTGACGGGCTTCTCCTCCGCCCAAGTTTACATTCCGATCAAATGAGATTTCTGACTTTACACATTGTCAATAATTTTCATACATGCGCCGACCTTAATTACTTTCCATACCATTCGCAGCAGACAAATAGTTTCAACGGGGCGAGGGAGCCAGCGGTGCCCCTGGCTCTGGAGGAGGGCTGCGCTTTTCCCCTCGCTCCCCGCTACTCACCGAGACCACCCCCTACAGCGCCCCCCGGCCACCGCCGTCCCGGGGCCCAGCCCCAAACGTCCCCGGCAGGGCGGCATCCCCTTCCCTCAGAAACGCGCGTGAAAAACTCTGCGGGACGCCTCCGGCGCCAGGCAGAGGGTCTCGCCGGGTGGGCAGCGAGGATCGGGGGGGCTAGCTGGGATGATAGGCATAACTGAGGGTGTGGGGTTTGTTTTAGTTTCGGAGGGGAAGAAGGGCTCGGGGTGGTGCGCGGAGCCACTAGACCGACCCCTCCAGGCGGCCTTGCGCGCTCCTCACCGCGTTGCCGCGATGCCCGCAGCCCCGGCCCCGCTGCCGAGGAAGGCACTAATCAGGAGCAGGTTTCCTCGCTCTCTCCTCTCCTTTCCTCACCCCCGCCTTCCCTCCGTCCCAGCACTCCTTTCTCCTTTCGTGAGAGGTTTTCATTAATTTTTAAGTAAAGCCCATAAAACATAACGACCCACTCAAAGGTAGGGCCGAGTTACTGAGTGCCGGATTATTACATGATTTACGAACATAGTTTGGAAAAAAGTAATAATCC